>NC_064644.1:65720717-66075717 GCF_023864345.2 Schistocerca serialis cubense | reverse complement strand
TCCGAAAATAAAGGAAGTACGTTAAAGTACACTTGTTCACCCATTGCTTGAATACTGCCTTCCGGTGTGGGATCCGTACCAGATAGGGTTGACAGAAGAGATAGAGAAGATCCAACGGAGAACAGCGCGCTTCGTTTCAGGATGATTTAGTAATCGCGTGTGTTACGGAGATGATAGATAAACTCCAGTGGAAGACTCTGCAAGAGAGACGCTCAGTAGCTCGGTACGGGCTTTTGTTGAAGTTTCGAGAACATACCTTCACCGAGGAGTCAAGCAGTATATTGCTCCCTCCTACGTATATCTCGCGAAGAGACCATGAGGATAAAATCGGAGAGATTAGAGCCCACACAGAGGCATACCGACTTCCCACGAACAATACGAGACTCGAATAGAAGGGAGAACCGATAGAGGAACTCAAGCTACCCTCCGTCGCACACCGTCTGGTGGCTTGCGGAGTATGGATGTAAATTTAGAAAGAGGAGGAAAGCGATGTCGAAATATTATAGTTTCACAGATTTCTAATGAGGCGCGAAAGCAAGTCGATATAAACGTGTCATACTTTAGCAAGTGCTGAAATGATGCAGAAGCGCACTTTACGGTAAGGGAGTCTTCCAAAATAGTGTTATTGTCACTATACCGAAGATGACAAGGACAGATAAATGTGAGATTTGTTGCAGCAGTTACCCCGTTCCTGACTCATGATACTGTTTAGCTTTCTCGCTTGGTTCAGTTATAACGCACTGACCGCACGATTGACAATGAACCACACTCCAATCCAGTCTTCCGTGTTCACAAACCTACGGCAGTTGCTAACACAAACCCTGAAGTGGCACATTGTAGGTTGCGCAGAAAAATGCGATATGGAGGACTGTATAGCAACCAATAACAAACGGAGCCTCTGAGCCAGTCAGTACGTCTTACTCATACACTGTTAGCATAACTGAAAAAGATTCATATGGAAATTTTGGCGACCGTGTTGTTTGCCCGCCAGGCTCGCAGTGTCCGGTAATTCCGAATTTGGAAGTCAACATTCTGTACAGAAAATACTTCGTTTCATCACATTAATCCAGGATGAGTCATTACCCTCAGACAAACATTCAGAGCTGATAAATCGTAAACGATAACCTGAATCAGAAACGTCGTTCGCGAAATACCACACGTTTAAGTAGCGGGACGAGAGAGTTGCCACTAGAAAGGAGGTTGAACGTGAGGAAGCCGAAATTTTCCAATATTCGATATCCCTACGCGCTTCGCCCATGCCTACAGCTGTCAGCTATGATAGAGCGTATTACTTTTAAAAAATAAACAAACGGTGGACTGTACTGTCCATCACTTTCCACTATAATGAAAGCTTCACGTATCGGGCATCTACTGTGCTTGATATCAGTCCCTGTCGTGGAGATACTGGCCATTATGTGCTCGACTAGATCCGCTAGGCATTCACGGCGTGATTTCTAAAGGTCCTATATACAGCTGCACTCGGGAGAGGATTACCGAACCATCGGATTTCCACTGACAGCGGCAAATAGTAAAATGACCCGCCTCTCTTCGGAAAGGGGTACGATTACATAAGAGCTATTCAGCTGCTCAAAGGATAACTACCAAAGGCTTCAATGGAAGCTAACATGCCAGCGGTTCAGGTCGTGATTGAAGGGAAACGGTGGAACATTTCCTGTAGTGGCATCTGGTGAGTCAGACAGTGCGAACGGATAGAGGGGAACAAATATAGCCTTACGGTACAGTGCTTTGTCCAATAAATGTTATGCAGGTACTGTACACTCCCTAATATTACCATCTCCCAATGAGCACTGTCTGGATTTCAAAGCGTCTCTTAGAACTTAGCGAGGCGATAGGTGTGGTGGTACTCTTAGTACAACGTGGAAAAAAAAAATGGCAAATAATGTGCTGAGGAAATGTTTACGAGCCATGGAGTAAACATGAACATGAGGTGTAAGTAGTATAGTTACAGGAATGGAAGAAGTGTGGGCCTTAAAAGGCTCAGGAGATGGAAACGTGAAATATGTTTGTCTTGTCAGAAAGATAAATTACGAGGAACAGCATGATCATAATTGCAAAACTAAATCATTATTTCCTTTATTTGGATGAACTCTTAAACAAAATGTTTATCTTACACGGTGTGTTCAGTGCGACTTATGTCGGTGTTTTCAAGTTATCGTAAAGAAGGACGAACATTAAAGAAGTTAACAACTATTCATATACTCATTATTACATCATGTATAGAATTTCAAGGATTATTATTACTTTTTCTGCTTTGTCTATTGACGACAAATGTCTTCTTTCTTTTCTCCTTTCTATCTTTCCAGTACTTTTTCATTCTTTCCCCATTTTGTTCCCTTCCTTCCTATGTCAGTACTGCACCTGTCTCTTTATTTGCTTTCGCCGAGAAGCCCATGAAACCTTCCACTTTTGCTCTGAATTTTATCTTTTCCCTATTTCTTCCTCCATTATTTCCATTCCCCTCAAGTGTACATTAACTTCTTTTATATCCGCCACTGAAGTTTTTATATCTCTCAAAAATTTAAAATTTCTTTTTGTTATTCCTCCTTAATCCGGCCCTTTCAGGTGTCCATACGATACTGCTCTTCATCACCCCATTACGTTTGATATTTGTTTTATTTTTTAATGATTCTGAATTTAATATCCATTTCCCCATGTCCTATCGTCCCGAGATTTTCTTGGTTATTTTTATTTCTTTCCTTACCATTTCTCAGAATTGTTTGTATTTTTTAACAAAATGTATTCTTAAGTATAAAGGCATTCAATTCTAATGACAGTGTTGTAGTGTCGAAGCTTTCCATTTATGGATAAAGATTTCTTGTTACACAGCTTTTGCCATATGTCATATACTCCAGTTTTTCACCGATATACATTGGCCCGCTTTTGAAGCTGTCTCTTCAGATGAGCTACCTGCATTACTGCTTCTGCTTTAGATTCAGGGTAAGATGAGAAGATCATCTGTAGAACTCAAAAACATCAATTATCTCATTATCCCCCTTTTTTTCTCAGTTGTGATATTTAATTTCCTCCTTCTTGTTTATTTTCCCCCATTTACAGATTAATTATTCTAGTACATAATTGAACGCCAGTCAGGACAACCCATTTCCTGGTGTTACTCCAATTTTGATGTCAAAAGCGGTGGACGTTTCACCTAAAATTTTAATTTAGCGATTTGTGCCTGTTAGTGTGTCTTTCGTGGTTGCTACTGATTTGTTGATAGCTCCAAACTGATTAAAATGTTAAATAATGTTTTCTTGTCAATCGAATCACATATATTTCTGAATTCCACAATTGTTTAGCTTTAAAGGTCACGAAGGATCTTCGCAACAGATTTATTATAAGAATGTACGTACAATCCTTAGGTGATTATAAAAATGTGCACTTAAAGACCAAATTAATTTTGAAACCGTATTCAAATGTAGTTTTTCATTCATCTGTTATTTGCATTCTCCAGCAGAGACGGACTAGCAGCGAACATGTTGCCACTTTTCAGCCGCTGAATGAAGAAAAATGCATAAAAATAAAACGTTATGGATAAAAAGGATGATGAAAATTTTGATGACATATTGATGATATATCTTGTGAACTTTGAGGATTATGGTCCTGTGGGCTGTTGGTAACATTGGCTAGATTATGAGGTTAGGCGAAGGTGGGATTGGAAATGAGATGGTAACAAAAAATTAATAGGATGTGTACTGAAAATGGTGAGGACGCAATTTGTGAGTAAAAGGAGGCAGCAACTATTGGAGCTGGTAGCGACAGCAGTCGAGCTGCGGCGACGCTGCTTGCCGTTGGTGCCGAGTCGGCAGCGCAGTGCAGTGAGGAATCGTCGTTTTTTGTGTTTTGATGCAGGGAGGGCGAGTCGCTGAGCCGGCTGCGGCTGCCGTTCGCCGACAAGAGCCACTCGGGAGAGTACACGTGCTCGCTGGGACACGGCTCCGACGCCAGCGTCCACGTCCACGTCCTCAACGGTGAGTGGAGCGCCGCCGCCGCCGCCGCCGCTGCCGCCCCACTGCTCTGCACTCAGTCCTGCCGCCGTGTCACCGCTCTGCTGCTCCCAACCACCCACATCCCCACTCCACCGCTACAGCAGTCCGCCTTCGCGGCCCTCAGGAAGCGTCGCGGGCACGGAACAGGGAGATCATGACTTCGATTCCCACCTTGGGCATAAGTAACCGTACTCTGTAAGAATATACAGTAAGGGTAGTTCAGGAAGGGGATATCTGCTGTACAAAGATGAAAGGCCAAATTACATAAATTCAAATTTGTGGGTAATTAATACGTACTATCGTAACTCCGCTCTTACATCGCCAGTCTTTCAATTGGTTGGAAGACCTTGATATCGATCTCTGAGGGGTATTAAATAAGTAATGCAACACATATCATCATCTGAATGTGGGTTGGTTATATTCAGGATTCCAGTACATGGTATTACTCCCCACTCTATATTTATCCGTTTAGTACGACGCGCTTCGGCCACCTCACTGGGAAAGCCTGTATGCCCGCATGGTACCACTCAAAAGGCCGAGGCCAGAGCCAACGCCTTGCTGCATCAATAAACTCCACATCATCCAAGTACTGCTTCCAGAGGAGTGCATCCGTCATTGGGCTAGACAAACGGACTTCAGAAAGTTTGAAATCTGGGCTGTAGGTTTGCGAATTACGTTCGGGTCGATAGGCTTGTTTCAGACAATGCGTCGTCATGTACAAGAAACTCGTTTGCATTTTTGTGTCGAAGAATACCGTGAAGCCTAGCAGTGCAGGAGTCAAAGCTATGTACGGCCGGTAGACATTCCGAAGATCGGACAAATTTGCGGGACCTTGTTGGGAAGATGGAAGATGCCTCGTCCGACGACTCACCGCGCTTTTGTTCACCTTCAGCTCTCCGTAGACATTCTCCAAGTCCCTGCTAATATCCGTGATGCTCCGGTTTTCTGTCAAAAAAGCGCAATAAGAGCTCCCTGCTTGCGATGCAGCGGAGTTACAGACTCCAATTTGAAGGCTTGTACAGTGACGCCACCTATCGGAACAGCATGAAATTATAGATATCTGTATAATTAAAAACTCCTACGCTATGTATAGCTTGTTTTACAAATGCCAGTCGTGGTGTCTCTCGATATATCTTTCCTTGTAATGTTTCTTCTAGGCCATTTACAAAAAACTAGTTGTTAGCATACAGTATGACCAGTTGCAAAAACTTCTTTTTTAACAGCCACGGTAGTGTGGCTATTTGTAAGAGCCTAACAATTCACATGAGAGTTGCATGTGGACATGTTCAAAGTCTGAACCCCGTCGACAGAACTGTAACTATTTACCTTGCGCCTTCTTAAGTCGATGTCGCTCTCGCAGAAAACAGATGGTCATAGTTCTGTTCATAACTTGATACTATGAGGAACATACATATCTACTTTTTCAGTAAAGAGTACATAGGTTTTCTTAAGGAATCCCATTAGTTTCTTCTGCATTGCTATTCTTGACACATTACTGCTCATAATACACCACACAGTTTAATAATGCTATATCATAAATACATATGATTAGCAGTGAACGCACTTCTACTCAGACTACAAACTTTCGATACCAGAGACTTCGAACTACACTTGGAGACACTGTCTCCTTGTGAATAGTCACGCTTCAGCTTGCTATCGCAACGCATTAGGGTACCCAGCACCTGTACATAAGACATACGGCACCATATTACGCCTCATCCCAGGCAATTAGTCATATATGTCACACAACAACACATATCTCACTGGCCCAACTACTCCTGTGTATGATCATTTTTCACTAATCCTTTGCAGGACCTCCCGGTTGGTCATTTATCTGATCACTTAATCTTTAAGAGAGATCTCCAGCAGCATTAGTCAAGTGATTTAAGAGCTACCATTGCATCTGTCGCCATTGACCATGTTTCAAGCCCATAAATATCTCCACTCCCAGTATAGATCATTACAGTATTTTACTCGTTACGGTATATATGCTATTAGAACAGCTCATTAACTCTTATATTCATGGACAGTAATTTTGCTTCTCTTATTCCTTTGTTGTATGTGCTGTTTCCTTCTTCCGTCTTCTGTTATCTTAGTTGCTAAATATTGGTAGGACAGTATCAGTTTTATTTTGTTACAACTATTGTTAATGTGCTCTTCTTCTTATTCTTTGGAGCTGACAAGTATTTCTACATTTTTTGAGTTAAATTCCGGTTTTTACTCCTCCCTTAATGCTGTATCCCTAAATTTTATTACTATTTGGGAATTCCTTTCATTTAGAGATTTCAAAGTTATGTCATACACAATCCTAAGAATATTCTCTACATAAATGAGAACACATATCATTCGATGAAACTTCAGCCACTGACGGCGAGGCATTTATTTTTGTACAGTCAAGTCGCTTTTGTACTTCATTTCAGGATATGCGTTTTGTTGTGCTATTCTCACACAGGTTATAGAAGAATCAGTTAGTTCCCAAAAACAAACAAATACATTTATAACAGAACTAAGAATGAGAATGGATGAATAAACATTGCATTGTTATTGCACGCAGGCAATAAAGGGAGAAAACTCATTGTTGTGTCATTTACTGAACTCCAGTTGGCCGGCCAGAGTGGCCGTGCGGTTCTAGGCGCTACAGTCTGGAGCCGAGCGACCGCTACGGTCGCAGGTACGAATCCTGCCTCGGGCCTGGATGTGTGTGATGTCCTAAGGTTAGTTAGGTTTAATTAGTTCTAAGTTCTAGGCGACTGATAACCTCAGCAGTTAAGTCGCATAGTGCTCAGAGCCATTTTTTGAGCTCCAGTAGGCTGTGTAAACTAAACAACCTGTGACAGACTAGCAGCAGTGTGTGTGGCTATATATGATTAAGCTCTTCCCTCCATACTTATGCAGAACAGAAATTTAACAAAGAAGGATAATACAGCACAAGAAATGTTTACTGTACGCACATATACAGGGACGCAATCACCAACGCCTTCAGAAGACACAGATTAGAATATTGTACTCTTCCCACATGCATACTATTAGTCCTACAGAGAAAATGAACAGGAATTTTTGTAGGATATTTTACCGCAATCAGATTTCGTACTTGGATAGGTGGAGGCCACGGATTCCGAGTTATTCAAGAGCCACGCGGTTGGAGGTCATTATTGTACGTTTTCTTGAATTATTAAAAAACGCAGCCTCTAGCAAAAAAGTATCCCAGTGCAGAGTTTAACTACATTAAATTTCCTACAAGAATGTTCTGCTCATTTTTCTGTAGGACAAACCGTTTGCAAATGGTGAGCGAGAGAATGCAAAAATCTTGGGCTTGGTATTTTTAGGCGACGCGGGTTTCATAAAACTCTCACCCCATATATATTTTTTACTGAAACAGTTCAGAATTATAAAGTTCAATGAAAGTTAACCATCAAATTTTATAATAAATTCTGTGGATATTAATTTCATAGTATTACATAAACCAAGATGTCACATGTTCCTCTGCTCATCATGATGACGATAGTCGATATTGTCTCGAGCAAAGATGAATGCTGTCAACTGTCATACTCTATCATTGACTACTGCGTTTGAGGAGGAATATCTGTAGAGTGGGAGTACCATACTGCGGATGCGACCAACATCCTACGGAAGTAGCTAGATGAAGCTGTTTTCACACTGATGTTTACTTATTGCGCTATGATATTAACTTTCGTTTCCCACTATTTGCCCTGTTTTCACGTATTCGTTCATTAGTAACAGACGTTATTATGAACTGTTGCTGCAACGGATGCAAGTCGAAATTCGTTAAAGGAGGAAAAGTAACTATCACAAATGTTTACTTGCTAATAAATAATCAGACGCAGAGTAAAGAAAGGATAATACCGCAGGTCCAACTTATGTGACTATATGGGCCAGTATTTAAAATTTCCTCGTAAGTTCGTTAGTGTGCCAATGTGTTAACGGACAGTCTGTTGAATATATACAAATTATGAGAAATTTAACTAGCAGATAAAACAGTCTGCAAAATATTATGCTTATTTTCGAGTGGTCACAATAAGATACTGTAGCATCAGTGGCTATGAGGCAGAGAATGAGTATATATGATTATTATCTTACTTCCACTAATAGCAAAGTGATATTAAACATCTAAGAGCAAACAGGGTATAAGAGCAGAAGAATTTTCTGCAAGTCATAATTCCAAATTCGATGATATATTTGAACTAAAGAGCATTTACAACATGCCGGACGCGGTGGTCTAGCGGTTCTAGGCGCTCAGTTCGGAGCCGCGCGACTGCTACGGTCGCAGGTTCGAATCCTGCCTCGGGCATGGATGTGTGTGATGTCCTTAGGTTAGTTAGGTTTAAGTAGTTCTAAGTTCTAGGGGACTGATGACCGCAGATGTAAGACCCATAGTGCTCAGAGCCATTTACAACATACGCCAGCACTTCCTTTAGCCGTTTACTGACACGCAGAGTTTAATGGTTAGACCATTATCTTACCGTAACCTCACGCCGTCAGCACACAGACTTTGCTTTCTAACGTTCGTTCTACGTGGTGCTGAATTCCCAGGAACGATGCGATTTGTGCGTAAGTTACGTATACCTCAACATGGTATATTCGATTGCAGCACTCTCCAGTGGCGGTTATAGGCTGCATCTGGATCACAAATCACACTATTTACGAATCTGACAGGAATAAAATAGTTACGATAGCTTTATTAAAACCCACATTTCTTCGTTTCTCTACGTCCTAGACATGTTGTTCTCCCTGTAGTACACAGAAACCAAAACTTAAATATCCATAAAAATGTTAAAACACTAGAATAGCGGAGTTTCCGCCACTCTCAAAGGGCGGAAAAGGGTCGTTTTGACCCCACAAAAAATATTTTCTTCTTTGACTTAAACAAGTGCTATTTTTAGTATTTGTTTATCCACACTTTATTTCTAGTAATCACAATAATTATTTGCAAATATAAATAATTATTACTAATTTATTTAAACTGCAATATATAATACAAATACACTGTTGTTACTGCTAGCAAGTTTCTTAGCTATAGATTTTAATTTATTAACTATTCATTCAACCTTCTAGACGCATTTAGTACCGTTGGTCCATTTTACTCTCACATGTATTTTACAAACAGCTCTGTATTACTTTTCACTCAAGTCATTTGAAGCTGCTAAACGCACTTAGCACAGGTGAGTTGTGTTTTACGTGCACATTTTCCGCACTTTACACACTTTTCGCTGCCTTTGCAGAGGCTGATTTGGCACTTCCTCCTCTGTCTGGGTGATTTCAGTCTCGTATCCTCTTCCTTTGCCTGATGTTCTTGCTCTGTCGTTCCCTTTACTTCATTTGGCAGTTGAAGTACAAACTTCATCCTTTCCATTTTCGTGTTCGTTACTGTGTTGCAGATGACCCATGCATTTATTCTCGCCATGTCCAGTATGTTGTTGAAGACATGATTGGGCCATCTCCAACATGTAACCTTCGTAGTATATTTATGGGTCATTTGATCAATCACGTCCACTCCGTACTTTGTTGCATTTAGAACGTTACAGTTTAAGGTTTTTTTTTTCCTTCCTTGTTTATTGCTATTTCAGCATGCAGGGTACTCAGAAGCATGATATTTTTATTCTTCTTTCCTTGGTATACAGTCAAGGTGCAGTTTGTGTTGTTACTACTGTGTAGTATTGTGGTGGAATGTATTACAGCATTTGGCTTCCTTACTTCATCGGAGATTTCACGCCGGATCTTGTTAATTGTACCAACAAATGAAGTTTCCCTCTCTTTTAGTTTTTGAGCAAGTTTAAGAGACTTAAAGAAGTTGTCCGTGCTCACATTTCTTCCTTGATTTACAAATGGCTCCATGAGACACAGAACGACGTACTCTTCTGCTGATGGTTTCTCTCTATGCGTGTCCTGTTCGCCGAGGTGTGGTAAAGAGTTACATTCGCTGTGAGATGGGAAGTATCCGGACACCTGACTGCAATGGACTTACAAGTTCGTGGCGCGCTCCATCGGTAATGCTGGAATTCAATATGTGTTGACCCGCCCTTACCCTTGATGACAGCTTCCATTCTCGCAGACATACGTTCAGTCAGGCGTTGGAAGGTTTCTTGGGGAATGGCAGCCCATTCTTCAAGGATTGCTGCATTGAGGAGAGGCATCGATGTCGGTCGGTGAGGCGTGACACGAAATCGGCTTTCCAAAACATCCCAAAGGTGGTCTATAGGATCCAGATCAGGGCCCTGAGCAGGCCAGTCCACACAGGGATGGGCTCGATCGTGTTGAAACATGCAAACGCCATCCCCGAATTGCTCTTCAAAAATGGGAGGCAAGGAGGTGCTTAATACATCAACGTAGGCTTGTGTTGTGATAGATCCACACAAAACAACAAGGTGAGCAAGCCGCCTCCATGAAAAGCACGACCACATCATAACACTACCGCCTCCAAATTTTACTGTTGGCCTACTCAGTCTGACAGATGACTTTCACCGGGCATTCGCCTTGCCCACACCCTGCCATCGGATGGCCACATTGTGTACTGTGATTCGTCACTCTACACAATGTTATTGCAGTGTTCAATCATCCAATGTTTACGCTCCTTACACCAAGAGAGGCAGCGTTTGACATTTACTGGCGTGATGTGTGGCTTATGGGCAGCCCCTGGAGCATGAAATCCACGTGTCCTCACCTCCCGACCAGATTTTAAAGCACTTGCAGTGGATTCTGATGCAGTTTGAAATTCCTGTGTGATGGTCTGGTTAGATGTCTGCTTATTACACATTACGACCCTCTTCAACTGTTGGCAGTCGCAGTCAACAAATGAGGTCGGCCTCTTCGGTTGTGTGCTGTACGTGTCCCTTCACGTTTCCATTTCACTATCACAAGGGAAACAGTGGACCTAGGGTTGTTTAGGAGAGTGGAAATCTCGCGTACAGACGTATGACGCAAGTTACACCCAATCACCACGTTTGAAGTCCGTGAGTTCCGCGGGGCGCCCCATTCTTCTGACGATGTTTAATTACTACTGAGGTCGCAGATATGGAGTATGTGGCAGTAGGTGGCAGCATAATACACCTAATATGAGAAAAGTATGTTTTTGGGGTGTCCGGATACTATTGATCCTAGAGTGAATATACTTTGTCGTTACTTCAACTGCCAACCAGAATTTGAGACCTTATTTGTCTGGTTTGTTGGACGTGAAATGAGCAAAATCGGCATCCTGATTTGCTTGGTAAAAAATGCTCGTCAACGGTTATATGTTCTCCAGGGCGGTAAGCGCGACTACTGTTTTAAATATGCTTTCCCCAAATTTCGGATACATGAGAGAATTTGTTGTCTGCCAGGCGTTCAGCCTCTGTTGATTTTTCATTAAAACGGAGGAATATGAGAAGCTCCTGAAATCTGTTATTTGGTATGCCAAAAAATAATAGCAGGCCCCCAAAAGTGAGACCAGAGATCATCCACAGGCATACCTTTTGTGCACAATACACCCCAAACATGATGGCTATCAGTTTCTCCAGTTCCTCAAGTTACACAGTCCAGTAGCCCAGTCATTGTATTTTAATACTTTTCAAGTATTTGATTCTGTGTATTTCTTCATGAGACGTAGCATTGCTTCATCAAAAATAAGACACAAGGTATTGATGGCAGGGCTGTGTTGTCGTTGGCAAGCATAAGCAGCGAGACGTCCGCACTCCATCAGAACATTCACAGCTGACCGCCTTCCAGAAGATGAGTAATTTACATCTCCCACACGGTTCTGTTCCTTGCAACTACCATTGTAGACGCTTCCAACTGTACGTACTGTGGTGAAAGAGTTGATGATTGACTTGTATCAGCGTCTGAATCCTCTTCCACTAATCGCCCCTAATTCACAATATCTTCATCTTCACTTATGTCAGATATATAATCATCATCTTCATGAGTGAAGTCAATTTCCTATTCAACTTCGGAATTCTGTAAGAGATTTAACACTTCTTCATCAGAAAGTCCACTCTGGAGATACATGTTGGAAAACACGTTTCACGGACAAAGATTGCCTGAGTGTCACAACATGAGTTGCGGCATACTGTAATGTACACGTGCCAAGTTGCAACAAACAGGAGCAAATGCTGTGCGTTGTTTCTCACTGTTGACACTGTATTATTGCATAATTTACTTATATTTAGAAGAGAAATTGCAATGGGGCCAAATTTGACCCCATCCACCCATCTAGGTATACTGGATGAAATGGGAAATAAAATTAAAATATTTAGTAAATCCTGAAACAGCTACAAAAACAGGAGAAAAAATTAAATAAAGTCATAAAATTCCATTTAAGACGTAATTAAATTGGATATGACAACGAACGGAAAACGTAAGACAGGGGTGATTTTGACCCCACCCGCCATTCTAGTGTTAAGGGAAAAAGAAAAGTACCATGTCCACTTAGTAAGGACTTCGGCTGTTAAGCGTTCCATTAGAAATAGTACGAAACATACTTACAGATCTGCACATAAGGTAAAAATTATATCTCCGTTCTTACTTTTTAGTGATCCTAAAGTTATTCTGACTTGATCACTTTTCCTGTTCAGTAGCACGATCTTTACAGTGTGTGGAATGAACAACTTGAAAGAAGAAGATGCCCGATATCTTATCGCAAGTGGTGCAAGCTGTCTTGTACACAAAGTCAATCGAACGAACTCATTCCTTAGAAAGATTGCGTTTGTACACTCCTGGAAATGGAAAAAAGAACGCATTGACACCGGTGTATCAGACCCACCATACTTGCTCCGGACACTGCGAGAGGGCTGTACAAGCAATGATCACACGCAGGGCACAGCGGACACACCAGGAACCGCGGTGTTGGCCGTCGAATGGCGCTAGCTGCGCAGCATTTGTGCACCGCCGCCGTCAGTGTCAGCCAGTTTGTCGTGGCATACGGAGCTCCATCGCAGTCTTTAACACTGGTAGCATGCCGCGACAGCGTGGACGTGAACCGTATGTGCAGTTGACGGACTTTGAGCGAGGGCGTATAGTGGGCATGCGGGAGGCCGGGTGTACGTACCGCCGAATTGCTCAACACGTGGGGCGTGAGGTCTCCACAGTACATCGATGTTGTCGCCAGTGGTCGGCGGAAGGTGCACGTGCCCGTCGACCTGGGACCGGACCGCAGCGACGCACGGATGCACGCCAAGACCGTAGGATCCTACGCAGTGCCATAGGGGACCGCACCGCCACTTCCCAGCAAATTAGGGACACTGTTGCTCCTGGGGTATCGGCGAGGACCATTCGCAACCGTCTCCATGAAGCTGGGCTACGGTGCCGCACACCGTTAGGCCGTCTTCCGCTCACGCCCCAACATCGTGTAGCCCGCCTCCAGTGGTGTCGCGACAGGCGTGAATGGAGGGACGAATGGAGACGTGTCGTCTTCAGCGATGAGAGTCGCTTCTGCCTTGGTGCCAATGATGGTCGTATGCGTGTTTGGCGCCGTGCAGGTGAGCGCCACAATCAGGACTGCATACGACCGAGGCACACAGGGCCAACACCCGGCATCACGGTGTTAGGAGCGATCTCCTACACTGGCCGTACACCAATGGTGATCGTCGAGGGGACACTGAATAGTGCACGGTACATCCAAACCGTCATCGAACCCATCGTTCTACCATTCCTAGACCGGCAAGGGAACTTGCTGTTCCAACAGGACAATGCACGTCCGCATGTATCCCGTGCCACCCAACGTGCTCTAGAAGGTGTAAGTCAACTACCCTGGCCAGCAAGATCTCCAGATCTGTCCCCCATTGAGCATGTTTGGGACTGGATGAAGCGTCGTCTCACGCGGTGTGCACGTCCAGCACGAACACTGGTCCAACTGAGGCGCCAGGTGGAAATGGCATGGCAAGCCGTTCCACAGGACTACATCCAGCATCGCTACGATCGTTTCCATGGGAGAATAGCAGCCTGCATTGCTGCGAAAGGTGGATATACACTGTACTAGTGCCGACATTGTGCATGCTCTGTTGCCTGTGTCTATGTGCCTGTGGTTCTGTCAGTGTGATCATGTGATGTATCTGACCCCAGGAGTGTGTCAATAAAGTTTCCTCTTCCCGGGACAATGAATTCACGGTGTTCTTATTTCAATTTCCAGGAGTGTATTTACACACCATCGGATAGTACAGAATATTTTGAAACTAATAAGAAACTATCAGAACCTATTGGGACATGTGAAGAAAAAAAAAATAAGGATCCTGTGAGATGAGAGGCAGCAACGCACTACTTATCAATTTAGTATCCTGAGTCTCTACGCATTACGTTAGGCGGACAGAACGGTGAGTGTGGCCACACTTTGATCCTTTCCTTCTCCTGAAAGTTTTAATCATAAATATGTTACTGAATGACATTTAATTTTAACAAATTGTATATAGAACAATGTGTTATTGATCATCAATGTGCTGTATCCTCGAAAAGGTCTACTTTCATAAGCTGCTAGTTAAATAATTCATTAGCCACCAACATGAAATTTTCCCTCATTTTATTACAAAAAATCGACAACTAACAACGTGTTTTTTAGAGCTCATAAATTCCCTGGTACTTGTATTTTAACTGAAAGGTGATATGGGGTTTCGCGACTCTGTACTGGAGAGAGATGGCGTCATGTGACTCATGTGACATAGGTGGCGTTCTTTTATCTCGCTGGTCTACGTTCAGACGCGCGTTCGGAAATCTGGTATGCTAGGTACTGCTCTGCTAGGTCTGAACAACTCACAAACATGCTTACTCCATGCTGTGACGTCAGTAACTCGGTACACTAAACGTTCACGTACGAATGCACTGTCCGTGTTACGACGGCGTAAGTCCCCAGGGACGGACAGTCAGTGAATATCAGATTTTAGAGCGCTCCGTCTATAGGCCACAAGTGGCCCATCGGGACCATCCGCCCGCCTTGTCATCCTCAGCTGAGGATGCGGATAGGAGGGGTGTGTGGTCAACACACCGCTCTCCCGGGTCGTTATGATGGTTTTCTGTGGCCGGAGCCGCTAATATCCGGTCGAGTAGCTCCTCAATTGGCATCACGAGGATGAGTGCACCCCGAAAAATGGAAACAGCGCATGGCGGCCCGGATGGTGACCCATCCAAGTGCCAGCCACGCCCAACAGCGCTTAACTTCGGTGATCTGCCGGGAACCGGTGTATCCACTCCGGCAAGGCCGTTGGCAAAACCACATAATGGAAACAGTAAACGACAAACCGAGCTCTCTGCTAGCGTTATTACCGAGGACATCGGCAAGGAGGCTGTATGACGCGGTAGTGCGGGTACGGGGAGGGGGGAAGAGAGTAGTGGGAGATTTGCGCGGTTCGTCAGATCAGAACGTTCGTTCCTTAGTGCCCCATGCTTCCACGGGCCGCGCCTGAAGTTTTGGTGCCACTGTATTCGGCCAGCTCCGTGCGACCTGCCTCGTGTACAGAGTCAGCATGTGCGGTGTTGCAGGCGAGACGCAGGCGGCGGTGCACCACGAGACGTGGAGCGCTGCGAGGCGCCCCCTGCAGCCGGGGGCGGCGTCGCTGCTGCTATCCGGCGCCGTCGCGGCGGCCGCCGCCCGCCCCCGCATCAGCTGATAACGCTGGGAGGCAGCACTGGCGGCCGCATTCTCCGCCCCGCTCAACAGCCGCCCCACGACCGCAGCGGACGCGTCCGCCGCACCCCGCAGGGGGTTCGCCGGGTCGACTCACGACTTCAGTCTCCAGACGCCACAGGAACGCTTCCTAACGGCGCTGGTGGCGGTTGTTACATTTAGCCATATTTTACGATTGTACAGTTGTCTGGATGGACATTTCTTCTTACAGGAGCCTTTCGCAAACGTAGGACCGTAACTTTTTGTAGCGTGCTGTAGTTTGCAAAACCAAGTGACATAGGTTGTAGAGAAGGTAAAGCGAACGATAAAGGAAGTTTCTTTGCAGGTGCAAATTGACGAGCAGACCATCCAGAACGTAAAATATTTAGGATCGACTGAAGAATTATAAAAGAGATGCAGTGCAACAGCTACCCCATGCCTTCTGAACATCCGTTTCTTTCCGCTTAATTCTAGAATGCTTTCCACTTGTTGGAGGTTTTGGTCAATTGAGATGAAAGGCAACACACGAGTCTCAACCTCTTAGTTTCGTGGGACACTTTTCTGTCATTGATCTAATATGAAGGAATGTAAGACACTCCTATACAATTTCTTTGCTCACTAAATGCCACGTTTGAACAATGACTTACTTTAAGATAGGATTTCCCATGTATTAATTTAGAAGAATGCAGTTTGTATTCTTTTGTTGAAGATTTCCTTTGCTTATCATATTCATAATACTGGGAGAAACGCATCATCCGTTCTTTCCTCTATACATCACCGCGAGCATATCCTACGACTACGCATTTTCTAATAAAATTCGTCCATCTTGTCACTAATGTCATAGAAAAGGGAAACTTCGCCAAACAAACGAAGCCATTACAGTTAATTCAACTACATATATTCAAAAACAACCTCGTTAAAATTATTTTCATACTAATGCACCTTGGAGAACAGAAGAACCAATTTATAATAACTATTCAAAACTTAGTTATGAGTGAGAAACTTCCTTTCACTGTTGTGGGACGGAAAATAGGGGAGTCTTGAACATCCATTTGCTGTGAAATCATATTTATAAATACTAAGCGTTTCTTACATTTGATGTGCCAAATTTGAGAGACTGCATTCCAACTACCTTCCATATGTAAAAATGATAAACAAAATGCTGTTTTCTGTTAAATGTACATACATTATTGTATCATTGATCTGTTTTGTAAATCGATGTCGTTGTAATATGCAACAATAAACTATTTTATAAACAAGCTGAGCAAATTTTATTTCATTCCCGATCTTTTAGCCCCTGGAACAAACCTGAAAATGCGGCGATAACAGGTAAGTTGCAACTAAGAGAACAGTATTTGCGATTTTCTAGCCAGTTTAGCCATTAGGTAGCTAGTCACACTTTTGGCGCTAATGTAAATTTCGTGCAAGTGTTTCAGCATCATGATCGAGCTCATCTTAATGAGGCTGTGGGATGCGTTAACTTGGCTCTGGAAAGGGCGCCGATGGCAGAGGGCATGGGTCACATTTCAGTGGTGCCAGTTGGGGCTATCAGTAGACTAGGTTTCACTAGGCACGGCCTGAATCTCAATAGGTACTGGAAGTGGAGGCTGGAAAGGTGACAGTGTAGTGGGTGGTGGTGGGATCACTTATAAAAAAAATTCTGTAGTATTTCCTGTTTCAACTACACCTTCTTTAGACTGAAGTCAGCTGATATGTATACCTGCTTAAAGTACGTGCCTCTGTCTAAGGGCTCCCCTTCAGAGGACGTCATGTCTCCAAGTAGGGAAGGATATAGCATATTTTATCAAAATAGAACAGGTATTAGAGATAAAGTTAGTAAACTGCTTATAGATGTTGACTATGAAATTATTGGTATATCGGAGCACCACTTCAATACTTTGACGTTTTATAGGCTTCCTTTACAAGGACACAGATTATCTTGCTGGTTTTCAAGGAGTTCCTTGCGGGATTAACGAGTGGATACGTACGTCAAAAATAGTATTCCATTAGAGTCCATAGACGCATCGTGGCACTGCACTGAAAAGATATTTGAATGTTGTACGGGGCAGTTGAATTTAGTGAAACTAAACGTCTAATTGTTGTGATTTATAGGTCCCCTAACTCTGATTTCGGAGTATTTCGGTTCAACATAGAGACGGTTCTTGAGTGAACTACCAGAAATTAGTTACATGTGATGACTTCAGTATAAATTTTGTATATGATGATGCAAGGAAGAGGTTGTTGGTAGATCTCCTAAATTCATATGACCTGTTGAAGACTGTTATTTCCAACTAGGTTTCGGGGGAAGAGTAGCACAGCTATAGACAATACTTTTGTTCATTCTTCATTGCTAGATGGGCATTTTGTTGGTAAAAGTGTCAATGGCCTTTTAAGCCATGGGGAACAAATTTTAACATTATAAGGCTTTTCTAGTCAAACAAATGTCACATATAATCACAAAATACGTAGGAAAGTAAATACAACAGCAATACAGAGTTTTGTAAACCTTGTCAAAGGACAAGAGTGGCAGGATGTTTATAGTGCCGATAACATATATGATAAATATAAAGCTTTCCTTAACACATTTCTTATGCACTTTGAAAGTTTCTTTCCATTAGAACGCTCTAAACAGGGTACTAGCAGTAATAGGCAGCCCAGGTGGCTGACTAGTGGGTTAAGAATATCATGTAGAACAAAGTGGGAATTTTTCCACAATGTTAGAAGTATTCATAATCAAGCTACAAAGAGCCCATTACAAACACTGTTGTAAGGCAATTAAAAATGTTATTAAGAAGGCAAGGAGTATGTGGTATGAAAATATAACAGCTAATTCACAGGATAAAATTAAAACCATATGTTTAGTTGTGAAGGAAGTGTCTGGTCAGCAGCACAATGTCTACGATATAAAGTCAGTTCGTAGTAAAAATATTTCTGTTACTGATAAATCAGATATATGTACAGTTTTTAACAATCACTTTCTGAGCATTGCTGGTAAATTAAATATAGATTTAGTTTTTACAGGGAATCGTATAATTTTCTTGGCAAATGCCTTCCTGAGATTGATGTCTGAAGTACTCCTCTTTGATACAGACAAGGAGGAGATTGAGTAAATAGTTAGATCACTGAAGACTAAGGACTCTCATGAATATGATGGAATGTCTAGTAGAGAATGAAAGTACTGGGGTACTCATGTTAGCCTGGTATGAAATCACATTTGCAACTTTTCCTCTAGGAATGGTCAGTTTCCTGAACGATAACAGTACTCAGTAGTATAGAAATTTGATAGAAAGGGAGAACAGTATGTTGTTGTTGAGGTCTTCAGTCCTGAGACTGGTTTGATGCAGCTCTCCATGCTACTCTAACCTGTGCAAGCTTCATCATCTCCCAGTACTTACTACAACCTACATCCTTCTGAATCTGCTTGGTGTATTCATCTCTTGGCCTCCCTCTATGATTTTTACCCTCCACGCTGCCCTACAATACTGAACTGGTGATCCCTTGATGCCTCAGAACATGTCCTACCAACCGATCCCTTCTTCTAGTCCAGTTGTGCCACAAACTTCTCTTCTCCCCAATCCAATTCAATACTTCCTCATTAGTTATGTGATCTACCCATCTAATCTTCAGCATTCTTCTGTAGCACCACATTCTGAAAGCATCTATTCTGTTCTTGTCCAAACTATTTATCGTCCATGTTTCACTTCCATACATTGCTACACTCCATACAAATACTTTCAGAAATGACTTCGTGACACTTAAATCTATACTCGATGTTAACAAATTTCACTTCGTCAGAAACGCTTTCCTTGCCATTGCCAGTCTACATTTTATATCCTCTCTACTTCGACCATCATCAGTTACTTTGCTCCCCAAATAGCAAAACTCCTTTACTACTTTCAGTGTCTCATTTCCTAATCCGACTTAATTCGACTACATTCCATTATCCTCGTTTTGCTTTTGTTGGTGTTCATCTTATATCCTCCTTTCATGACGCTATCCATTCCATTCAACTGCTCTTCCAAGTCCTTTCCTGTCTCTGACAGAATTACAATGTCATCGGCGAACCTCAAAGTTTTTATTTCTTCTCCATGGATTTTAATACCCACTCTGAATTTTTCTTTTCTTTCCTTTACTGCTTGCTCAATATACAGACTGAATAACATCAGGGAGTGGTTACACCCCTGTCTTACTCCCTTCCCAACAACTGCTTCCCTTTCGTGTTCCTCGACTCTTATAACTGCCATCTGGTTTCTATACAAATTGTAAATAGCCTTTCGCTCCCTGTATTTTACCACTGCCACCTTTAGAATCTGAAAGAGAGTATTCCAGTCAACATTGTCAAAAGCTTTCTCTAAGTCTACAAATGCTAGAAACGTAGGTTTGCCTTTTCTTAATCTTTCTTCTAAGATAAATCGTAAGGTCAGTATTGCCTCACGTGTTTCATTATTTCTACGGAATCCAAACTGATCTTCCCCGAGGTCGGCTTCTACTAGATTTTCCATTCGTCTGTAAAGAATTCGTGTTAGTATTTTGCAGCTGTGGCTTAATAAACTGATTGTTCGGTACTTTTCACATCTGTCTACACCTGCTATCTTTGGGATTGGATTTATTATAATCTTCTTGAAGTCTGAGGGTATTTCGCCTGTTTCATACATCTTCCTCACCAGATGGTAGAGTTTTGTCAGGACTGGCTCTCCCAAGGCCGTCAGTAGTTCCAATGGAATGTTGTCTACTCCGGGGGCCTTGTTTCGACTCAGTTCTTTCAGTGCTCTATCAAACTCTTCACGCAGTATCGTATTTCCCATTTCATCTTCATCTACATTCTCTTGCATTTCCATAATATTGTCCTCAATTACATCACCGTTGTATAGACCCTCTATATACTCCTTCCAACTTTCTGCTTTCCCTTCTTTGCTTAGAACTGGGTTTCCATTTGAGCTCTTCATGTTCATACAAGTGGTTCTCTTATCTCCAAAGGCCTCTTTAATTTTCCAGTAGGCAGTATCTATCTTACCCCTAGTGAGATAAGCCTCTACATCCTTACATTTGTCCTCTAGCCATCCCTGCTTAGCCATTATGCACTTCCTGTCGATCTCATTTTTGAGTCGTTTGTATTCCTTTTTGCCTGCTTCATTTACAGCATTTTTATATTTTCTCCTTTCATCAATTTAATTCAATTTTTCTTCTGTTACCCAAGGATTTCTACTAGCCCTCGTCTTTTTACCTACTTGATCCTCTGCTGCCTTCACTACATCATCCCTCAAAGCTACCCATTCTTCTTCTACTGTATTTCTTTCTCCCATTCCTGTCAATTGTTCCCTTATGCTCTCCCTGAAACTCTGTACAACCTCTGGTTCTTTCAGTTTATCCAGGTCCCATCTCCTTAAGATCCCACCTTTTTGCAGGTTCGTCAGTTTTAATCTACAGGTCGTTCCCAATAGATTGTGGTCAGATTCCACATCTGCTCCTGGAAATGTCTTACAATTTATAACCTGGTTCCTAAATCTCTGTCTTACCATTATAGAATCTATCTGATACCTTTTAGTATCTCCAGGGTTCTTCCATGTATACAACCTTCTTTCATGATTCTTAAACCAAGTGTTAGCTATGATTAAGTTGTGCTCTGTGCAAAATTCTACCAGGCGGCTTCCTCTTTCATTTCTTAGCCGCAATCCATATTCACCTACTATGTTTCCTTCTCTCCCTTTTCCTACTACCGAATTCCAGTCATCCATGACTATTAAATTTTCGTCACCCTTCACAATCTGAATAATCTCTTTCATTTCATCATACATTTCTTCAATTTCTTCGTCATCTGCAGAGCTAGTTGGCATATAAACTTGTACTACTGTAGTAGGTGTGGGCTTCGCATGTATCTTGGACACAATATTGCGTTTACAATGCTGTTTGTAGTAACGTACCCGCATTCCTATTTTCCTATTCATTATTAAACCTACTCCTGCATTACCCCTAATTGATTTTGTGTTTATAACCCTATAGTCACTTGACCAGAAGTCTTGTTCCTCCAGCCACCGAACTTCACTAATTCCCACTATATCTAAATTTAACCTACCCATTTCCCTTTTTAAGTTTTCTAACCTACCTGCCCGATTAAGTGATCTGACATTCCACGCTCCGATCCGTAGAACGCCAGTTTTCTTTCTCCTGATAACGACGTCCTCTTGAGTAGTCCCCGCCCGGAGATCCGAATGGAGGACTATTTTACCTCCGGAATATTTTACCCAAGAGGACGCCATCATCATTTAATCACACAGTAAAGCTGCATGCCCACGGGAAAAATTACGGCCGTAGTTCCCCTTGCTTTCAGCCGTTCGCAGTACCAACACAGCAAGGCCGTTTTGGTTATTGTTACATGGCCAGATCAGTCAGTCATCCAGACTGTTGCCCTTGCAACTACTGAAAAGGCTGCTGCCACTCTTCAGAAAAGTATAATGGAGATAATTTTAAATCTACTTCTAGACAATCAGTTTTTGCTACAGTTATTAAAAAGGCGGTGTATTTAAGGGAAATTGATTATTTTATATCAGACAATTTGTTATCAGATGTACAGTTCGGCCTTACAAGTCGTTTAACAACTGAAAATGCTATATTCCCTTTTCTCTGTGTATGTCTTGAATGGGTTAAACAAAACGTTTCGAACGCTAGGCACATTTTTTTTTCATTTATCTAAGATGTTTTGTTGTGCTGATTACGAAATATTGCTCCTGAAGTTGGAACATTACAGAACACAGGGAGTAGCTCACAATTGGTTCACCTGTTACTGTAGTGACAGGCAGAAAATGGTCATTATTTACAATATGAAGGTGGTATCTTGTGCCCTTAGTTCGCACTATCCTCTATGCCCTCGGTGGTTCAGATGAATAGAGCATCTTCCACATAAGCAGGAGATCTCTGGTTCGAGTCCCGGTTGGGGCACAGATTTTCAGCTGTCCCCGTTGATGTATATCAACACCACCTCTCGGCAGCTAATGGTTTCGATGTAATTATCATTTCTAGAGAAGCTGCACGGTCATCAATGGTATCTGTTCTTTCGGGAACAGATGCCGTCTTCATATAGTTAATGGCTATCCGGCCAATGACCTTCTTGTGTGCGAATGCGCACGCTTTGCCCGAACTCTTGCGGGACTCGTCAGCTTAGTCTTGCCTGAGTAATGAGTGAATGGGCAAATACGAGGGTCAGTCAAAAAGTAATGCCTCCTATTTTTTTTCTACGTTTAATTGTCAGGAAATTTAAATGCAATTACATAGGTTGAAAACCACAACATTGAGGATCATTTTGTCATTTTTCAATGTAATCTCCGCCCATCTCTACAGTTTTGGTCCATCTTTGAACAAGGGCATGTATCCCAGCACGGTAAAAATCACAGCTCTGCTTCCTAAGCCATTGACGCACGGATGTTTTGACGGCCTCCTCATCTTCAAAATGAATCCCACGATGAGCTTCTTTTAGTGGCCCGAACAGATGGAAGTCTGATGGTGCCAGGTCAGGGCTGTATGGGGGATGAGGCAAAACTTCCCATCCAATTTTGACAATCTCGTCAGAGGTGTGACGACTGGTGTGTGGTCTTGCATTGTCATGCAAAAGAAGAACATCTGCCATTGATTTTGTTGGGCGAACTCGCTGA
Organism: Schistocerca serialis cubense; assembly: GCF_023864345.2. Classification (NCBI taxonomy): domain Eukaryota; kingdom Metazoa; phylum Arthropoda; class Insecta; order Orthoptera; family Acrididae; genus Schistocerca; species Schistocerca serialis. The sequence continues at coordinate 66,052,483 of NC_064644.1, read as the reverse complement.
AGACGTGCTTTAAGTTTGTTGAGGGTTGTGACGTATTGAACAGAATTTATTGTGCATCCCTGCTCCAAAAAATCAACCAGAATCACACCCTCTGTATCCCAGAAAACTGTTGCCATAACTTTCCCTGTCGATCGCACAGTTTTGAATTTTTTCTTCCTCGGCGAGCTTGTGTGACGCCACTCCATTGACTGCCTCTTTGATTCCGGTTCAAAAAAATGCACCCATGTTTCGTCCCCGGTCACAACTTTTTTCAGAAACTCATCTCCCTCCAAACGGAAGCGCTGCAAGTGTTGGGAGGCTATTGTTTTCCTTGCCTCTTTATTCTGATCGGTTAACATTCTTGGAACCCACCGTGCACAAACTTTTGAGTACCCCAATTGTTTAATAATCGTGATCACACTGCCTTTACTAAGAGAAATAATGCGACACACTTCATCTGCAGTCACCCGACGGTCACCACGAATGATGTCATCAACTTGCTGAATGTTGTGTGGAGTCACTGCACTCACCGGCCTGCCGCTCCGCTTTTCGTCAGTCAACGGTGTTTGCCCTTCAGCTTCCTTACAACGACGAACCCATCGTCTAACTGTGCTGACATCCACTGTCACAACACCATACACCTTCTTCAGTCTTTCATGAATGCGTATGGGCGTTTCACCTTCTGCATTCAAGAATTCAATCACACAACGCTGTCTCAAACGAACATCGATGTCGGCCATCTTACAAACTTCTGCTGTGCTGCCACCTGTTGACACAGAAAGTTACTACTGCAGTGGATTGCAGAAGAAGGTTTGAGGAATGGCGCCAAATTCAAATTTTTCACTTAACTTAATTTCTTTAAGTAGAAAAAAAATGGGAGGCATTACTTTTTGACCGACCCTCGTATTTATTAGGAACAGTACGAATGTAGGTTGTGGACAGTTGAGAATGTGGGTCTCACAGATAGCGTGCAAGGGATAAGTCGCTGAAGTCGCACTATCCTCTGTGCCCTCGGTGGCTCAGATGGATAGAGCAACTGCCATATAATTAGGAGCTGCCAGGTTCGCTTCCCAGTCGGGGCACAAATTTTCAGCGGTCCCTATTGATGTATACCAGCAACACTTGTCAGCAGTTAAAGGTTTCGATTTATTTATCATTTCATTATTTAGTATGTTGAGCTTGGCTGAGTAGGGTACAGTCAAGAGTGGGCTGCCCCAGGGATCAGTGTTGGGGCCACTCCTGTTCTGTATTTACGTAAATGATATGCCCTCTAGCATTACGGGTAACTCTAATAAATTTTTGTTTGCTGATGACACTATCTTGGTAGTAAAGGATGTTGTGTGCAACATTAGCCTGGTTTCAAACAGTGTAGTTCAGGACATAAATTCATGACTTGTAGAAAGTAAACTAACGCTAAAACACAGTAAAACTCAGTTTTTACGGTTTTTAACACACAATTCAACAAAGACTGGCGTTTTAATTGCGTAGAATGGGCATATGATTAGTTAAACTTAACAGTTCAAATTTCTAGGTGTTCAGGTAACTAGTAAACTGTCGTGGAAAGCAAACATTCCGGATCCTGTTCAAAGACTTAATGCTGTCATTGTTAGTAATCGAGTGGTATCTGAAGTGAGTGACCGACACGAAAAATAGCCTGCTTTGCTTATTTTCATTCGCCTATGTCATATTGTATTATATTTTGCGGTAACTCATCGCATTCGAAAAGGATATTCTTGGCTCAGAAACGGGCGACTCGGGAAATAAGTGTTATAAGTGCACGAACATCTTCTGGACCACTGTTCATTAGGCAGGGTATTTTGACATTGGCTTCTCAATATTCATATTCCCTATTGTCACTTATTGTTAACAATATTAGCTTATTCTCAAGAATAAGCAGCTTTCACTCAGTTATTGCTCGGCAGAAATCAAGCCTGCGTTTTGATCGGACTTCCTTAACTCTTATGCAGAAAGGTGTGCAGCATCCATTTTGAATAAGCTACCATTCGAATTCAAAAATCTTAGTTCTAATCCAAGCGCTTTCAAATCGAAACAAAACAGTTTCCTCATGGGTCACTCCTTCTACCCTGTCTAGGATGTCCCTGAAAAATTAAGGAGATTCTTGTTGTATTGTTGACTGCGTTTACTTAAACTTACGGATTGACTTTTATCAGGTTCATAAACATTTTATTTTTAACTGTTATTACTTGTAAGTTGTAATTCCATGGAATGACATGATCCATGACCTTGGAGATTTGCTCCTTAATTTGTTCCTACTGTACTTGAAGTATAAATAAATAAATAAATAAATAAATAAATTCGCTGTCTGCGTGACCAGTCTTTAAGAGTGACTCGATTGATTCATCAGCTGGGCTTGGGTTATACATTGAAAAGATGTTAACTGCAGTGTGTAACTTGTTAAGTTTTATAGAACCAAGAAATCACTGAATTTTCTTTGCATAGCCAGCAAACAAATTGTGCTGTTATATTATTGACACAATACTAATTTAATGGAGAAGGCTTGTTACTTCCCCTATTTGATTCGGCCGTTATTTCAGAAAAATGGAGATGCAGATATTTCATTTCTACAGTCCTCCCCCAGATTTCTAATTCTTACTCTGACTGGAAGACGGAAGGAACATATCACACTGAGTTATAATTACTCATGAGAAGAGGCTTACAACAATCATGGCCGCTCGATATCATGAAATAAGTGTTAAATGATGTGTCAGTACCGACGATGACCAATAAAGAGAATCAGACATTCTTCAAAAAGAGAACAAGTTAATAAGTTCATTTACACTACATAAACCTAATCACAGAAGTAGACGTTATTTTCAAGTGCTTAAGTTTTTCTGTGGAGCTCAGTTTTATGCAGTAAGGGTGGTCTTCTTGTGAATGACAAATAGCGTTGAACGCCGATACACTCACATAAGTCTCTCTGAGTATCATGAGGACTTAGAAGCGTTCTCTTATGTTAATATCTTGCATTCACTGCTATCTTCCTCACTATTGCTGATAAGGGGATTATTCCCTGTGCCTGAGGTGAAGCTCTGAATTGTGGCTGCCCAGAAACAGGCACTGTCAAGTAAGTAAGGGACACATGTAATGTAGTAGTGAGGTCATGTCGATTCCACGTCCTCTAGTGGCGTGTATGTATGGCTGCATTCCCCCCCCCCCCCCCCCCCCCCCACCGTCAACCCAAACCAGAGACCATGAGCGATGACGGACGGGAGATTTAAGAGCGATGACGGGAGATTTAAAAGTGCCTTCTCTAAAATAGGGTGAATTGACCACGAGGTGCTGGGTGGGCTCGATGGAGATGCCGTTGACACGTCTCAAAAGTCTGTCAATTTGCTTCTAATATTTCACGTATTTATAGGAACTCATAAGACGAAATATCTTAGGAAAACTAACTCTTAGCATACATCAACTGGCAGGCCATAGACAGTAATTGTTACCTTTCTACTTTTTCGGCCACTTTCCGAGTGAATATATTGAAAATCAGTTGCATTTTAAACCTGTTTCTATAGCCTATGTAAGCGTCTTATTTAGGGGAACCGTTGCTGATGCCGTGTATGAGATAGGGATTCAGTAATAAACCGTCGTTACATTTCACAATAATCACCAAAGATGCGTTATATATAAAAAACTAAACATATGTGAGCTAATACATTCTATAGTACATCATAAGGGCTTTATTTACAATCGAACACAGATTTTTATCAATTTGCTTATGCACTTCACCTTCACTATAGACGTCAGCCTCAACACAGAGAGAGTCTTTGTAATAACTGCATATGAACATTTTAAATACAGGATACTTCTTAAAATTTCTCGTTAATAATATTTAATGTAGGTTTGCTTTGGGTAGTGGTACTGGAGAATACATTTTCCTAAAATGGTTCTAGATTTAAGTTACTGTTTTCCCTGAGAAATCTGTACTATTCAGCAATGTAATCATAACCATCACGACAGGCTATACTATTCTTATAGTGGTCTTCAGTCCAGAGACTGCTTTGATGCAGCTCTCCATGCTACTGTATCCTGTGCAAGTTTCTTCATCTCCGAGTAACTACTGCAACCTGTATCCTTCTGAATACGTTTAGTGTATTAATGCGTTGGTCTTCCTCTACTATTTTTACCCTACCCCCCTTCCTTCCAATACTAAATTCATGACCTCCTGATGCCTCAGAAGGCGTCCTACCAACTGATTTCTTCTAGGCAAATTGTGTCACAAATTCCCTTTCTCCCCAATCCTATTCAGTGCCTCCTCATCATTTACGTGACCTAACCATCTAATCTTAAGCATTCTTTTGTAACACCACAATCTAGAAGCTTCTATTCTTTTCTTGTCTTAACTATTTATCGTGCATGTTTCACTTCCATATATTGCTACACTCCATACAAATAGGCTACTTTGAGAAAAGACTTCCTGTTACTCAAACCTATACTCGATGTTATCTTAATAATCTTCTTCAGAAACGCTATCCCCGCCATAACAAGTCTCCATTTTAAATCCTCCCTACTTCGACCATCATCAGTTACTTTACTCCACAGATAGCAAAACTCATTTACTACTTTAAGTGTCTCATTTCGTAATCTAATTCCCCCTCCATCACCTGATTTAATATGACTACATTACATTATTCTCGTTTTGCCTTTGTTGATGTCCAACTTATATCCTCCTTTCAAGACACTGACCATTTAGTTCAACTGCTCTCCCATGTCCTTTGCTAACTCTGGCAGAATTACAATGTCGTCGGCAAACCACAAAAGTTTTATTTCTTCTCCAAGGATTTTAATTTCTGCTTAAATTTTTGTTTTGTTTTCTCTACTGCTTGCTGAATATACAGATCGAATAACATCGGAGACACACCACAACCCTGTCTCACTCACTTCTCAGTCACTGCCACTGGTTTCTGCATTAATTGTAAATAGCCATCCGCTCCCTGTATTTGATCCCTGCCATCTTCAGAATTTGAGAGAGTGTATTCCAGTCAACATTTTCAAAAGCTTTCTGTAACTCTACAAGTACTGGAAACGTAGATTTTCTTTTCCTTAATCTATCTTCTAAATTACGTCGTAGGGTCAGCGTTGCCTCACGTATTCCAACATTTCTGTGGGATCCAAACTGATCTTTCCCAAGGTCGGCTTCTACCAGCTATTCCATTCGTCTGAAAAGAATTCGTGTTAGTATTTTGCAACAATAACTGATTAAATTTATAGTTAAGTAATTTTCACACTTGCCAACATTTGCTTTCTTTGAGATTGGGATTATTCTATTCATCTTGAAGCCTGAGAGTATATCGCCTCTGAGGGTATGCCGCCTGTCGCATACATCTTGCTCACCAGATGAAAGAGTTTTGTCAGGGGTGACTCTTATAAGGCTCTCAGTAGTTGTAATGGAATGTTGTCTACTCCTGGGGCCTTGTTTCGCCTTAGATGTTTCAGTGCTCTGTCAAACTAATCACGCAATATCATATCTCCCATTTCACATTCAACTACGTCCTCTTCCATTTCCATAATAGTACACCGTCATTGTATAGATCCTCTATATACTCCTCTCACCTTTCTGGCTTCCCTTCTTTACTTACAACGGGATTTCAGGTCCTTTTCTCCAAAGGTCTGTTTAATTTTCCTGTAGGCAGTATCTTTCTTATCCCTAGTGAGATATGCCTCTACATCCTTACATTTGTCCAGTAGCCATCCCTGCTTAGCCATATCGCACTTCCTGTCAATTTCATTTTTGAGACTTTTGTACTCTTTTCACCTCCTTCATTTACCGCAATTTTATATGTTATATTTTTATCAGTTAAATTAAATATCTCGTCTGTTCCACAAGGATTTCTATTAGCCCTCGCTTTTTACCTTCTTGATCCTCAGCTGCCTTCACTGTTTTATCTCTCAAAGGTGCCCCCCTCCCCCCACTCTTGTCAGTCGTTCCTTCATGCTATCTCTGAAACTCTCTACAACCTCTGATTCTTTTGCTTTATCTAGGTACCATCTCCTTAAATTTCCACCTTCAGTTTGAATCTACAGTTCACAGACAATAGATCGTGTTCAGAGTCCACAAGTCCCCATGGAAATATCTAACTATTTAAAAGCTGGTTCCTAAATCGTTGTATTATCATTATATAATCTATTTTAAACCTTCCAGTGTCTCCAGGTCTCTTCCAAGTATACAATCTTTCTTCATGGTTACTAAACCAAGTGTTAGCTATAATTAACTTATGCTCTGTGCAAAATTCTACCAGGCAGCTTCGTCTTTCTTCCGTACCCCCATTCCATATATCACCTACTACTTTTCCTTCTCTTCCTTTTCCTACTATCGAATTCCATTCCAGTTCCCCGTGACTACTCGTATTAAATTTTCGTCCCCTTTCACTATCTGAATAATTTCTTTTAACGCATCACACATTTCTTCAACTCTTTGTCATCTGCGGAGCTATTTGGCATATAAACTTTTACTACTACGGTATGCCTGCGCTTTGTGCCTATCTATTGTACAATAAAGCGTTCACTATGCGGTTTGTAGTAGTTTACCGGCACTCCTATTTTTTTATTCTTCATTAATATTATGTAGTACAAATACCAAACAACAGCCATATTTCAAAGAGTATCATTTACTTTTCCTTAAGCTACCAGTTTCGGCACTTCACTAGTGCCATCATCAGGTCAATGTGGATTAGAACATCACCTAGTTTACAATGTAGTGCATGTTTGGTGTATTATACAAGATTCTAATGCAAACTGGCTAAGGTCGCTACATTACAGAATGTACCATAAAGGGACTGTAAGTGACCTTTCCTGGTCTTTTTTTGTATCTGCACTGCTATCTTGTGTACACACAAAGTATACACTACATTGCATTTTTGTTGATGGTCTAATGTACAGGTTATTAATGAAGTGCCGAAACTGGTAGCGTAAAGGAAAACAAATAAGTACTGACTGAAGTACAGCTGCTGATTGATTTTTCCTCTACATACTGCCTGATCAGCCACTGTCTTGAGTCCATGATGTATCCAAGAAGGATAGCCCATTTTGTTTGTATCACTCCAACAAAAGGGAATTGTGAACACAGGCCCTCTAAATGTAAAAATGGTTTATGTAACTGAGATAGTGATTTGAAATAAAGCGTGCATTTCATATCGATAGATGTAGCGCACCCTATAAAAAGAGGAATACTCTGTGACAACATAAAATATTAAGGGGGATGGAGATACATTACCAGGCGGTGACACAGAACTTCTAATTTATCAAGGAGACAGAGTAATTTCTGTATTGCTCATTTCCAATTTGAAAGTGAACATTTGTTGCATCTTTTTGCTCGTTCAATTTCCCTAGCAGTCGTATCATCTGTCAGCACTCTATTTAACGTCTCACTAATGGAATGATATCACGGTGTATATGTGTACATACATATATATATATATATATATATATATATAGTGTGTGTGTGTGTGTGTGTGAGTATGTGTACGTGTGTATGCGAGCGCGCTTCACACAAAAGTACTAGTAAGAATAATTTCATTTATTCGGAACTAATTTGTGAAGCAGAGATGTTTCTAATTTATTGTTTGGTCAGTCCTCTTACAAATACTGTTTAGTGGCACTAACAGGCTACACTAGCCTGAGAAACCACTTTGACGTTTTACCGAACTACTTTCAAGCGTTGGACAAGGTTCAGCACTTTGGCTTATGTAACGCAAAAAATTTCGAAATACTTGCAAAATATTTTCAGCATTCCTTAAATGTCCAGAACCAGTCCATAGGCTCTAATACTTGAGCATCCATGAAAACTAGAAGAATATTTACCCCCAACTATCAAAGGAATTAAAGAAATTATTAAAGCCTTAAAAATCTACTGAAGAAGACTACTGCAGCAGAACTTCTGAAATGGTATCTATAAAGGTAAAAAATTAATCGTTGAGAAAACTTAGAAAATAATAAAATTCCCAGGTGAGTGGACTGTGGCCTTGATACACCCGCAAAATGAGAAAAGCAAGAAACAAGATGTTAATAACAAGAGAGGAATTTTTTGCATCCTTCCAGATATAACAGTTTTTCCAAGATTTTACTAAACAGTAGTTTTTGGAGGGGAAATTCATGTTCTGAAAAAATATTTTGTCTGAAGTTAATCATTAGTCACAGATTACTGAATTCAAAAGGTCAGTCCTTTTCTTTGAAATTTCTTGTTGCGTATTATGCAAGTGTAGAATGTGAAGGGTGTTTAAAGCACTGTTCCAATAACTCGGCCTAGATTGTGTGGTCTAAAGCATAGGGTGGTGATCTGCGGACACACGTTGATGCCTGCCGATACCAGCATCTTTTTTATTTTTCAGTGTTTTCTTTCCTCCAAATTTTACACTATTAATAATGAAATTTAAGTATATTAAACAGTTCAATTTATGTAAGTAAAATTGACATGTTCAATTTAGTTAACATTCCTCTACAATCTTTTTCTTTCTGGCTCTTCTGCTGACTGTGTGTCCCTCACATAAAAGATAATTTTCCAAAGGCAAGCTTCTTCTCATTTCATGCTGGACCGTAGCAAGCAGCAACTTATGACTCAATGAAATTACAAAACTGTCTAAGTTGCAGAAGACTTAGTTCTTATTTAAATGACAACCTGTTTCAGACTTGTAGTCCATTATCAAGCCATCCACATCAGTTCTACCGTACCGCCACGTGTGTACTCTGCAAGATACTATTAGCACACAACAGTCGAGTGCTGCTTACACACAATTTAGTGTTATAGTAGGACATGATAATGGACCTACGTCCGAAACTAGTCACCATTTAAATAAAAACAACTTATTTCCAAACCTGACTGTTTTGTAATTTCATTGAACGTTTACAGATACTTCTCGAAGTTAGTAACTTTTTTTGTTGTTTAGTGTTGTTTTAGCTTATGAAATTCTGCATATAATTTCCCAGCATCGTCTACCATCCTCTGTTATCGTGCTACATTGGTATTTGAAACTGGAGGTTAGCTTCTTATTCTTATTCCAGACTTGCGTTTGTTGCCTTTGGAACTTTATTATACACTTTATTCTTATTTTTATTTATTCGTATTTTTGTCAGAATATCATGTTCACGCGTTCTCCGAAATTTCCCTATTTGACTGACACATATGTATTACGTCGGTGCATAAGTTCGTAGCATTTTTGTTTTGCATGTTCGTTTTCCCACCGCTACATGATTATTTATCGATTGTCACTTCTCATTTAGAGTTCATTGTTGCTAAATCCGCTTACACATTGTCTTTTTGTCATTTGGAGATAGTGACTGGAGCTGCGGACCCCTTAAAATGGTGTAAGTGGAGATATTGGAAAGTTCCCACATATTCTTCTGTTTGAGTTCAATAGATGGGTCCCAATAGCGGAGACAGCCAGTAACATTTGCGCTCTATACTGGGATAAGGTCAAGACAATATCTTTCTCACTTTAAGGAGGATTATTTTGTCATTAGTGACTCTCACTGTTCAGAAAGAATTCCGGAGTTTGTTGAAGATCGTTTCCAAGCATTAATCCACAATGATCCACGTCATTGTACGCGAGAACTGACAAACATTGTGAACTGTGATCATGCCACCATCGTGCGGCAGCTGCATTCTGAGGAGGAGGTTCAGAAATCGTGTGTATGGTTTCCCCATGTTCTAAGCCAGAATCACAGAAATCAGCGTGTAGTCATAAGCGCGTATCTGCTTGCTCGTCATCAACCGTCTCGTAAACAATATCGACCATTCCTATCCTGTATCGTTACTGGTGACGAGAAATGGTGTTTTCAGGCTAACGTAAGGAAAAGAAAGTTATGATTGATTCCAACCAAAGAAGCAACTCCCCATACAGATATCAGCGGGCATCAACAAAGGTTAATGGTACGGATCTGCTGAGACAGCGGCGATGTGGTGTACTACAAATTGCATTCCCAACGTGTAACAGTCGCTGCTATCATATACTGCCAACAACTGAGATGTCTTGCAGACGCGGTCAGGGAATGACGATCAAGAAGACTGCGTGAACTCCTGCCTGCGTCGTGTAATTATAGTGTCCTCACTGAGAGAGGCTGTCATTTGGGATTGCTCGTGAGGACGAAATTTTGACTCATCAGCATTTCGGTATCACTCACGATTTTTGTGTCTTCAATGAAATTGTCGCATTATTCGTTAAACTCAGTAAAAACACACTGCAGGAAGGAAGTTGGGAAGTCGTTTCGCACACGCCTTATTCTCTTCATCTAGCGCCCTCAGGTTTTCATCTTTCCCGCTTTCTGTCTTGCTTTTCGGACGAGCTCTTCGCCCCAAAACAATGTGGTTTCTGAAGTAACAGAATCGAAAATTTGTCCCAGCGTTGCCTGACTGTTGTCAATAGTGAAGGGGAATACGTTATTCATGACTACATTCTCTGTTATGTGTAACTGTTGTCTTTATTAAACTTACGAAAAACTTTTACGAACTTATGCACTAATCCGATGTTATCAGTAAACCTGTTGCCACGTTCTTTCTTTTTTTTCCCTTCAATGCGCACTTCGTTCAACCAATGTGTCCTTGCATTCGTTTTTTGCATTCTGACGTATTGGTTGAAGTATTGTGGGGAACTGCTGTACCCCTGCCGAACACCTTTACAACACCCTTGCACATTTCCCTCATTCTTTTCGTAATGACAGTTAGTGCCTAATTCGTGTATAGCCGCCTGTCTCGGGTAAAATGGCTCTGAGCACTATGGGACTTAACTTCTGAGATCATCAGTCCCATAGAACTTAGAATTACTTAAACCTAACTAACCTAAGAACATCAAACACATCCATGCCCGAGGCAGGATTCGACCTTGCAACCGTAGCGGTCGCGCGTTTCCAGACTGTAGCACCTAGAACAGCTCGGCCACCCCAGCCGGCCCTTTCTCGGTTATCCAGCATAATGAGCATTACAACTTTCATAATTTGAAACCAGCCTACTTTGTCGAAAGCATTTTCTACATCAATATAGCCTAAGAACAGTGGTTAAATAAATCTAAGCTCTTGATCACTTAATATTTTAAGCTAATGTTTCTTTTATGGTTCCCTGTCTCACCTGCATCACAACTACCCTTCAGAGTGATATTAATCAACGTTGTTTCATTTCCTGTTATCCATGATGTTTTTCAGTATTCCGGACACACGCGTTAGCAGGCATAGTCTACGGCAGTTTCACACTTGTTTAATAAAAAAAATGGTTCAAATGGCTCTCAGCACTATGGGAGTAAACTGCTGAGGTCATTAGTCCCCTAGAACTTAGAACTAGTTAAACCTAACTAACCTAAGGACATCACAAACATCCATGCCCGAGGCAGGATTCGAACCTGCGACCGTAGCAGTCGCACGGTTCCGGACTGAGCGCCTTAACCGCGAGATTATCGCGGCCGGCTACTTGTTTAATACGGTTTTAGGAAATCGTAGTACAATGACAGGTCTTTAAATGTCTTCAGGGATTTCTCCTTCCACACCGATGAGCCAAAACATTATGATGGCTGCACAAGGCCAGGTTTAATGCCGCGTGTTAGCGTTACGGGCACGCGATGTGGAAAGGAAATGATTCAAACGAAGCACAGACGAATGGGCAATAATTGTAGCGACGATAAGAAACGAAAACGGAGAAACCTACTGACTTTAAACGTTGACGTTGATAAAACTGACTGAAAATATCAATTTTAGATTTATATTTGGTTTATTTGTAGAACTCATGGACATTAAGTTCCCAGAGTTTCAATGATGAAATCACATCCGAAGTTCCTAAAAAATAGTTTAATGTGTAACGCTACCTTCCTACCATATTCACGTTTTCAAGAAACACTTCAGCACTGGTTTGGTGAACGATTCCGTGGATTACTTTCGAATAAATTTGAGGGGGACAGCCGACTTACGGGTTTCTGGCCGATCTCGACTTCTGAAGAAATGCTTTCATAACAAAATTAACAGTACTGATTCGTCTCTAAATTGAGTCAAATAGAAACGATGCTCTAACAAACCATTTTCGTCTTCTACCTATGATGCAGTTTATGTATTAAATTATGGTAACGTAGGGATGACGAAGGGATTAGAGAGAATGGGTTTTAAAATAGGACATATCACTTAGAGCGTCTCGAGAAAAATAGATTTATAGCGTCTCTCCGCAGCTGAAAACACAGTTGAAGGCATGGTAAAAGAAAGAAGGCAGGGCTCAAGAAACCAGGAGGGAAGTGTTGTAGGGAAGGAGGGCCTTGAGAGAAATCTGGAGCCTACTGAAGAGGTGACATAAGTAAAAAACGTACATTAAACTTTTAACAGCAGTACAGAAAGCTACGTTTTTGAAGTTTATTTACCGTTTCCCCAGAACCCGTGAAGGCTTGAATTATGAGATTTAGTACAATTATTTCTGCATACCAGTCAGTGTTGTTTCGTAAACTAATTTTGAAATATTGAGTGAGATACGGAGCATAGTGTTGGAATTTCGTATTATACGTGCAGTATTAAAATTAAAAATTATTAAACCTCTCCTATTCAATGTATTTTAAATACCTCATGAGAGAAGCTTACTACATGCGAAGAGTTTAAATAGAGAAAATTTTACGGATATTTCCTGCGTAGTTTCCGAGAAAAAGTTACACAATTTATGGTTTGAAAAGAAATTTTTAAATTCCTTAATAAAACATAAATGTACAATACATAATCCGACAAACTTAACGGTAAATGTGTTAGTTTCATTTACAGCATGGTGCACAATTTCATTTCTGTATCTTCAAAATTGTGGATTTGGTGCATCTTTTAAACAGTGTGTGTTTTCCATGAACATCCACCCCTCAAGCGAGTTTGACAAACGGCGAATTGTTAATTCCTGTCGTCACGGAACGAGCATATCTGAAACTGGGAAGTTGGTCGGCTGTTTGGGTGATATGAATCCGGAAGAACACATCTAGGTTACTATCGACCACTAGCATAGACATCTGGTGTCATTTACACCCGCCACCTCTGTTGTCACATTTACATTTTAAGTTCATCTACCTCACTCTTTAAATCCTACTTTCTCCTACAAGAGTCTACTGGTGAAGTGAACCTACAGTTCATCTACAGGAAACACTTTCTTACTAAATTTCCCTGTATACTCGTTTGTTTTACCACCATCTAGGCAATAACCTTTTGACTCCTAAGGGTAGTAACCGTAACTAAACGGAATATATGATTTTTGAGTATGTAAACTAAACTCTTATTTTTCAGTTTTATAATCAATAGTTTAATAATGCGAGGATTAAAATAATATGGAAGATCAAACACAGTATCAGATGTAATCGAACCGAGGTCAGCATATTACCGGTCTGTGCTTTAGATCCCTCACGCATAGTAGAGTCACGACAACACAGCTACAAAATCCGTCATACTCTACGCTTGCACAGTACGCTACGTGCAATTCCAAAGAAAAGTACCGGCCTCTTACACTGCTCAGAAAACTTTACTAACATTTAACACAGATAATGATAACAGAATCAAAGGCCTGCTGCCATGCAAACAATTTTTACAACGGGCTGAAGTCTTTAGAATTTACACGAAATTGTGGTATGAATACGACATGTCTATTAGTAATTATTTTAAGGGACCTTAAGGTTACGTCCAAACACGTTTCAACAGCAGGCAGGCTATCAGGCCTACAAACACAGTCTCCTAAGCATGATCTGAAAGTCATCAGCTATACTACGCCAAATTGAAACTTCCTGGCCGATTAAAATTACTGATATTCGAAATCAGGATCTTTGTTTTACGCGGATATGTGCTGTACCAACTGAGTTAGCCAAGCAGGACGCACGACCCGTCCCTGCAGCTTTTCTTCCGCCAGAGAAAAGAGAAACTAACTGCAAATATAAAGGGCGTTTGACCAGTATCATATACAATTGAACTATAGAACGCCGAATTATGGCAAATACTTAATCACACGGGGTTGAAGGCAAGGAAACAACAACAAGTAGCCGATCAAATATACAGAAGGAATCAGCTAAAGCTGGAGGCAGAAACTACAACAAACAAATCTAAGTTTACAAAAGGCAGTGTGCCGCCAGACTGAATCGCTCACTGACTCATCGTATTTGGCTTCCACATTAAACAAAGAAAAACATGTTTCAGTGTTTTTGGAAATTCAGTCCCTAAGGAGAAGAAACAAGGGAAGAAAATTTTTAATAAAGTATTTCGTTCCATTAAAAATAGATATTTCACTTCTCTGTTAGACATAAAGAAATATCATTTAGGGTACGAAACTTTCTATGGAAATATCATCAGAAGAAGGTAAAAAACCTGATTAACAAAAACCTTTGACTCCCATTAGCAGAATCGCTTTTTGGGCAGAAGTATATTAAGAAAGACTATGCTTCTATGGCCTTAATAATCGTGAAACCTTTAGAAGAAATAATCACAGTTTGTGCACAACATAAAATTCGATTAAGAAAATCAAAAGAATCTATGCCGACCATACAGTTTATGCGAGTGAAACAGCAGACACTAAGCTAGTCACAATATAATCACTGCACAGGTAGCTAGTTTGGCAAACAGCTAATAACAGGTACTGCGGGTTCTTTTGAATTAGCTAATCGGCTGTCTTACAAAACTAGATACATTTTCCAAAGACATACAAGGAACTTACATTACCAAAAATGATGTGATGTTAGCTAAAAGACAAACTAAAGCATATATTTACACCTGTTTCCGATCTGGTCCTTGATTTAAAAAAAGAAAGAAAAACAAACAAACAGTGTAATTAATAATGGCTAAAATGTTCTGTAACACATGTAAACAGAAGTAAAAACTATTCTCATAAAAAACAAAACACCTATGAACAAAACAAGGCTGCTAGCACTTGGTAGGTAATTCCTATACAAGTTGCTTACAGAAAAATTTTATCAGTCAACCAAGCCATATTACCCAATAACGTGGTAAGCAGGACTAAAATCCAAATTATAATTCACATTCACCACAAATCTTCGGTACATGCCAAAAAATTGCCTAAATGAACGTTGATAGAAAAATACAAAAGAGCGCTTCAATCGTCATAGAGTATTGGAGGGATGGCTACATACACCAGCTAGATCCGACAGGAACCAGAATGCAATGGATCACTCGTTAGTTAAGAAGAAAATCGTTACCCACTTCAGGAAAAGGCACACCACAAGATGCAAAATATAGGCACGCAACGGTTCACCAAGCAAAATTATTTTCTGTAACGGTCGAATAGCTGACAATTAAATCCCAGTCCAACGACCTTAATGTTGACAGGATGTTAAAACCAAACTTCCTTCTTTTAAACCCTAACTGGCGTGACGGTACCACTAACATTCCACAGGCAAGGCGACCGCCTTCCAGCTAAGTTCATCCCAACCCAGCGCTCGTGGTGAAATCGGACATCCAGTTCACCACACTGCTGCCAGAAACTGTGCCACCTGTGCCCGCCTCTACGTCATCGCCCACCACTACTCACACGCCCTCCTGAAGGGCTGAATCCTCCAGTTTCACAGAAACACAGCAAAGACGTACATGGTGCAGATACCATCGATAACTGAGTGTCTTGGATGTCACACGCACATGTCACAGAAGAGTTCTACAGATCTCATGGACAGAGGGAGTGACCATTCAGGAAGACTTTAACAACACAGGAGAGAAAGGAGTAAATAACAGATGGTCCAATGCTTTGGACTCATATAATATCTTGTAACACATTATCCCTTCATTGTGAAATTAATAAAAAAAAATGTTCGTTTAGAAGAAAAGAACAACCAGGATTGCAGAATCCTCCATATTAATGACCAGTGTCGTTTAAACGACCATCTTCCGATTATGAGCACCATTTCGCCACGCCTGGTGGCATGGTGGACAGCTGCATGCGATGAGGAGAGTAACTCCAATACTCTGAACTAAAGAGTGTTAAAGAGTACAGGAATAGTAGAGAACAAGAATACTGCCAGGCAGTCAAGAAATTTGTGATTTTACCCAACTAATAATAACTTGTTGAACTCCTTTGGAAATATTCTTCTGCATCCACTCTCAAAGCTTGTTCGTCATTCAGAAATTTTGTAGCTAACATTAAATATCTTATAACATGCCTTCTGGAAGACCAGGAAAGTGATGTTGATGTTAGCAAGGACACTTTGCTTATCACCTTCTCGATCTCACGGACGAACTATATGATTTGACTGCGACATGTGGATTTTTACACAGCCCATTATATCCACAATGAGGTCATAGTACGTGAACAGAAACAGACTGACGTCAACGACGGGGGTCTCATCAATGCATTAGCTGAATGGCCCTTTTTGAATAGGGGAAAGATCGTTGTATTTTCTAGTAGCTTTCAACACTTGCTTCTAGTAGTGACTTGAGATGACCTATTGCCCAAAGAAGAGCGGGATTTTTCTTGTGAACTGCATACTGTCGAGCCTGTCTATCTTAAGCCGATTATGGTCCATTTTGTTTATGCAGTTAGTATAGATTCAGAGGCAAGCAAACATTCAGTGTGAATTATCCCCCTTCCTCTCCCCTTAACCTACTGTTATGCAATTGTTTTATGATCCCCTGGGGGGTCATTCATAAACTGCTTGGGATAATCTCTTTTTCTGAGATACCGCTCTCCCACTCGCCCTCTTTTGCCCCAACACTTGTGGGGAAACGGATGCCAATCCTTGGACACTTTTTCTGTCACCCAAAGCCCTGTTCAGTTCCGAGCCACTGTTCCCACTCTGAGAAATCCCAATCCCCCTCCTCTCCTGGAAAACCTGTGCCACTTTTGATATCAATATACTGTTCGGAAAAATTTGAATTACAGTGCCACCAGTCTTGCCTGAAACTGATTGACTATTCTGCTGGGAAAAAAGCTCCTTGAAACACTCATCACCGCTAAACACATCTGGAAAAAAAAGAGACACATGCGTCATCACACTTCCAGTCTGGCAAAGACAGGAGTGCTTGAACTGCGGCTACACTGACGAGGAGAAACTCGTAGCTGTGCATCAAACTCCTTTAGGAGCTTTGCTGGCTGGAAGAGGCGGGAATACAGCATTCAACCGTAATCCACTTGGCAGGAGAAGTTCTCATATTATCAGTTAAATAAAAATTATATGCCACTTGAAACACAACTGACAGTTACCCTGTAGTCCTTGTGCTGCAAACTGCACAGATCATGGACCAATAAATTTTCATAGAATGAAGGCTTTCACGACTGGATGACATAGCTGCTGGTAAGCCTTTCGGGATGTGAGGTCGTGGTCAAAGAAACTCCTCTATTCCTGACGTTTCGTCCAGGTCTGCACTGGACATCCTCAGAGGCGCCCCTCCGCTGAATCTTTCCTACTGACCGGTCGGACGTCCGAGAGCGACATACATACTGTGGAAAGGGGATGTGGTCGAAGTAACACGTGATGAGCAGAGATACTCCTTGTGAACGATAAAACTCAACTATCGGTTGTCGTCTTGTCAAAGATAAAATTTCCTAGCGATTCTTCAGAGCTACTGTCCATATGTCGCTAAGTTTCATTGCTTCCGCTTTCCTATTAAAATTATCCTGATGCTTATAAGTTTCAATGGCTTCTCTACATAGTCATGGATAATAATTTGACGTTGTACATAAAATTTCTGTTTCAGAAATCTTCACTTCGTGCTTTCCTGACTGAAGAGTGTGCTCTGCTACAGCTGATTTCTTTGTTTTTTCCTAGTCGGCGAAGACTTTTGCGCTCTTTTAGCCGTGTATTTACGCTCCTCTTCGTAGTTACAGTATAAAGTTCACCACATGTACACGGAATTTTGTATACACCACATATCGAGAGAGAAGGTCGTTTATCCATCACAGATCGGAGTGCTTGACTTACTTTCTATGTTGGTCTCAGGACCGGTCTGATGTCATGTTTCTGTAAAGTCTTAGCGATTATTCCTTGGTCGCCAAACTCTCTTTCCCTGAATAGCCATTTTTCTGGAAGAAAAATGGTTCAAATGGCTCTGAGCACTATGGGACTTAACATCTGTGGTCATCAGTGCCCTAGAACTCAGAACTACTTAAACCTAACTAACCTAAGGACATCACACACATCCATGCCCGAGGCAGGATTCGAACCTGCGACCGTAGCAGTCCCGCGGTTCCGGACTGAGCGCCTAGAACCGCTAGACCACCGCGGCCGGCTTTTCTGGAAGACGTGATTCAGATGTTTTATTTCAGTATCCAAGAGTTTATATCCTCTAGGCTCTTGTCGATAAATCTGTGACGAAAAGCGCTACACTTTGCTGGAACCTTTGTGTGAACCTTAGTTGACTGATGAACAATCCTCAAGCGTCAATCGAAGGAGAGATTTGTAAGGCACTTCAATCCTTCTTGAATCAAATTTCAGTGTCATTCTCTCAACTAATCTCAACCTGGCGTTTACCTTGCCTTCTATCGCTTTTACGTAGTCATTCTACTTTAGGTTGCACCTGACGGTTGCTCCTAGGTATTTCAGGGTAGTTAATGGTTCCAGTGATTCTTTGGCAGTGGTGTAATAGAACAGCAGTGAATCCCTTCAGCTATTTACTCGAAATATGTTAATTTTATTCATCTTCAGGGTCACCTGCCAGTAACTGCAACAGGTCAGAGGTTCTTTTCCGCTCCTTTCTACAATTCGCTACAGTCTTCTGATAGTACTACCTAATTACAAACAACAACACACTCTGAGAATAAACTCACGGAGCTTCCAAAGATCTCCTACAAATCATCACTATATATGGTAAACCGCAACGGCCGTGTGACACTTCCGTGAGATACTTCCGAAATTACCTTTACATATGATCGATTTTGTTCCGTTAAGAACGACTTGTTGAATTATATCTTAAGGTAGTCTTGAATCCAGTCATATACACTCCTGGAAATGGAAAAAAGAACACATTGACACCGGTGTGTCAGACCCACCATACTTGCTCCGGACACTGCGAGAGGGCTGTACAAGCAATGATCACACGCACGGCACAGCGGACACACCAGGAACCGCGGTGTTGGCCGTCGAATGGCGCTAGCTGCGCAGCATTTGTGCACCGCCGCCATCAGTGTCAGCCAGTTTGCCGTGGCATACGGAGCTCCATCTCAGTCTTTAACACTGGTAGCATGCCGCGACAGCGTGGACCTGAACCGTACGTGCAGTTGACGGACTTTGAACGAGGGCGTATAGTGGGCATGCGGGAGGCCGGGTGGACGTACCGCCGAATTGCTCAACACGTGGGGCGTGAGGTCTCCACAGTACATCGATGTTGTCGCCAGTGGTCGGCGGAAGGTGCACGTGCCCGTCGACCTGGGACCGGACCGCAGCGACGCACGGATGCACGCCAAGACCGTAGGATCCTACACAGTGTCGTAGGGGACCGCACCGCCACTTCCCACCAAATTAGGGACACTGTTGCTCCTGGGGTATCGGCGAGGACCATTCGCAACCGTCTCCATGAAGCTGGGCTACGGTCCCGCACACCGTTAGGCCGTCTTCCGCTCACGCCCCAACATCGTGCAGCCCGCCTCCAGTGGTGTCGCGACAGGCGTGAATGGAGGGACGAATGGAGACGTGTTGTCTTCAGCGATGAGAGTCGCTTCTGCCTTGGTGCCAATGATGGTCGTATGCGTGTTTGGCGCCGTGCAGGTGAGCGCCACAATCAGGACTGCATACGACCGAGGCACACAGGGCCAACACCCGGCATCATGGTGTGGGGAGCGATCTCCTACACTGGCCGTACACCACTGGTGATCGTCGAGGGGACACTGAATAGTGCACTGTACATCCAAACCGTCATCGAACCCATCGTTCTACCATTCCTAGACCGGCAAGGGAACTTGCAGTTCCAACAGGACAATGCACGTCCGCATGTATCCCGTGCCACCCAACGTGCTCTAGAAGGTGTAAGTCAGCTACCCTGGCCAGCAAGATCTCCGGATCTGTCCCCCATTGAGCATGTTTAGGACTGGATGAAGCGTCGTCTCACGCGGTCTGCACGTCCAGCACGAACGCTGGTCCAACTGAGGCGCCAGGTGGAAATGGCATGGCAAGCCGTTCCACAGGACTACATCCAGCATCTCTACGATCGTCTCCATGGGAGAATAGCAGCCTGCATTGCTGCGAAAGGTGGATATACACTGTACTAATGCCGACATTGTGCATGCTCTGTTGCCTGTGTCTATGTGCCTGTGGTTCTGTCAGTGTGATCATGTGATGTATCTGACCCCAGGAATGTGTCAATAAAGTTTCCCCTTCCTGGGACAATGAATTCACGGTGTTCTTATTTCAATTTCCAGGAGTGTATATAGTCCTATACACGGCTATTTCGTATTGGGTCCATGAAACGTCAGTGCAGGACCGTAACGAATGTCTTTCTAAAATTAAGTAACACGGATCCAACTACTACACCTTTACCTACGGCACCCTGGATGAATAGAGCGAACTGTTTCCCACGCTGTTGGTTGCCCTAGAAGAGAATTTTGATCAGGATCGCCACAATGCGTGAGCATAGAACATGTCGCATAATCCCACAACAGTTAGACGTCAGCGATATACGCCCATAATTATGCACAAGTGTTTGACGAATCGGCCACGAAACAGAAATAAAATTCCCTTTTTTCACGCTCCATCATTGCTCCAGCGACTAACGTTAATGAAAAAATCGGAAATAATCTTCGTAGAACTGTGATGGAAATATCTGTACGTAATTTTCACAAATATTCGTTCACGACGCTATACCCACGCTAGGGCTTAAGATACACTGTTGTAGGACATAGCATATGGCCTTCCATTTTTGGGACTATGTCGGTCTACCGGTGGAAACTCAAGTCTTACAGAATAACTTTATACTCCGGCTTCCTACCCACATGTTAATACCTTTTTTTCTGTGTTGAGTAGAGGTATCACGTTGAATCGCATATCAAGTAAAAAGGTCCACAGTACTTTGGCGGTTTCTAAGTTAATGTGCCTAATGCACATATTCTAACACTCGCAAACTCACTCATCAAAACCTTAGGGTACTGTCCGCTGACCTAGAATCATGAAATTTACCAAGAAGCAAGGTTTCACTGTGAAGGTATAGGAAGAAATCTGAACATTACAATTTTGTAATTACATCACACTAATTTATTTTGGCATTTGTTATCCGTCTGTCTGTTTGTTCGTCGGTAAAGACCCCATTCCCTCTGGAACGTCTAGAGATATCGTTTATGTAACATAGTTTTGTCTACGATCTCTTGGCGGTGTAGAAAATTTAAGCATGTAAATGAAATCAATCAAGAAACACAGCCGTCTTTCAAGACCTCTTTTCCTTCGGGTCGGGATAAGTTCTTAGGTTGAAATTTCTGTGAAACACAAAGATCTATGTTCCCTTGACGATGTAAAAGCTTTAAGCTGCTAAAGCAATGCGGTCAACACATACAACCATTTGGTCACATATTTTTATAGTCACAGACTCACATCAGAATCTATAAATACTCAATCTATTCACACAATCAAGTTTTTATAACTATAATTTATAATTCCAGGTACGCTGCTAAGTTTGATTACTTTTATTTTACAATATGACAAATTCAGCTCAGTTGCCGTCATGACGTTATTTGCAAGTAGTTGATACATAATTTGGGAACATTATTTCTAATTTTATAGGTAATTTTAAATGAATGTCATTACTGCACATTTCTACAAGCCTCTTATGGTTTCGACATCCCTGCGATATCGGTGGGTCGGTCATTTTCTATCTGGTTCTTATACATAATGTACCAAAATTCTGTATCATTCACTTACAGAAAACCTGATGGTGGCAGTTCAGCCAAAGTAGGATTATTGTAAAATAAAGGCAATCCAATTTTGCAGCGTGTCTGGAATTCTAAACTACAATCATACAATGTCCTTCAAAGTCAAATGCTACATAAGAGACCGAGAAGAACATAAATGATTGTTAATTCTTACATAATTAAGTTTTGAGGAACTCTGAGAGTGCGAGTCCTGTTTGCGGTTGTCCGTTTTTTCCCCAGTATCTACGCAATAATTTGTATCGAAGATGAGACAAATCACGAGCGTTTTAAGGTCACTCGTCACTCTAGCAAACCGTTCGAAGCAAATGATCGTCACAGCTGTAGTCTGTTCTACATCTAAATCTACGTAGATACTCCGAAGCCGCAGTATGGTGCGTCGTGGGGGGTACCCTGTACCACTACTTGTCATTTTCCCTTCTGTTCCAGTCGCAAACCGAGGGAGGAAAGAATGACTGTCTATATGCCTCCACATGAGCCTTAGCTTCTCGTATCTTATCTTATCTTAGGCTCATTGTATGTTGGAGGCAGTAGAATCTTTCGACAGTAAGCTTCAAATGCCGATTCTCTAAATTTCCTCAACATCCTGAATAGCGTTTCTCGAAAAGAACGTCGCCTTCCCCCTAGGGATTGCTATTTGAAGTTCCTGAAGCGTTTCCGCAACACTTATCTGTTGTTCGGATCTACCGGTAACAAATCTAGCAGCCGACCTCTGCAGTACTCCGATGTTTTCCTTCAATCCGGAATGGTGCGTATCCCAAAGACTCGAGCAGTACCGGTACACAAGAACAGGTTGCGCCAGCGTCCTATATGCGATCTCCTTTATAGGTGAACCACTCTTTCCTCAAATTCTCCCAGTAAAACGAAGTCGACCGTTCAGCTTCCCTAGTACAGTTCGTTCCACCTCATACTGCTTTTCAACGTTACGCCCATGTACACTACTGACCATTAAAATTGGTACACAAGAAAGATGTGCTACAGACGCGAAACTTAACCGACAGAAAGAAGATGCTGTTAAATGCGAATGATTAGCTTTTCAGAGCATTCACACAAGGTCGGCGCCGGTGGTGACACCTACAATGTGCTGACATCAGGAAAGTTTGCAACCGATTTCTCATTCACAAACAGCAGTTGACCGGCGTTGCCTGGTGAAACGTTGTTGTGATGCCACGTGTAAGTAGCAGAAATGCGTACCATCACGTTTCCAACTTTGATAAAGGTCGGATTGTAGCCTATCGCGATTGCAATTTATCGTATCGCTACATATGCTGCTCGCGTTTGTCGAGATCCAATGACTGTCAGCAAAATATGGTATGAGTGGGTTCAGGAGGGTAATACGGAACGCCGTGCTGGATCCCAACGGCCTCGTATCACTAGCAGTCGAGATGACAGGCATCTTATCCGCATGGCTGTAACGGATCGTGCAGCCACGTGTCGATCCCTGAGTCAACAGATGGGGACGTTTGCATGACAACAACCATTTGCATGAACAGTTCGACGACGTTTGCTGCAGCATGGACCATCAGCTCGGAGACCATGGCTGCGGTTACCCTTGACGCTGTATCACAGACAGGAGCACCTGCGATGGTGTACTCAACGACGAAGCTGGATGCACGAATGGCAAAACGTAATTTTTTCGGATGAATCCAGGTTCTGTTTACAGCATCATGATGGTCACATCTGTGTTTGGCGACATCGCGGTGAATGCACATTGGAAGCGTGAATTTGTCATCGCCATATTGGCGTATCACCCGGTGTGATGGTATGGTGTGCCATCGGTTACACGTCTCGTTCACCTCTTGTTCGCATTGACGGCACTTTGAACAGTGGACGTTACATTTCAGATGTGTTACGACCCGTGGCTGTACTCTTCATTCGATCCCTGCGATACCCTACATTTCAGCAGGATAATGCACGATCGCATGTTGCACTCCCTTTACGGGCCTTTCTGGATACAGAAATATTCGACTGCTGCCCTGGCCAGCATGTTCTCCAGATCTCTCATCAATTGAAAACGTCCGGTCAATGGTGGCCGAGTAACTGGCTCGTCACAATACGCCAGTCACTACTCTTGATGAACTGTGGTATCGTGTTGAAGCTGCATGGGCAGCTGTGCCTATACACGCCATCGAAGCTCTGTTTGACTGAAAGCCCAGGCGTATCAAGGCCGTTATTACGGCCGGAGGTGGTTGTTCTGGGTACTGATTTCTCAGGATCTATGTTCCCAAATTAAGTGAAAATGTAATCACATGTCAGTCCTCGTATAATATATTTGTCCAATGGATACCCGTTTATCATCTGCATTTCTTCTTGGTGTATCAATTTTAAAGACCAGTTGTGTATTTAAACAACGTGACTGTATCAAGCAGTACATTAATAATACTGCATCCGAACATTACAGGTTAGATCTTCCTAACCATCCACCTTAACATACGTTTTTCCACATTTATGGGTAACTTCTTGTTACTTGCTACTCAGCGGGCTGTTTGTGTGCGGTTTGTTGATGAGGTGCTCTGCACATCGGGCCCCTTCCGCAGCGCTCCATTCAGAACAGGCGGACCACGCACCTCGGAAAGACGGTGCAGCGGGGCAGCAGGTAGCCACGTTCCAGGGCGGGGACAGTCGTTTATCGCGCCAGAGATAGCGGCCGCGGCCTGACGGGATGATAGAGCGAGCGCGCGACCGCCCCTCGTCCGGAGGCCACACACGTCTGGCCAGCGAGGCCGGGCCGAGGCGAGAGATAGCCGCTCCGGGCAGGCCGCGTGCCGCCGGCAGCGCCCTCATTCAAATGCAGCCAGGATGTCGGGTCACGCGCACCTGGCCCTCCCAGGTTTCATGGAGGACAATCTATTGGAGCCTAACCTAGCAGAAACGCACTCGTGTTCGTTACTGAAAGGATCCAGTTCCATGAAATAGGGAGAGGCCGCGCTCTAATATATCACACAGGGTGGTCCACTGATCGTGACCGGGCCAAATATCTCACGAAATAAGCGTCAAACGGAAAAACTACAAACAACGAAACTTGTCTAGCTTGAAGGGGGAAACCAGATGGCGCTATGGTTTGCTATATAGATGGCACTGCCATAGGCCAAACGGATATCAACTGCTTTTTTAAAACGGGAACTCCCATTTTTATTACATATTCGTGTAGTCTTCTTCTTTCTTGGCTCTACAGCTCATGATGAGCCTTCGCCTCTTCTACAAATTCCTTCCATCACTCTCGGTCCTTTGCCAATACTCTCCAGTTTCTATAGCCTATCTTCCTAAGATCTTTGATTACTCCATCTTTCCATCTGGCTCTTGGTCAACCACGTCCTCTCTGCCCTCCTGGTTTTCCTTGTAATATTATTTTTGTTGGTTCTGTATCATACATGCGAGCCACAAATCCCGCCCACCTCAGTTTTTATGATTTCACTATCCTTCTGACGGGTTGGTCTTTGTATGTGGTATACAACTCATGGTTGTATCTCCTCCCCCATCTTCCTCTTAAACATAATGGACCGATAATTCGTCTAAGTACCTTTCTTTCAAATGCATCCAGTGTTTCAATATCTAGCTGTTAATGTCCAGGCTTCAGAGGCATATGTAAGCGCTGGTCGTATAAGTGATTTATACATAGTTAATTTGTAAGTAGGCTGTTTAGGTTTTTTTTTTATTGGTAACGCCACCTCTGTATGAAAATCACTGGCTGTGCTGTGTGCAGTCTGCGGATAGTTTGCATTGTTGTCTGCCATTGTAGTGTTGGGCAGCGGCAGCTGGATGTGAACAGCGCGTAGCGTTGCGCAGTTGGAGGTGAGTCGCCAGCAGTGGTGGATGTGGGGAGAGAGATGGCGGAGTTTTGTAATTTGTGATGAACTGCTATATATATTATGACTTTTGATGATATTAAGGTAAATACATTGTTTGTTCTCTATTAATATCTTTCATTTGCTAACTATCCCTATCAGTAGTTAGTGCCTTCAGTAGTTTGAATCTTTTATTTAGCTGGCAGTAGTGGCGCTCGCTGTATTGCAGTAGCTTGAGCAGCGAAGATTTTTGTGAGGTAAGTGATTTGTGAAAGGTATAGTTTAATGTTAGTCAGGGCCATCCAATATCATTATCTCTACAAGGACTACAGTGGGTCTGCACCTCTGGTGGCCCACCAATACCGCAATCTCTGCCAGGACTACAGTGGGTCTGCTCTGTGATGACCTACCTACCAATACTCTTCAAAATTTCGACTGACTCTGCTGTGGGTTTGCTCTGTTGTGGTGCATTATCTGTCAGCATGTCAAGAGTCAGCACTGTCTTTCCGTTGGAAGGACAACGCTACTTCTTCAAGACTGCATGGAAATCCACTACTTCCGTGTGCATTTTCTTCTACTGCTCAGACTTTGAGAAAAACACTACTATTTTACCGTGATGAATGATCAGGACTGTCTTTATGGACTGTGAGAAAATTTTAGCTTTTGACCAACATTGTATCAATAAGTGTGTGCATTTGATATGTTTGTTATTGTAATTATGAAAAATTTTATCAAATCTGTATTGGCCACTGCCCAATCCAATTTGTAAAAATTTTTGTGGGGAGCATGGGGGCTATGTAAGTAGGCTGTTTAGGTTTTTTTTTATTGGTAACGCCACCTCTGTATGAAAATCACTGGCTGTGCTGTGTGCAGTCTGCGGATAGTTTGCATTGTTGTCTGCCATTGTAGTGTTGGGCAGCGGCAGCTGGATGTGAACAGCGCGTAGCGTTGCGCAGTTGGAGGTGAGTCGCCAGCAGTGGTGGATGTGGGGAGAGAGATGGCGGAGTTTTGTAATTTGTGATGAACTGCTATATATATTATGACTTTTGATGATATTAAGGTAAATACATTGTTTGTTCTCTATTAATATCTTTCATTTGCTAACTATCCCTATCAGTTGTTAGTGCCTTCAGTAGTTTGAATCTTTTATTTAGCTGGCAGTAGTGGCGCTCGCTGTATTGCAGTAGCTTGAGCAGCGAAGACTTTTGTGAGGTAAGTGATTTGTGAAAGGTATAGTTTAATGTTAGTCAGGGCCATTCTTTTGTAGGGAATTTTGAAAGTCAGATTGCGTTGCGCTAACAAAATATTGTGTCAGTTTAAGCACAGTCATGTATAATTGTTAAAAAGGGGACGTTTCAAATTTCGTGGTACGATTAGGAACCTTGAGGATCGAAGTCTTGTTAGGGCAAAATAGGCTCTGTTGGCCAGTATTAAACTCTGCTTAATTTCAAAGGAGGTATCATTTGGATGTGTAACTGTCGAGCCCAGATACCTGAAATGTTCAACTCTCTCAAATGTATAATTGCCCGTTGTTATTACATTTGTCATATTTTCTCTACGTGCTTTTCCAGCTGCCATATATTTTGTTTTTTGTTCATTAATAATTAACCCCATGTTCCTACTGGCCTGTTCTAGAGCTGTTAATATCTCTTCCACCGCTTATCGGGTTCTTGCTATTATATTCGTGTAGTACGTAAAGAAATATGAATGTTTTAGTTGGACCACTTTTTTCGCTTTGTGACAGATGGCGCTGTAATAGTCACAAACGTATAAGTACGTGCCATCACGTAACATTCCACCAGTATAGACGGTATTTGCTTCGTGATACACTACCCGTGTTAAAATGGACCGTTTACCAACTGCGGAAAAGGTCGATATCGTGTTGATGTATGGCTGCTGTGATCAAATTGCCCCACGAGCGTGTGCTATGTATGCTGCACGGTATCCTAGATGACATCATCGAAGTGTCCGATCCGTTCGCCGGATAGTTGCGTTATTTAAGGAAACAGGAAGTGTTCAGCCACATGTCAAACTTCAACCACGACCTTCAACAAATGATGATGCCCAAGTAGGTGTTTTAGCTGCTGTCGCGGCTAATCCGCACTTAAATAGCAGACAAATTGCGCGAGAATCGGGAATCTCAATATCGTCGGTGTTGAAAATGCTACATCAACATCGATTCCACCTCTACCATATTTCTATGCACCAGGAATTGCATGGCGACGACTTTGAACTTCGTGTACAGTTCTGCCACTGGGCAAGATAAATTACGGGACGATGATAGATTTTTTGCACGCGTTCTATTTAGCGACCAAGCGTTATTCACCAACAGCGGTAACGTAAACCGGCATAATACGCACTATTGGGCAACGGAAAATCCACGATGGCTGCGACAAGTGGAACATCAGCGACCTTGGAGGGTTAATGTATGCTGCGGCATTATCGGAAGGAAGGATAATTGGCCCCCATTTCATCGATGGCAATGTAAATGGTGCAATGTATGCTGCTTTCCTACGTGATGTTGTACCGATGTTACTACAAGATGTTTCACTGCATGACAGAATGGCGATGTACCGGTACTTCCAACATGATGGATGTCCGGCACTTAGCTCGCGTCCGGTTGAAGTGGTATTGGATATCATATTTCATGACAGGTGGATTGGTCGTCGAAGCACCATACAATGGCCCGCACGTTCACCGGATCTGACGTCCGCGGATTTCTTTTTGTGGGTAAAGTTGAAGGCTTTTGCTATCGTGATTCACTGACAACGCCTGATAACATGCGTCAGCGCATTGTCAATGCATGTGCCAACATTACGGAAGCGAACTACTCGCTGTTGAGAGGAATGTCGTTACACGTATTGCCAGATACATTGAGGCTGAGGGACATCATTTTGAGCATTAATTGCATTAATGTGGTATTTACAGGCAATCACGTTGTAACAGCATGCGTTCTCAGAAATGATAAGTTCACAAAGGTACTTGTATCACATTGGATCAACCGAAATAAAATGTTCAAACGTACCGACGTTCTGTATTTTAATTTAAAAAACCTACCTGTTACCAACTGTTCGTCTAAAATTGTGAGCCGTATGTTTGTGACTATTACAGCGCCAACTATCACATAGCGAAAAAGTGTTCGAACTAAAACATTAATATTTCTTTACGTACTACACGAATAAGTAATAAAAAAATGGGGGTTCCTATTTTTAAAAAAACGCAGTTGATATCCGTTTGACCTATGGCAGCGCCATCTAGCGGGCCAACCATAGCACCATATTGATTCCCTCTTCTAGCTAGACGAGTTTCATTCTTTGTAGTTTTTTCGTTTGACGCTTATTTCGTGCGATATTTGCCCCGCTCACTATCAGTGGACCACCCTGTATAGAAGGAGTAGCGGAAACAATGACACACATGATAAAGTGATGCGAATGAGTTATCTGTGTGTGATATTCTTGTGATTACATTCAGATCGTCATTCTTAACGAAGAGACGTCTTCAACCGGAAGTGTATACACGTACAAGTGAGATGATGGATAATGCTAGAAGCTCCATATGGCTAACCGTTGATGGTGGCGTTGTAGACAGAGAAACCGCTTGACTAGAATATTGCAGCGAAACGTGGTTTGACCTCAGAGTATCGACACTCGACGTTTCAGCCGGCAGCAGACCCTCAACCGAAACAATTGTGTCGTGTTGTGCGTAAATAGGCGGAGAGGCCCGTGGATTTGCGACTACTCGACAGCCAAACAGGCACCAGAAGCATTTCCATTCATTGCATATCGAAATATGCATCAGGATCGAATTGACGTGGAGTGGCACATAAAACGAATCGCAACAACGACAGACTGACATTCACTGGAAGAATCCTCGTTGCCCACTGACAAAGGGGTAGTTTGCAATAAGTTATTGCTGCTCTTCGGTCTGGGAAGCGTACCAGAAAGACATGATAGAGGAAATAAGGAAGGTACAAATAAGAGCAGCGCATCTCACCACAGTTTTTTTTTTTTTTTTAAAGAGTGACGAAGATGCTCATTCAGGACCAGTGGCAGACGTTAAATGAGAAATTTCGTGAATCTTAATGTAGTTTACTGTTAAAATTTCAAGAACGTTAGTTCTCATCTTTTTTTGTGAAGTCACCGGTGTTCTGACTGGTTTTATGCGGTCGGCCACGAGTTCCTCTCCTGCACCTACTTCTTCATTTCAGAGCAACACTTGCACGTCCTCAGTTACTTGCTGGACGTAATTTATTGTCTTCCTCCACAGTTTTTACACTCTACAATTTCCTTTGGTACCATAGAGGTTAATCGCACACATGCCCTATCTATTCTTGTCAGTACTTCACCAGCATTCAATTCTTCACTTATTTTAGCGACAACAACCTCACTCCTCATTTCCAAACTCCACCTAATTTTCTACATTTCTCTGTAGCACCACAACTCAGACGCTAAAATTCACTTTTGTTCCGTTTTTCCCACCGTCCTTGCTTCACTAACATACAGTCCTGTTCTCCAATCTCACATTCTGAGAGATTTATTTCTCAGATTAAGGCCCGCATGTCGTACTAGTATACCTCTCTTGGCCAGTAATGCTCTCTTTACGTATGGTAGTCCGTTTTTTATGTCCTTGCATCGTCCATACTGAGTTATTTTCCTTCCAACATAGCAGAATTCCCTCGTCTAGTTCATTGTCACCAATTTCAATGCTGTTTCTCCCTAGTGTCATTTCTGCTACTTCTCATTACTTTTGCTTTTTCCCGTTAATTCTCAATCCACATTCTGTACACATTACAATGTTCATTCCACCCAAGGTAACAATATCAGCGAATGTTTTCATTGATATCCTTTCTCTCTGAATTTCAATCTCACTCTAGAAATTTTCTTTTATTTCCGTCATTCCTTCTACGATGTATAAACTCAACAGTAGGGATGAAACACTTGCATCCCAGTCTTACACACATTTTAATCCGAGCACTTCATTCTTTGTTATCCAGTCTTATTGTTCCCTCTTGACTCTTGGACATATTTTATATTTCCAATCTTCCCCTACGGCTTACTTCAATGTTTGTAAGAATTTCAAACCACTTGCATTAGTTTACATATACGATCACTTTTTCTAGGTCGACAAATCCTGTATGGGTGCCTTAATTTTGCTTCGGTCTTGCTTCCATTACCAAACGTAATGTCAGAGCCACCACTACGGTGCCTTTACCTTTCCTAAAGCAAAACTGATCGTATTCTAACATTTCCTCAGTTTTCTTACACATTCTTCTGTATTTTATTCTTGATATGAGCTTCGATACATGAGATGTCGATCTAATTGTCCGATAGTTTCCAAAGCTTTCTCCCCTTGCTGTATTGGAATTTGTGTGGATGATGTTTTTTTTCCGAAAACGTAATAGAACGTCGCTAGTTTCACACATTTTACGCAT
The DNA here is from genome assembly GCF_023864345.2 of Schistocerca serialis cubense. Lineage (NCBI taxonomy): Eukaryota > Metazoa > Arthropoda > Insecta > Orthoptera > Acrididae > Schistocerca > Schistocerca serialis. Next base: position 66,021,507 of record NC_064644.1, on the reverse strand, counting down.
CTACCTGGATAGTCCTTTAACTGCCACTTCCTGCAAAGATTTTAGAAATTCACATTTAATGTTATCTACCCCGTCTGCTTTATTTTATCAGAAGCCTTTTTACAGTTCTTTTGACTTATGCCTCTAATACTGGATCTTCTATTTCTTCTATATAGACACCAGTTCTAATAAGTCTTCTCCCCCTCCCCTTCGCAGTGGCCTTCAGTGTACTCTTTCCACCTATCCGCTTTCTACGTTTAGCAGTCGAATTTCCATTGCACTTTTGCTGTTATGATCCTTGTTTTTAATTTGCAGGAGGTCTTTTGTTTTTCGGTTTCTTTACATCTTTCCTGCGACTATTTCGCCTTAGTTGCTCAGCACTTCGTTATTTATTTTATTAGTGAGGGATTGTTACAGCACTATTCCTTTCTTTGCCTGAACCTTTTTGTACCTTCTCGTCAGTGAATGTTTCCAAAAGTTTCCTCGCAGTTACATTCGTTGTAGCCATTTTTGTCTCTCCAAGATAAGTGCTCGCCCTTTTTAGGGATGCCCATTCCTCATCAGCTAAACTGCCTACGATGGTATTCCTTACCGCAGTACCCATATCCTTAATCAACGCCAAACGCATCTCATCATGCCTCAGTGTTTCTGTATCCCATTTCCTTCCACACACAGATTCTTCCGAACGTTTCCCTTAAGCTACAGCCTACCCTTCATCACCACCTCCTTATACTTACTGAAGTACCCGTTTAATTTCATTATATACTTTCTGTAGCTCTTGATCTTCTAAATGCGACACTGACGTGTATACCTAAACTATACTTTTCGACGTTGGTTTGCTGTCGAATCCATTTTTAATAAATAGTATTCCGTTTATACTATTTTCTGCCGTTATTATTGCCACCCTACATTCATTTGACCACAAATCCTTACCATCTTTCCATTTTATTTCACTGTTAGTCTGTATCTAGATTAAGTCCTAGCGTTTCTATTTCCTGATTTACAAGCTTTCCCACAATGTTCAGGCTTCTGAGATTGCTAGTTCCGTGTCGTAGAACGTTGTCGTGCCATTAATCTTTGCTGATGGTTCCGTCTTTCAGGGGCTGTTTCATTATTCAAAGTGAAGACAGTGCCCTGAACTTTCGTCCACTTTTACTCCCCCTTTGACAAGGTTGTTGACAGAACGAGGTGACTTCTTAGGTCGAAAGTCTTCACCGCCATTTTTGATGACTTTCATTCAAAACTTAAGCAATGGCTCGGCTCGAATCCGGAAGCAATGACTTCTTGATTACTAGTCAAAAACGTTACCGCTAGGAGAATCACTAGTGTATTGCCTTCTCTTTCGCATAACTCCTGAAAAGATTGAGGCTCACATGGAGGCTTACCAGCCACAGTTCCTCCCACGCACTGTTCTTGCATGGAACAATAAAGGGAGGAAGTGCTCGTGATATGCAAAGTACTTTTCGTCACACAGAGTAAGTGCCTTAGAGTATAGAGAGTGATACAGACATAAGTGATGGTATTGTTTGATGTCGTGGGTTGGGTGCAAGTTCCACAGGTTCTCTGGATCAGGTTATCTATCATGGCTTCTGTTAATGCATCCACTGTGAGCAAGCGATCTCTGGAGGTCAGCATTGATCTCTCGCGTCCATGTTACCGCCTCAGCTTCAAATGGCTCTGAGCACTATGCGACTTAACTTCTGAGGTCATCAGTCGCCTACAACTTAGAACTAATTAAACCTAACTAACCTAAGGACATCACACACATCCATGCCCGAGGCAGGATTCAAACCTGCGACCGTAGCGGTCACGCGGTTCCAGACTGAAGCGCCTTTAACTGCACGGCCACACCGGCCGGCTACACCTCAGCTCCCTCGGATTAGAACGTACCATATATATTCAGATCGAAGGCCAGGGAGCAAGCTGCCGCTCTAGAATGATGATGAACTTACGTTGCAGTTTCTCTCTTACTACGCCACTCCGTGCTGCTAGAAATTTTAGTATTTCACATGGAATAATGATACAAATGTACCAGTAAAACACATGTAAAACTTTCTTTGATGTCATCGACAGAAGTAGCAGCTCTCATCGTTAAAGTGTCAGTGTAACACTTCCGTGGACACGACCTCATTAGTCAATGCCGAACAATCGCTGATGTTTACTGAGACCAGTCCATTTGCAGTCGCGTTTGGACTTTGACACAACTTCCGACGATGTAGGTGAAGTGCCTCTGAACTACATGAAGTTCATAACTTAATTTTTGCTTATATAAGGGATGTCACTGGCTGAACACAAATTAAAAGTCGGGTAACCCACACTGGACGTAGCCCGATGACAGTTTAGCAAAAAGTTTTTAAAATGCATTCCAGGATCAGAATGAAGAAGTGATTGGATTACCGTCTTCGACTTATGACCAACAAAGCATCGTATGACCTGCTTAAATAGAAAGGAGAGTGGCATAGTAAAATGTTAGAAACTAGATTTCAAATCAAATAATATTTTATGTATTGTCATAAATACTTTGAATACTTTATACAGTAAATTGTACACTAAGTGGGATCGGAGAAACGCTGATAGTGTCAACATAGCAGCCCTCTGACTGTAGCACATAAGAATTACAGTCAACTATGTACGACGGTCTTTTCAAAAGACCTGCACACTACGCATTCGCACCGGTAAGATGGCGTGATCCATTTAAAACTCATGTCATTTGAGAACGAGGCTATCGACGTCTGGTGTCATTCAGTTTCAAAATGGAACCTGTAACGGATTCAGGTCAGTTAAACTTAGTGGTCAGCGTTCCTACATCAAAATTACCAACCAACAGGAAGTTTACAACGCTTTGAGACAGGTGTGTAGTAATAATGAAGTGGATTCTCGCACAATAACACGCTGATCTGCTCGTTTACACAGAGGTCGGGTAACCACTGAACACAACCCAAGATGTGGAAGACCACCAATTGTAACAGATTACACCTCCCACGTTATTGTTAATGTGATTTTGAGAGAGGATTCACGAAAAATAAGTGAAAAATTTCGTATCAGGCTACAGTGCTATCACTTAAAAATTACGGAACCATAACTGAAAAGTTGAAGACGACAAAAGTTACAGCAAGAGGGTTCCGTGTTATCTGAGAGCAGAAACCTTGTCGCGAAAGAATAGCAGAACAATTGCTCCAACGTAATCGAACGGACGGAGAACAGTTGAAAATGATTGTTGCAATTGATGCAACCCGTAAATGTGATTTTGAGCCTGGACTGAAGTCCTAGTCATCACAATGGAAAAGTTCCCAGTCTCCTCGCCCGAAAAAAAATCGGCTGCCCACGATCAAAGGTGGAAATGATGAGGATTTTTGCATATCAAGTGAATGAGGTCATAGCTACAAATGCAGAGCCCCATGGGACGTCAGTAACCGATACGTACTACAAGGACAGTTCTACGCAACATTGACTGGATGATTTGCACATATTCAGAGGCAGTCATACATTTGGGAGCAAGTTACCCTCCACCCCTTAAGTATTATTATGCTTATTAATTTATGACCCCCGTTGGGTTGGCCGGCCGGTGTGGCCGTGCGGTTAAAGGCGCTTCAGTCTGGAACCGCGTGACCGCTACGGTCGCAGGTTCGAGTCCTGCCTCGGGCATGGATGTGTGTGATGTCCTTAGGTTATTTAGGTTTAATTAGTTCTAAGTTCTAGGCGACTGATGACCTCAGAAGTTAAGTCGCATAGTGCTCAGAGTCATTTGAACCATTTGGGTTGACTGATAACGTCTTAAAATAATCCATCCTACTTGGTAAACCCCCACCTCTCCCCTCCCACTCTTCCACCTACTCCGCTGGGAGAAAGGATGTCAATCCTGGGACACAATTTCGTCACCCCCTCCTCTAACCTACATTTCAGTTCTGAGCCACTTTTCACCCTCCCCCGCCCCTTCTGAAAATGTCAAACCTTTCCATGTCCCAAATTCTCTGCCTCCACTGCCGGAAACGCCATACCACTTTCGATGTCAAATTTTCCAAAACATTGGTGAGAAATAGCTCAGTGATAGGATCTCCACACTTGTGACATCACATCACTTCCTGTTGTGGATACTTTTAGAGTTAGGACAAATCCTTTGATTGAAAAATTCGATAGGATTCATTGCTACAGCTGACTTGTATATTCGGTGGGAAATAGTCCATTGGCGCTGTCCTACCAAATTAATTGTTCAACAATTTACACAAGGCAAGGAAAAGACCCCTGGAACGTGTAAGTCTAATAGATCGCTTAAGATACTTAACACCACCTCACTAAGATTCTTCTTTGTAATGAATCATATATCAGGTCTACAGCATTTGAGAATCTCTCTCTCTCTCTCTCTCTCTCTCTCTCTCTCTCTCTCTCTATCTCTCTCTCTCTCTCTCTATCACACACAAGAACACACACACACACACACACACACACACATAAATACATTTTACAAATCAAATAATTAAATTTCGAAAAAGAAACACTAACCACAAAGAGCTCATAACACTAAATGCATCCAAAGTCTTGTGTGCACTGGCGTTTGAGAGCACTACCAATTCCTCCAGTCACAGTCCAACTCAACACCACCACAACGCTTCCACCTCAAACTAAACATACCTGGCCAAAGAACAATCTCTGGTCACATACACTAGCGATTCCCGTGTTTGTGCCATAAGCAAACTGAATGAGTGCTGGGAGCCACAACCGCACAAACGGTGGACCAGAGGCCTGGAAATTTATCAGCCGTTCCAGTAGTTGCATACCCATTTGCTGGTAACCAAATGCTGGACATACCAGACGCAGAGGCTGGACATACCGTCACTAAGATTTGACAGATGGCCACCGATCAATTTACATGGAGGGAATTGAGCCGTGTCGCTCGATCCGCGATATTCCCGCCGCCGGTATGGGTCATCATTCCAGTGGTGCAGCCACCTACCAGGCCGATCCGGGAGCGAGGGGAAGATCTAGCAGGTAGCGAGGACTCTTTTCTTTTTTCTTTTTTTTGGCTTTGGGACGCCTAGCAGTAACATCGTTTGAGAAGTCTGGCGGGCAGTACAGGCGCTGTGCGAGGCATCAGGAAGAGCACATGTAAAAGGGGCTGTTTACCGGGGTGACGGCGCCGTAGGAAATAACGCCGACGTGAAAGCACTCATGTTACTGGGAAGCCGTTGGTGTATTTCGCTTCCTGCATGTCTCCTGGCACCGGGATCTGCGGTGGCTGGCTTCGTCGAAGAAGCAAGATGCTAAGGGCCTTGCTTGTACTGTAAATTGTAGCCGGAATCGACTACTGGGTTCAGTGCTGTTGACTTCATTTTTTTGGCCGGCCGTTGCTACTCCTACTGAGTCCGTCCTCGGATGTGTTAATTCAACTTGCTTAGTACGCAAGGTTCTAGTGAGACCTGTATGTGATGTGATGGTTGACATTTACTAGGGCCTCGAGTGCTCATACATTCTGTTTGCAGATTACTATTGTCAGTGTTACCCGCCATTGAAAACAGTTTGGCTGGTCCTTGTCTAAGTGCCTCCTGGTAATGGTATTTACATCACATTACGGAGTTAAGCTGGCCAATATACATTCATAAAATTGTCCGTGGATATATCTTGCTATGAATTGCAATAACATTACTGTTACGTTTCTATCTGAAGTGGTATTGTGTCTGAGAGACACGTGTGTAATTCCAAATGAATAGTTTCACAAATTCTTACAAGTCACTGAGAGGCCAGTTGCTATTGTGTGTTTAAATAGTTTGAAACAAATTGTATTAATGAAAGTACAAGAATGCCTTCAATGGCAGTATGTGTATATGGTAATTAATTCTGATTTAATAAAAATTTTGTGGCTATTTGCTGAAGTCGCCTTGTGTTTTGCGTTGGGGGGGGGGGGGGGTGGAGGGCGCTCTCGATATACCGTTAGCCTGCACGCTAGTTTCGTTTTATTGAGACTTCTGCTGTTTGTGTTGGTAGCGGTTGGGGGGCCTTGGGTTGCGTCTTGTTTGTGCTGTTGTGTATTTTCCGCCCCCTTCGCCAAAGCGCGCCTGCTGGCCGTGTATCTACACTCCTGGAAATTGAAATAAGAACACCGTGAATTCATTGTCCCAGGAAGGGGAAACTTTATTGACACATTCCTGGGGTCAGATACATCACATGATCACACTGACAGAACCACAGGCACATAGACACAGGCAACAGAGCATGCACAATGTCGGCACTAGTACAGTGTATATCCACCTTTCGCAGCAATGCAGGCTGCTATTCTCCCATGGAGACGATCGTAGAGATGCTGGATGTAGTCCTGTGGAACGGCTTGCCATGCCATTTCCACCTGGCGCCTCAGTTGGACCAGCGTTCGTGCTGGACGTGCAGACCGCGTGAGACGACGCTTCATCCAGTCCCAAACATGCTCAATGGGGGACAGATCCGGAGATCTTGCTGGCCAGGGTAGTTGACGTACACCTTCTAGAGCACGTTGGGTGGCACGGGATACATGCGGACGTGCATTGTCCTGTTGGAACAGCAAGTTCCCTTGCCGGTCTAGCAATGGTAGAACGATGGGTTCGATGACGGTTTTGATGTACCGTGCACTATTCAGTATCCCCCCGACGATCACCAGTGGTGTACGGCCAGTGTAGGAGATCGCTCCCCACACCATGATGCCGGGTGTTGACCCTGTGTGCCTCGGTCGTATGCAGTCCTCATTGTGGCGCTCACCTGCACGGCGCCAAACACGCATACGACCATCATTGGCACCAAGGCAGAAGCGACTCTCATCACTGAAGACGACATGTCTCCATTCGTCCCTCCATTCACGCCTGTCGCGACACCACTGAAGGCGGGCTGCACGATGTTGGGGCGTGAGCGGAAGAAGGACTAACGGTGTGCGGGACCGTAGCCCAGCTTCATGGAGACGGTTGCGAATGGTCCTCGCCGATACCCCAGGAGCAACAGTGTCCCTAATTTGCTGGGAACTGGCGGTGCGGTCCCCTACGGCACTGCGTAGGATCCTACGGTCTTGGCGTGCATCCGTGCGTCGCTGCGGTCCGGTCCCAGGTCGACGGGCACGTGCACCTTCCGCCGACCACTGGCGACAACATCGATGTACTGTGGAGACCTTACGCCCCACGTGTTGAGCAATTCGGCGGTACGTCCACCCGGCCTCCCGCATGCCCACTATACGCCCTCGCTCAAAGTCCGTCAACTGCACATACGGTTCACATCCACGCTGTCGCGGCATGCTACCAGTGTTGAAGACTGCGATGGAGCTCCGTATGCCACGGCAAACTGGCTGACACTGACGGCGGCGGTGCACAAATGCTGCGCAGCTAGCGCCATTCGACGGCCAACACCGCGGTTCCTGGTGTGTCCGCTGTGCCGTGCGTGTGATCATTGCTTGTACAGCCCTCTCGCAGTGTCCGGAGCAAATATGGTGGGTCTGACACACCAGTGTCAATGTGTTCTTTTTTCCATTTCCAGGAGTGTAGTTCGCTCGCGGTTTAATGTATAATGGGCCTTACGCACGTAAGATAATAGATTTGAACTGCTTAGCTGATGTTCATTAATAGGTTGATTAATTCTACAGATGATGCGCTGTAATGAATTATTGTGTTTTTAGTTACTTAAGTCTGTTGTAGATACCCACTAGTTCTGGGATTTTTCGTTCATGTTCGTTACCGTTGCCTCTATGGTCTCTGGGTCCATGCAGAGCCTATATTGGAAACAGATGAGTGGGCAGGCGTCCGTTTCTGGCCGTAGTATGTTGAATCCCACGAGGTTGCTTGGTCACATGAAATTTTATATTTTATATCCTACATTGTAGGATGCCTGCCACTTAAGTAACGTGAATGGGTGCCATGGTATGTGATTTGTTGTTGCCTGTTCTCTGATTTACTTTGGTTATACCAGTCACTGCAGTAACGAAAGATTACATTTCCTCGTTAAATTCTAGTAAATTGTTCTTCAGGTTGATCGTACTGTTTGAGTAAATAAATTTTTAACTCATTTCACTAAATGTGTGATAGGCTATAAGAGACGTGGTTTAAGAATGTTCCAGTTTTGAAGTAACTTGTTCTCACCGAAATGGTAATTTTAAAAATGTGTTGATGGTTTTATTTGTTATTTGTCTTCTTTAAATGTGCCAAATAGATGTTGAGTGCAACTGTCGATGTTGGCTGCCTGATGTGTCACATGGTCCAGTCCCACCACCCCACAGCCTGTTGTGCTGAGCTTGTGTCGTTGTGTAAAAGTGGCATTCCATGCTGTGCTGACACATCAGGGACAATAATCCAGCGCAAATACACACTATAATAAATCTTCTCAAATTTCCACGTAACAATCGGAGATCACATGCAACGCAGGCATCTCTTTCGGTCACTGCTCATGCAGCATACCCTTATAGTCGCTCTTCAGCTCCCTAGAGGACACCATGAGCGTCATGGCCAGGAGTTGTTCCAAACAGATATGGGCTACAGCTGATAGGTTGGAGATTTGCTTCGTACCTGCCAGTTATGAGAGGCTAAGACATGTGTACAGGTCAACTGAAGCCTGGAGACCATTTCTGCAGTTGGCCTTGGATGGGTATCCCTAACTCCGAGTACACTGCAAGACAATCATACATGGTTTAGATATATAGGTCTAACTGCAATTCCACCCATGACATTGACTCCTCAGTTTAAATGATCCACTTTACTCAACCCGAAACCGAGATTTTGTTGCCATTACACCCAAAATGTAGATTCCTTCATTCCATATGAGTTATCTTGGAAGACAGAAGCAATCAGAGCACACACACATTTTCACATCATGGTATGTCCTGTACAGCAGTATGGGCATAGGCTATGTTTCCTGTCTCATCATTTGAAGAAATCTGTTCTTAATAGTTAAGTGTCTGTTATATTTTGTGTTGAGGGGGGGGGGGGGGTTGGTATGAAGAAAGGCTCGAACCTGTCGCCTCTTGCCTGAAACTGTGCAGACAAGTCCAGGTAGCGGTGCTCGTGGTGCCCTGTGGGTGGCTGAACAGCCAACTAATGATTGTGTTGGTTGAGCTGTGGACTGAAGCAGGTATGTTTATGGCATGTGGTCTCTGATTTTTACATGGAAATCAGAGAAGATTCTGTATGGTTAGTATTAGCACTGGACGATTATTCCCCCAGTAAAAATAGATCAGGTGGCATCTGGGGAGTCATGGTGACAGTCTCTTAGGCCTTTGCACATCTGGTACGCAATGCCTGTGTGGGCCTCTAGTCCCCTCCCGGCCAGCATGGCTGTGGCTACCAGCCCTCCTGCAGTCAGCAGATGGCACATGATCTGCGATCATGAGTGTGTGCAAATGGAGATTTTTTTTACAAAGTATGTTTAGTGGAAGATGTAAATATTGTGGTGGTGTTGAGTCAGGCAGTGCATGGAAGACGTTGGTTGTGTTCTCAAACGCTGTTGCATAGAAGACGTTGGATATATTTAGTGCTAAAATCTATTTGTGGCGGTTTTCTATTTTTTTCGAAATTTAATTACTTGATTTACGAAGTGTGTGTATGTCTGACACTCAAACACTGAAGACCTCGTATATGCTTTATCATGAAGAAGAATCATCATAAGTTGGTAGTGTGTGTTTTAACCGATCTGTTTGATTTACACCTTCCAGTGGTTTTTGCCATCCTCATCTCCTTTAAATTGTTAAACAGTTAATTTGATAGGATAGTGCCAATATACTATTTCCCACCAAATACGCAAATGAGGTGTACCAATCTATCCACTTGAGTGTATCACTCAAAAGTCTGTAAAAATTACTGGAAGAGAGTTATGGAATCAATGGGTTGTGGGATCTGATCCCACCTGAGGCATTAAGGATCTTGACTGCACCAGTATCCACCAGAAAGGTGTGAGGTGACGTCATAAGAGTGCAGATACTGCAACTGAGCGATTTCTCACTAATTATTTTGATTAATTTACATCAAAAGTGGTGCTCCGATTGTGGGAAAGGACTGGGAGGGGTTGGGTGGCAGAGGGGGAGGGAGGAAAGAGGTTCAGAACTGAACAAAAGGTTATGAGCGAGTGCCAAACAGTCTACCATAATCACCAGCACTTTTTCCATAGGGATGGTGGGCGAGGAGAAAGGAGAGGGGGAGGGTTGGGAGTTTCTAAGAAGGATGGATTTATTTTTAAATAAATCTGTATAGAGTCAATTAACGGAACAATAGGTTAAGAAAAAGGGATAATTTGCCCCTGAATGTATCGTTGCCTCGAATGTATGCAACCCGCAAAAGTAAAGTGGTGTAGAACTCTCTTTACCCCACTAGTTTCAAGGTTTTTGTGCAAAATGTTCTGTAGCAGAAAATTCGCCAAAGAAGGCCTAACATAGTTGCAACTTGTATCCTCATTTTGCACAATAATGCAAGACCACATATGATATGTTTCCGAAATTGAGGGAAAAACAACATGGAAATTGTTTTGGTATAACTGATGAAGGTCCCAGTGAGGTGACCTGAGTAATCAAACAGCTGAAGAATGAAGGTACCCTATTCTGAATACAGAAGCTTCCAAAACATAGGGAAACTGTTATAAGCAAGACTGGACATTATTTTGAAGGCCTGTAAAGGTATTTTGAAAATTTATTATTTTCTTCAATTCTATACTACAGTATGCAGACCTTTTGAAAAGAACCTCGTAATAATTAATAGTCGGCCACTTTTAAATTATAAATGTGAGGCAAATAAAATTCGCAAGGTGTATCTTAGTGTGATAGAAAGACATCTAAAAGTTAAAACTAGTAAAAATTTACTTAATTACAGTTGTAGATAAGTTTGAAGTGACCTGGAGCCAGAATAAATGACACCTAACTACACACACGACCCACTTGTAATGAAATGCGCTGGTATGTAAAATCCAAGTAAGAAAGTAGCTTTTGCTTAATTTGTCATTGACAAGTGACATAGCTCGATAAAAGTTGGACTAAGCGTAGACAGAACAGCTACAGTATAACACAGAATGTACATGAAAGAAGTACCCAATGAGACCAACAGACGTGACACTTTTATTCAAGTAATTACACTGAAGTCACCACAGTTCGTGATGGACCGATTCACTTTAAAAATGGCGGCATGTTGCTCTTAATAAGGTTTGTGGTCGCCATGGACAATATTCCATGCTCTTGAACGGCTGCCTTGCTGGCTGCAACGTCGGTAAGCAGTTGCAGTGGCAGGATGCTGCATTCCGCCAACAGTGCCGTAGTGACCGGCTGGATGGTCGTCTTTTTATGTGGACTTGCTGCATTACGCCTCTCTAACGCACCTTACACATGATTAATGAGATGTAGGTCGGGCGAACGGGCATGCTAGACCATTCACCGAATATAATATTGTTTGAAGTGCTCCTTCGCCCGTACAAAAAATGGGTCAAATAGTTCTGAGCACTATCGGACTTAACATCTGAGGTCATCAGTCCCCTAGAACATAGAACTACTTAAACCTAACTAACTGAAGGACATCACACACATCCATGCCCGAGGCAGGATTCGAACCTGTGACCGTAGCAGTCGCGCGGCTCCGGACTGAAGCGCCTAGAACCGCTCGGCCACCGCAGCCGACCCACTCGTACAATTCGGCCGGCCACTGTGGCCGAGCGGTTCTAGGCGCTTCAGTCGGGAACCGCGCTACTACTACTGTCGCAGTTCCAACTCTGCCTCGCGCATGGATGTGTGTGATGTCCTTAGGTTAGTTGGGTTTAAGTAGTTCTAAGTCTAGGGGACTGATGACCTCAGATGTTAAGTCCCATAGTGCTTAGAGCTATTTGAACCACTTGAACCCGTACAATTCGTTTCATTCGCGAATTGTCAGATGTTAAAAACAAATCGCAGTAGAGTACATGGTTGAAGGAGGACAGTGTTACAACAACGCTGAGCGGTGAGTATACCCTATTTGAACATCTGAATCTCAGTAAACCCATGCAAAATTATGCTTCCCTACACCACAACACCTACACTTGTAAACCAATCATGTTAGACAGTGCTGGACGCTCCCTTACATGGCGAGAGGTGGAAGCACAGAATGCTCCATAGGCATCATGGACACTGTTGCGGCCGGCCGGGGTGGCCAAGCGGTTAAAGGCGCTACAGTCTGGAGCCGCGCGACCGCTACGGTCGCAGGTTCGAATCCTGCCACGTGCATGGATGTGTGTGATGTCCTTAGGTTAGTTTGGTTTAAGTAGTTTTAAGTTCTAGGGGACTGATGACCTTAGAAGTTAAGTCCCATAGTGCTCAGAGCCATTTGAAGCATTTTTTGAACACTGTTGCAGACCGCCCGCATCCTCTCATGCTTGACGACTTCCCAGTTGGCGATAGCATCATCTAGTGGGATAACTGTCCGTCTCACAAGGCCACGATCTTGGAAAAGTGGTTTCAGGAGCATGATAGTGAACTCACATTGACGTCTTGGCCGCCAAATTTGCCTGAACTGAATCCGATCTTGGATGCTTTCAAGGGTCTTCCCAGCGCTTTCAAACCACCATCTTGTAATCTGCAGGAACTACGTGTCCTCTCAGTAGACAACTCGTGCCACATACCGCCGCACGGCTGGTAAGAACATGCAGAATCTTTGCCAAATTTCAGCTCAACAGTGTATATAGAAACACAATTTAACATCGATTAAAAGACGAATAACGAAAACATAAATTTTTTTATCACGGCTGCTTTAATAGATTCTTGAGTGATCTAAAGTTTATTCGTTCAGTCGATCGAAAGACAGGTGATAGTGCAGAAGGTAACGTTAATGTCCAGTACCATGCATAGTATAGATACATTGATGTTTGTGAATTAAAAATTATTTCTTTCGGAAAGCAGTTAAGGAATACTCAAAGTATTTTGGTTTTACACAATGTGCGATTCTATTGTTACCAATGTACGCACGTTGTCTTCTTAAATGGATCGTCATCTATCTCCCATGCGTATATCAGCTAATCGTGATTTGCTCATCTTTATAAATGTAGGTAATTATTTAGATATATTACCCTGGTATTTGGTATCGAATAGGTGAATGTTTCGTTGCTCTTTTTTGAGGCGGCCTCATTCCCTCCCACTGAGCCATCAGATACGGATAACAATTTAACTAATGGATCCAGTTAACAGTGTATATCATCGTGTGTTACCGATCTTGGGTTTAACCACGTAACTGCAGTTATAGAGAAATAGGCTTCTTAAATAGCCACAAGTAGTAGGAATCCCAATTTCTGAGTTTTTATACGAGGTTAGTGAGAAGAGTTACCAGGCAGATTTTCTTATCTACCAGAGCTTTCATTATTTTCAAACAACGGTATTATCATGTTCAAAGCAATTCACTTCGGCGATTACTCACCGGAGGTGTCGTTGTTTCCAGTCTTGCTAATTTCAACTGCTATTGCCTTTAACATGTTCCGCAGTCTCAAAATGACGTCCGTTTAAGATAGTGTCGAGTTTAGGCAAAAGAAAAAATCAGAACGACTCAGATTAGGTGAACAGGGAGCCCGTCACATCACATAGCGCGTTGTCATAATGCAGCATTTACTTGTCTACAATGTCCAGTCTGACTCGATTAAGACTTCTTCTGAGCCTTTCAACGACATCTGCGTAAAAATGTGGGTAACAGTTTATCCTAGAGGAAGAAACTCTTTGCGCACGATACCTCGTCTGACAAAGAAAGGAAACCAGCATTGTTTTCATCTTTGAAACGCTCATTCGAGCTTTTTTCGGTCGTGCCGCTTTGCCTCGGAATCGTATTCAATAATCCACGATATAATCACGTGACTGAGCCATTCGTTGACATGGGCAATTCTCTCAACAAGATTAACGCACACATTTCTTCGATTAGTCTTCGGCTCAGCTGTGAGCTTTGTTCGCACCATTCGTTGTTAAACGACAGTCTGACTTAACAAGAACAAGCAGACTTTCGACGTTTTCATCTATTTTTGAAGTTGAAGGAATTTACAAATTCGATATTACCCAAATTATTATTAAAAATTAGTATCTCCTGTAAATCACAGTGATAATAGTCTCACCTTCCCATTATCAAATCATCCTTTCCACACTGTACAGAACCACGGATTGAATCATTGTCGACTGAAGTTTAGTATATCTGTGTTTTTCATAAACATTAATTTATGAGGGAACATGAAAGGAAAACGTCTATGTCACACCATCAAAAGTGTCATCTTTCAAATCAGTAGATTGAGAAAATAAGTATCTTGAGACCAAAACATAGATAATACTGCCTGAAAAGTATGACTGAAAAGCAGAAGCATTTACTATATGTGAGCTGTATTATCTTCGCGTAAAGAAACAGTAGAAGTGGTTCAAAAATGTTTGTGTAATTCTACGCGACCACACCATAAGCTCATGCACAATACTGCCTTACAACACCATGCGGTGTTTCCTTATGATCTATGGTGAGTGCATTTTCTCTGACAACGTTTTCAGAGGTTTCAGTAAAATATGTAGTTATACTTAATTTGCAGTGTCAGTTGAATTTACCCAGCGCGCGCGAAAGGTTGGACCTCAGCAACAGCAGAGACATCGCTACAGTGGGGAAGTTACATAAAGTGATTTGGCAAAATATGTAAAACAGTTAAATAATAACAATAAAACATATCTTTCAGTTCACCCAACATTTTCACGCACTAGAAGGATCTTCTGGTATTTCTTTCAAAAATGGTTCAAATGGCTCTGAGCACTATGCGACTTAACTTCTAAGGTCATCAGTCCCCTAGAACGGCCACTCCGGCCGGTGGTCTTTCTTTCCTTTTTTTTCCTAGAAAACCATATTCTCAAATCTCTCTAATTTATAATAATAACAACTTCTTCTCTTTCTGCGCTCAGTTTCTCAGTTATTACGGAGGGATGCTGACTCAGGCAAACAAATGGGAGGTTGCGATACACGAAATGGAAACCAAACAATGTCATTATACCCTTACGTCAACTGATGTGTAAAGTGTTACATTTTGAAACAATGTTTTTATGTGTGCACTGACTGATAATGAGAAGTGAATGGACAGCAGTAGCTTATTACATTATTATAAAGCTTGTTTGAAAAACAATATTGTACACAAGTGATAAACAGAGTGGAGTGCGCTTTATAAGTAGACTGGTCTTTCTTTCGTGAGGGAGGAGGCTCTAATCTCATACCATCATCCTTATCCAAGTATTCCGTGGCTTTAATAAATTACTTCATGTAAGTGCTGTGGTGGTTGTTACCGTAAGAACGCAGCTGACAACTGTCCTTTCTGTATCAAATTAGAACTGTAAGTAGATAAACGTCTGTACATGAGAATTACGTTTCTATTTGTTTGTTGTTATAATGACACGTCCAGTATCTTTGCAAAAGTGTTTCGTGGATAAATGAAACTACAACAACGGCAACAACGTCCACTTGTACTACTACTAGTACTACTACTAGTATTACTTATGCAAATAGGGCATCAAAAGATGGACGAAAGTCCGAAACGCATCGCGCAATGCGTATATAAGAAAGAGAAAAAATTGAATGAATAGTATTTGATTGTTCCCATAAACATAAAGCTACATTTCAGCCAGTGTTTAAGGACACACAAGAGCCACTATGGCTAACCGAGTTTAGTTTTCCTTACTTTCTTTTAATCTGATCGTTCAACAATAGATCCAAACTTGAAACTTGTCAGATCAAGAAGGGTATCTATACTACTTTAAGGACATATTACGTGACCTTTTCTACTTTTGTAAACGACTACTTATATCTATCCCTTAGTATTTCCGGACATGGGAAAGAGAACGAAGAATAATCTGAAAATTGTGGCATAACTCTCAAATACTTTGTTAATGTGCATATATTATCCAACTGTTTTATACGTATGTATTTCATTCGTTACAATGCTGAGGTAAGGTTCACTAACTATTCGCGATCATTGTTCCTTCTAAAACTACATTTACAATAATTTTTATAAACGTAAGGCTCAAATGTTTTATTGACCACATACGAGATTGATGAATAACTGTAGTGTTACGCTATACTTAATAATCTGATCTGCTTGGAAGGATACCTGTGCCAAGTACTTACGTGGACGTAGCACATAATTCTTATTACCTTTTAAGGTTAGTTTATAAGTTAGGAGTTCCCCCAAAAGCCATACTGTTGGACATAAACGAACACAGATATGTAGACTAACTGATTTCTGTGTCCATAAACTTGCTGAATATTGCTATAAGATGGAATGAAACTATACGTTTACCTGTCTCTACTTATTTCCACAACATGTCCCTGAGTTTGAACTTTCGTCATCAGGCGGATAAATGACGATTAGTTACTACTTCGTGATAATTGTGGCATTGGCTAGTGGAGGAAAACTTGTTCGATAAGAATCTGTGACAACAGGAGACGTCTACGCCTACATTTCTATTCATCTACGCAATCATATATCTCCACACTGTTCCGACATTTGCTCTAAAATTCTCTTTTGTTTTGCTATACGTCATTTGCAATTATTAGGTTCTAGACGCCATCTCTGTTCTCTTCAGTAATTGTAATGAGTGACGTTGTTTTTAACGTAACATGACGCATAACGAATCTTTTACCAATTGAGATGATTTAATTATACTTACAAATTTATGTTTTAGTTCATCCTTTCAGTCAAAGGCCTTCACAAAACTATTAGACACTTATCCGTTATGTACTTCTGTATGGACGGTGCCACAAATTTCCCCATATTTGTCACACAATACTTATGCCGTATCAATGAACAATAATCCATCCGAAGATAAAGAATTAAACTTGCGAAACTCGCCATGGATGTAAACAATCAGTAACTGGTAACATTAAACTGGCTGTTACACTCGAAATTAGTAAGTCACGGCGAAGCCAAATGAAAAATGTTCACATTCTCATCAGGAAAGGAGCGTAAGTGAATGTTTTAGTGAATCTACCACTCTTCATTTTAGGTCTCCGTGAAGTACACCTAACAACTGTAAACATTGTTTCCTGTGTATTAATACGTATTGCATTACATTAATCAAAAATTTTAGGTTTTGACAGTGCAATACCGAGAAGAGTTGTCCTCTATCCGGTATCGAGAAGATTTCATACTGTAAAGAATGGAGAAAAGAACAGCAATGGATCGCGACATGTGTCCTTTCATTGCAGCAATCGTGTTATACTGCTGTTCTTTTCTCCTTTGTCTACAGTAGGAATGTTTTCGACTTGGAAAAAGTACACCTTCCAACGATTGCTCCACACAGAAGGATCATATAGATTCCAGTCTGATTTACTACCATGCTTAATAAGTTAATAAGACTCAGAAAACTATAATTCACTGATGAAGGTTTCTCAGGTTATTAACCGATCTGTAGGGCAGTACTATCACAATGTTTCGACGAGTTTCGTCATCTTCAGGCAAAGGCGATTTCATCTCATTACAACGATTCGCTAATTCGTCGAAACGTTGAGATAACAACACAGCAAGGCTCAGCTGATAATCACGAGAGATATATCAACGACTTGCTCCGACACGGCCTGCATTCCCATACATCTGTATTCTATTTTCAGGTGTATTGAGTCAAGTTGACAACAATAGCTTTTCCCCAAAAAAGACCGTCTATCTCCTGATTCAGGCCGTAGATAAATAATAAACAGCAGGAACAATAAGAGATAAATTATAGATAGGGAGATTATGAACCTTCCCGTCTCGTCTATATCTCTTTTGTTACGCAAACTTCCCTTCTAGAATAACCTATGAAACCATCCCTTAGGATTTCTATCTCTTGCTTAATAACAACAAATGAAATCTTCCCTTTGAAATTTATTCTCTTTCTCAATCTTCGTATACAAATTTAAATGCTACTTATTAAAAGTGATTTTCTGATTATTTCGACGAAACATAGAATGTGTCGTCGTCGTGGCCCTCAGTCGTTATCTGCAAAAACCCAAAATTATTCCTTACCTTTATACTGTTACTGGATCGCCATCGGACAGCTACATCGAACTGCGACGTTAATATACTTACTCTCGTTGATGGTTTTTTGAATAGATTATAATGGGTAATGAAATATTGCTGGCAGAAGGTAATTTATATTCTGAATGAAATGATATTACAAACGTTCAAATGGGAGTTACTTCTTTGACAATAATCTTACAACTAGCATTGCGCAAATATACCTTCAGTAGTCTTGAGTTTCTCAAAAAAATAATTCAATAATATTAGTTCCTCTTATGATAATAGTTAGCTGATGTCTCTGTACATCCGTTTATAATCTCTTGTAAATCATAGCTGGTGGCTGGCAGACACACCGCTCCTTTCATCCTCTCGCTTCAGACCTGTTACCGACTCGCTTCACATCTCGCTTACTACTGACTTCCTACGAACGCCAAAGTGCGGTCTCTCCAGCCAATAATGTTTTCGGGTGCAGACAATCCCTGCTACCATTACAAAATGTATCAACGCGCGGTCTTTCCCGCTCTTTTGTTAAAATGTATCCATACGCGGTCCCTCCCACCCTTTTTAATATTATATCAATGTGCGATCTCTCCCGTCACCAATACTTTGGTGCAGACATTCCCTGCTACCACAATTATTTCCAACATGACAAATGTTAATTGTTCCTACTTAACCCTATTCATTAAATTGAACATTTTTCATAAATTATGATTTGACAATAGACAATATAAATTTACACGTCTTACAATTACAGATTACAAGATTTTCTCCCTCTTCAGAGTATATAGCGTTGCAAAATATTTAAACCGCGTAATGTGATTTTCTGCATCCTGTTTTCATCTCCAGATTCGTGTAGAGTCCTTCCCGACAACTTTCGCTAAACGGTCGCCAGATGTAAGCAGTAATCTCAGACTAATACACACACGGGGAAGAGACTGCACCAGTCGTTATCGTCCGTACCTGTGACCCTGCCCTTGGCGCAGTGTCGTCTGCTACACATCAGTAGCGACTGTCAAGCAGCGTGCAGCGACACGGCTAAGCTGCGCCAAGCAATCTCGGCTGCGCCGCGCGGCGGACTGCTCGGCTGCGCCGCGCCTGCTGGTTTGTCCCGCACGCCCCGCTAACAACGTTACGCTTGTTACGGCCACCCCTCCCGCACCGTCGCCAACTTCCGATTCCGCCAGCCGGGATAACGAATAGCCGGGCCGTCGAGGCGGCCCCGAGAGAACGCCTCTCACGAGCCGCGGGCCGGGAGAGTGGGGCGACTCTTCGTTACGCAACGCGTGAGAAAAGCCCTGGGGAGGCGGAACAACACCTCGGTACGGGCTGGTAGGGAGAGGCATCGCTTTCACGAAGTAGAGCAGCTGCCGCTAGGTGGTTCCGACTGCACCAAACTATGGTTCTTGGTGGAGTCAGGTCCCAGTTCTGCCAAGGATTTACCCTCTCTCTCTCTTTCTCCCCCCCCCCCCCCCACCTGACACACTATGTACACCTAACAATGGACATTATCATTTGGTACACTACTGGCTATTAAAATTGCTACACCAGAAGACATACAGATGATAAGCGGGTATTCATTAGACAAATATATTACACTATAACCGACATGTGATTACATTTTCACGCAATTTGGGTGCATAGATCCTGAGAAATCAGTACCCAGAACAACCACCTCTGGCCGTAATAACGGCCTTGATACGCCTGGGCATTGAGTCAAACAGAGCTTGGATGACGTGTACAGGTACAGCTGCCCATGCAGCTTCAACACGATACCACAGTTCATCAAGCGTAGTGAGTGGCGTATTGTGACGAGCCAGTTGCTCGGCCACCATTGACCGGACGTTTTCAATTGGTGATAGATCCGGAGAATGTGCTGGACAGGGCAGCAGTCGAACATTTTCTGGATCCAGAAAGGCCCGTACGGGACCAGCAACAAGCGGTCGTGCATTATCCTGTTGAAATGTACGGTTCCGCAGGGATCGAATGAAGGGTAGAGCCACGGGTCGCAACACATCTGAAATGTAACGTCCACTGTTGAGAGTGCCGTCAGTGCGAACAAGAGGTGACCGAGACGAGTAACCAATGGCACCACATGCCATCACGCCGGGTGATAGGCCAGTATGCTGATGACGAATACACGCTTCCAATGTGCGTTCACCGCGATGTCGCCAATCACGGATGCGATCATAATGATGCTGTAAACAGAACCTGGATTCATCCGAAAAAATGACGTTTTGCCATTTGTGCACCCAGGTTGGTCGTTGAGTACATCACCGCAGGCACTCCTGTCTGTGATTCGGCGTCAAGGGTAGCTGCAGCCATGGCCTCTGAGCTGATAGTCCATACTGCTGCAAACGTCGCCGAACTGTCCGTTACGATGGTTGTTGTCTTACAAACGTCCCCATCTGTTGACTCAGGGATCCAGACGTGGCTACCCGATCCATTACAGCCATGCGGATAAGATGCCTGTCATCTCGACTGCTAGTGATACGAGGCCGCTGGGGTCCAGCACGGCGTTCCGTATTACCCTCTCGAACCCACCGGTTGCATATTCTGCTAAAAGTCATTGGATCTCGACCAACGCCAGCAGCAATGCCGCGATACGATAAACCGCAATCGTGATAGGCTACAATCCGACTTTTATCAAAGTCGGAAACGTGATGGTAAGCATTTCTCCCCCTTACACGAGACATCACAACAACGATTCACCAGGCCACTCCGGTCAACTGCTGTTTTTTTATGAGAAATCGGTTGGAAACTTTCCTCATGTCAGCAAGTTGTAGGTGTCACCCCCGGCGCCAACTTTGTGTGAATGCTCTGAAAAGCTAGTCATTGCATATCACAGCATCCTCTTCCTGTCGGTTAAATTTCGCGTCTGTAGCACATCATCTTCGAGGTGTAGCAATTTTAATGGCCAGTAGTGCAGTTTCACTGTGGTGCTGAAGTGGAGTTGGAATCTTTCAAGGTAATTTTCAGTAACTACTTATGTTTCTATTAAAATAACTATTTTCAATATATGTCCCTTTAAAGATGGCCGACCGATTTTTGTAGGCAGTGTTACATATTTTCATAAGGAAAATACTCAAGGTGAGGTTGTACTGGTTCCTGACGCAGTTTGATTATAGGTACTGTCATGTAGTAGAATATACTAAATTACAACGAAGGAACGTCATAACGCCAAATTCAGTTAACGCTCCAGTATAAAAACAACAACCTCAAATTTTACTACAAAATCAGTTTTAATAACAGCATTTCTCAAAAATGTCGAAGTGTAATTTTCACTCATCCTTTCGACTGCGTAGATTATGGTACGATAACAGCACAAGTGTGTAGCAAGGTAACACAAATTATTCACTTCTGAAATCGTCAGGGTGTGAGTGATCTGTAGTGTTATGTACACTTAGTAAATTTTCGACTCTCAAGATCGCTAAAATAAATTCCTCGTATAGATTACCGGTTTCGGAAATTCGCTATTGCCATCTTCGGATATGCAAAAGATAGGACTGAAAATGATTGGATATAGCGCCTAACATAAAAGCACACATAAGTATGTCCAAGAATTGCAATACATGGACTAACAAGACACGTACATTTATATCAGTAGATAATTTTCTCCTTCACTACAATAAATGGTGCCAGACAATGCTGTAGTCGGCATGTCAGGTTAAAAAAAATAAAAATAAAAAGTTTTGCTCACGGCGTTATTGCCCGTTTATAAGTGCTTTCATTCATTACGACTGCCTGATGCCTGGGTCAGTATTCTTGGTAATGAAGAAGTGCCTCAGATGGCGGAGTGATAGTACGCATTGATATTATCATCTCAGAATATGTCATCTATCTACTACTCTCTATAATTACATATACCTAAATTAATATCAGAACATACAAACCAGGACAGTATTCTATTGTATTCATAGAGGGTGGTAACGGGCTGTCAGATTGTTTGTGATTATGTTGAAAGAAAATTAGGACATTAATTTTTAAGAAATTTGTAAAACATTTTGAAGAATTTTCTGAAATTATGTGAAAAGGTTCATGATGAAGTATGTTTTATGAATGTTGCACATGACTTTACAGACAGTTTTTTTTTAAAGTAGAGTACTGACTTGGTTTACATGTTATAATAACAATTTAGATGTATGTAATTATATAGAATGGTAGATCTATTCCTTAATCTAATGTGACATGATAATATCGATTCGTACAACCAATGCGCCAACTAACGTACTTACGTAACACTAAGAATATTTACCCTGGGATCTGTCAGTTGTGAAGAGACGATGAAGGAGAGAACTTGTAATCGACGAAACAAAGTTTGGGTACATGGCTGTTGTTTTAACCCTTTCGGCCCTGGTGTGCGAAATAAAGTACATCACTTAATGCATCATAATTTCCTTGTGCAACCCTCTAAGGCACTTGAGCACTGCTGTTCTGGGTATGGTAACATTTCCACTTGACAACATGACTTTAACAATGTCAAACGACAAATGTGTCGTTTATGTCCAAGCTAAAATTAAGGGAACATCCAAGAAATACACAAGGTCCATCGACGAGGGCGTGGGTTGCAACACTCTTCACTGGAATGCGATTTTTCTTGTCTCCTGATGTTGTTGTATGTTCAATGTTTTCTATTGTTTTGTAGACTGTTGTGCTGGTGCGACGATACCTCTAGTGGTTGTCTTGAAAACTCCAGCAGAAATGAGGATTGTCTGCACAAACGCGGCTTCTCCTGTAAACTTGTGTTTTTTTTTTTTTTTTGTATACTGAAATATATTTAGTTTTCACAGTCAATATTTTTCTTTATAAATAGAGCTGGAATAGAGTTAAGTGAGCTAGTGCATTATTATGAGTATTCACATTCTTACCGAACTGTTATAAATACATAATTTGCAAACTGTGAGTGTAAAAATATGTTTTTGTACCTTGTAGTGTAAATAAATGTTTTCTAATGAAGAACACAAGTTATTAAAATTTCTGTGCGAAACAAATTTTAAGAAACACTACTGAAGGGTTTATAATTGACATGCTGGCTTATAGTATAGCTCAAGATACCAAGATGGACTGTAATGATCTAAACTTATTTATGTTGTTATTCTGTGTACTGCAAATCTTGGTTATAATTATGTATGCTGTAATGATAGTTACTGTATCCTAGCATTTCTGGTCCCATCTTTTGCAGATCCGAAGATTCTAACGGAGAACTGACGAATGCGGTAATCTATATAAATAAATGATTTAGTGAACTTGGCAGCTGACGATTTCTTAAGTATTTGTAACGAACATTAGCAGAAGCGATTAGCCACTGGTAAAGTAGACAGTAGAAGCTCACATCTTTCTGAGACAGAAGAGAACAGGGTTCTAACAAATTGATATAAAAAATATCAGTTCTGGAAAATGTGTTAGGAAAATTGCTTTTTGAGCATACCTGTGTGTGGGTGCGAATAGAGTTGTAAAACTGCCGCAGACCATCATCAGAATGTGTAGACTATGGTAGTTTTCCTAGAAGCCTTGGTCAATTAAAACCACAACTGCGTTACCTATACATTATGTGTGCTTCATACCTGTCGGCTTTTCCTCATTTCCATCCATCTGCTGACAAATTCGATCAGTATCTTACCAGAATTTCCTAGAAAACGTTACAGATTAATCGTCTAGAAATCGTGTGAGGGGATATAAATAGTTGCATAGCCTGCAGAACATTTATGTACCACATGGCTTTTCTCCAGCATGCTACTTAAAAATCAACAGTATTTGTGACAAATTTGAAATTGTCAATATTTAATTTAAACTTTATACGAAAATTGTAGAGTTTTAACCCACAACAGTAGGACAATGTGGTAAAAATTTAAAAAGGTACAGATTTTTCATATAGCGCTAGGAAACGCAATGTCCTCAAAAATCCGTAAAATAATTAAAAAAAACACACGAAGAAAACATATCAAACATCACTTCAGGTTTCGTCGACTATATATATAACATGTTCTGTTATCCCAAGTTTCGTACGTACCAATTATAACAGGAAACTATTGTTTTTGAACAAAATGAGTAATTATGTAATTTCTTTTGTTTGTGCGTATAAGCTGCACTTGTATCAAAAGCAATTGCTTTGGGTACATAAAAGAGCAGAAGCGACGCGATCAACTAATTTTAGTTATTACTAAATGCAATCTGTATTTTCTAAGGATATGAGATACACGATGGAATAACACTGTTTCCAGTTAAGAGCAAAAGAAACAAACCTGAAGCAAAGAGACGTCGCCTGCTCGCAGTTTCTGTCTCACAAATGCATTATTCTTCTTCGCCTACCACAGCTGCCAGTACTAACGGTTACACTACTATTTACAACGTCATTTATGTACTGTACGGTAACTACCAAACCCTAGTATTGGTGGAGCGTAATCCTAGCTGCGAATCGTTTACGATACTTAAGACGGTTAAGCAATGATTGGAAGTATTTAAAGCATGAAACGTATTGTTAAAGGTGGCTCCTGGAGATAGGAAGGACTGATAGAATAGGAAATGAAGACGTCATCCAATGAGTCATTGGGAAAAGTACCTAACAAGGTACAAAACCTGTTTTAGGGTTGATAACCGAAAATGAAATACGCGTCATGTCCAGGCAGCAGGTTACAAAATGGCTCTAAGCACTATGGAACTTAACATCTGAGGTCATCAGTCCTGTAGTCTTAGAACTACTTAAACCTAACTAACCTAAGGACATCACACATATCCATGCCCGAGGCAGCGTTCGAACCTGCGACCGTCGCAGCAGCGCGGTTCCGGACTGAACCGCCTAGAACCGCTCGGCCACACGGCCGGCAGCGGGTTGCAGAACTTTCGTCAAGTACCTATATGGGTCTGTGAGAGGTTGGTTGTTCTTACCGAGGAAAGATCCAACACAGTGGCCATGAGATTTTTGCCGAGTATCAGTGCTGGACGGAGCTGCTCGTCATTCCGATTCCAGACTTCACCCGTGCCGAGATTCTCGTTTCCACTATCATACTACTGGAAAAGCCTTATTAGTTTGCGTAGTGGATATAGTATAAATTAGGACGGATGTTGTGTCCTACCTGTAAGAAGATTTTGTCGTAAACCCAACAGTGAACCAAGTGGGAGGTAAGATACTTGTTATGGTCTTAATATGTAAACTACTGCCTTAGGATACTCTGTCGCTTGCATGACAATTTCATCTGTCTTTTCTATTTACCTTCACTTATTTCTACTCACATAGCTGCATCAATGCGCGACAGGCATACTCTTGTCGTTCGAGTAACAGTCCGACGCATTGGTCGTCAGACAATTTTGCCCAAGAGGGAAGGCTGACATCGTGGGGTTGCAGCTTTGGCCGCGTATGTGCCGATCTCACTATTGATTGGTCACCTACGTACGTTAGTGACTCAAAACATACTAGCTATATGTCCCAGGTAATGATCGTTGTAATTCAGCATCAATCGGAACACTTTCTATCAGTTGTTCTCTTTCAGATTACAGCCACCTTCAGCGACTCTAAACTTGTAACTTTAACTGCCAGGAGAAATGTTCTTGTGTTGTCTATGCGATCGTATGATTAGTTCATTAACACACTAATTTTACTTGTATTCAAATGTGTTATGCAATATGAGAAATGATCATAAATGCTTGCTAAATACTTCGAATGTCATTTTCCTCTTTTCATTCGTTTGTATCTCTACAACTGTATTTTAAATACATATTCCTTGCTATAAAGAAGTCCCGCTTTTGATGATGCCCATCTCTGTATTTCGCATTCACCACTCCATGTTACTTCCGTATCAAAACGTATACCAAATCAGCCGATATCAGATAAACCCAAACGCTTCTCCATCACCATTTCCTATAACCCCCCCCTCAAGGGCAAATGAACTGTATTTACTTTAAGGTAGAATTTACCTACGTAGATTAAAATTAAGCACATTTTTTAAATATTACTGTCTCTGTAAGTACCTTTGTTTGTCACTAAGCAAGAAGACTACATTTTTACGAGGCTCCTAACGTTATTTAATACCGCTGAGAACAGCGGGCTGCACCAATACTCACTGGGACCGCATGCGCCCCGCGGGCCACATTTTAACTACTGCTCTAACGCATAGCCGTAGGTTCTCGTAAAAAGCGGCTAAATATGAGCTATAATAACCAAATAATATTTTATGAAATTAGCGGGTAGGAAGCTAAAAACCAATTAAACAGCAGTCACCTAAAATTTTGAGTTTGAAAGCATGGTTAAAAATCTCTTAATTTCATGAAAATTTAATGTAGGAATCCAGATTGGAGAATTACTAGATCCAACTTACATAACAGGAACAAGGAACTCGAAAACACTTTGTAGCAGGGAACATGCACGGGAAGATCTTGCTGCCATCGCGAACGGGAGATAGGAGTGGTTAGGAACATTCCAGTGCTAATCTGTGACGTAATGGGATCTTGTTTCAGGACTGTAATAGGTAATTTGCGGTCTCTAATGATTCAGGCAATTAGGGGTTTTTGGTGTGGTATCCTTCACACGTCCCCACGTTTCATTTCACATCTGGGTCTGTGCGTAGCCACCTGCATATCGATGGACGTTCAGTCGATGCAGATCAGACTGTCAGTCACTGATTAGCGCATGAGCTCGGTGGGCACTTTTCGGGGTGTATGTGCCGATCAAGGCTGTGAGGGACTGGGCGACACCGCTGTGGTTGTATGGCTCTGTTAGGAAATTCCTACGAAACAAGGAGACTACCGTCACAGATATAAATTATGTTTTATTCTTGTTCACAAACAGAATACTCCAATGTCAAACTGAGTGTAAGGTCAGAAAAGCCACAAGCGATCAGGTAGAATTGTGGTGACCGATCTGACGAAAATGACTGAGACGTTATCGTCATAATTCAGTTCATCCAAAAGATCAAAGTCATTTATGCAGTTGCCCTGTGCGGAAGTGGTAGATGACGGTGAAAAACATGTAGTGGAAACAAAGGCAGGTTCTCACACAGACCGACTGTCAAAAGTCCCAATTCGCAGAAGCTGCTACTCCTTAGTGGTCTAAACTCAAACCACAGCACAGTCACATTATTCTGAGTAGGGTATACTCAGTTTTTAGTAATGAGCGACAGTTTTATGGATTTTATTGGTGTTTTTTGTTTCTTTTGCCAGTATTCATTTATTGATATAATTACTTCCATTAACCTTTAACGGTAACACACTTCTGTACCTGCAGCGATTATAGGTTCAGGGTAGGTTGTCATGGCGGACAATTATTTTCGTTAACTGTAAGAAATTAAATGGAACCATCCCAATGAAGCAGTGACTCTTCACCTTCTCCCAGCGTACTTCATCTCAAAATACTTCATGGGTGATCTGGCGGATGTCACTGTCCGACGGACACAATATTGCGGCAAACGACGACGTTGCCATCATCAGGTGAGTTGATGAATTGACTGATGGTTTTCTTTTAAATATTATTTATTTCCATTCCTGATGAAAGGCAGACGGACCACTGGAGAGCTCTTGGCTCTATGCGGGCCTTAGGCTAACATGGATTTGTTTTATTTTCATTCCGTTGACATTTCCCTTGATGCAAACTTACATGGTAACTTATCGTCTAACTTATTTATGCTTCCATGTTATTTTGTAGTAGCAAAACAACAGTGTTATGAATAAAGCGGTACACAATACACGAAGTCTTAGTATTTAGAACTTGACATGAGCAGTGTGATATTATGAGTTGTTGATCACCGTACCCAATGGTCTTGCTCATTGGTAAGAAAAGGTAAAATGATTGTTTTGTTTATGTTAAGATCGACTTCGTACGGCGTGTGGGTGAAATTTGGCGGTGGGGGGGGGGGGGGGGGGGAGGGGCGGGATGAGATTCACTGTAGTTGAAGATTGGGTCTGGATAGGAGACCTGTGGCAGGAGAAGTGGTGAAGTGGATTTGTCATTATTTTGTGTACGACGTTGGGTAGTACTGTAAATGTGTTGTATATGACTGTGCGGGGTGGAAATGTGTATTTATAAGTGGGTTTGCTTTTGTGTCGGGGTCTGTGTGTGAAGAGACGTGTGATATCTGGGCAACTGGTGACTGCATAGCTGCCGTATCTGGATCTGAGGACGGAGAGTCTTGTATGAAAGGGGATAAACTTAGCTTCGACGCAGACTTCCTGCCTGAGGGTGGTGAGGGGTGGGGAGTTGGTTGTCTGGTAAAGCAGAATGGGGATCTAACACTGGTTTTGTACGTGTTGCTGGCTGTTTTGCCGCTGCAGCAGTTGAATTTTCCCTGGGCTTGCCCCATTATCGATTAACTTTGTCTTGCTGTGTTAACGGTCTGTCTGACTGAAATGCCTGGGCTAGCAGGATAAAGCGGATTATGCTGTGGAAAAGGGTCAAAATAAGTTGCTGTCAGTTTCACTCTACATAAAAACTTTATTCATCAACACACAATATTACAAAAAGGATGCAAAACGCACAAAACTTTAATCGACCTCCTTTGATTAACCCAGGATCGGCTGAAGGCCACACTTAAAATCGGAGACACAATGCCTAAGCGAGAAATTGAAATGCAAAGTTCTTCTGGAGGTTTCATCCAAGAATATTTTCTAAATCTTCAGTCTAAGCAGGCTAAAGGACTTAGCAATTTAATTTTGATGGAACTTTGCTGGATGCCACGTATTAAGCAATAAGAAGATTACTAATCAAAAGGCAGAAGGCCTCTCTCTTAAAACATTTCATATGAAATTCGGTTGAATGCTCCTATAATGAATAACAATCTCATATCTTAAGGGCAAGACAAGAACTTTAATTTAAGAGATATTAGTAATCGGCTGAAGGCCACATACTGACAAAATATGTTTAAAGGCTTAAGGCCTAGAAAAGAGTTTCAATTTAAAAGGCAGAAAGCCTTATCTTAAAACATCTCACGTAAAACTGGTCTAAAGGCCCCATGTAAAAGATTAACGATCCCATGCCTTAAGGGCAAGACAAGATCATTAATTTATGTGATAGTGATACTCAGCTGAAGGCCACATACCAACCAGATAACTAAACCCCTCCGTCTTCATGCCACGAGTGGCCTACCGGGACAATCCGACCGCCGTGTCATCCTCAGTGGAGGATGCGGATATGAGGGGAGTGAGGTCAGCACACCGCTCTCCCGGTAGTTATGATGGTATTCTTGACCGAAGCCGCTACTATTCGGTCGAGTAGTTCCTCAATGGGCATCACGAGGCTTAGTGCACCCCGAAAAATGGCAACAGTGCATGGCGGCCTGGATGGTCGCCCATCCAAGTGCCGACCACACCTGACAACGTTTAACTTCGGTGAACTCACGGGAACCGGTGTATCCACTGCCCCAAGGCCGTTAAATAACTAAAATCCAAACAGGAAATTACCATGTAACACACAAGGAACGGCACTCAGAAGTTTCCAAGATTTCAATACAACGACACACTGATTATTGGCGCCCACAACGACCAACAACACCACAGCTGTCGAACTACAAGCCTTGCTGGACATCAACAACACGACGAGAAAAATACACTGCCTAAATTACGTCAACGACCCGGGCAGGTAACCGGAAGGTCAACAGCCACAAGGCAGAAGATACCGCTGGTCAACTTCAATAACAGGGAATAGATTAAGTTAAGCTGAACTCCACAGGAATACGGCTGGAATCTTAACCGACTTGAAAACACACGCGTTGTTGCTCGCGGAACTGTCCCAAAAGCGACAAGCAGGATCAAACTAAGAAATGTAAATAGCTGAGGCTCGATATTAGGTTAACTGAGGACGCAACTCTCATGTCCAAGATCTTTGGGCGACGAACTTCATCGCAAGCACCTCACACTCCAACCGCACACGCAAGCCGTGACTTCCTTGCTGCTCTACACCAACCGCCCAAATGCCCAGGCCGGAAACGGCGAAAGGACCAAGTATACGTCGGCCGATGACGCGGCGAACTGAACCACCAACCAACGGTCGTCCCGCTCCAATCTAGGACAATTCATGTGTGTCGCCAGCGGTCGGCGAACATTACCTGTCGGCGCCCCGTCCCCTACATCACTGCTGCTGCGTCCCGACTGCACTGCTGGTCCGTCTCCAGCTGACTGCCAGACACACGACGACCTGGAAATACTATCGGTCGCTACAGAGATGGTACGACAATGCACTTATCGATACGTGCTGCTGATGCCGCTCACAAGCAAGTAAGGCTGGAAGTTAGTGACGCCAGCAAAATGGAATAAGGAAACTAGGCGGCAGTATCGTAATAGAAGATGACCAACAATAAATGCCATGAACACGAGCCGTGCACGGCTCATCGGTGTGTTCGCCGAAGTTCAGGTACTTGTCCATCGTTACTCCAAGATATTTTGCTTGGTCGGTCAGGTTGAGTTGGGTTCCCCATAAAGTGCAAGTGATTTCGGCAAGATGTTGTCTGTCTTCCTTTGGAACGACTCCGTGTCTGAAAATTACGGGTTGGGTCTCCGTGAGGTTCGGTTTAGTGCGCCATTGGCGTTTCCAGTCCTATAGTCAAGTCAGGTAGGTCGTCGTTTGTCTACTGATGGTAACTGTGGTTGGTCTGTAGTTCCCATGTGCAGTGTCGTCAGCGTATAATTCGATTTCTTCCGTCAGCGTGGTTGTCCATCGGATATCAGCAGTGTAGATGGAGCATAGCAGGAGGAAAACGATTTCTCCCTGCGCTAATTCGGCTTGTGGGGAGAAGGGGATAGAGATTTTGTCATCTACATGGACTTTTCATTGTCTGTCTTGCAGTTACTGTCTTTATTAGTTGTACTCTTTTAGGGGGGAATCCTGTCTTGAGTAGCTCAGTGTCTTGGAAGATCGCGACCGTGCACTGTCTTAAGTACAGGTCTCTAGTAAGGTCAGAGGTGTGTCTTAGAAGGGATCGTTAGTCGAATTGTTCTTGCGGAAGTCTTGACTGAAACTAGGTGATGATATATAGTTCGTTCGTGTAGTGTGTTATTCTGTCGGTAATTATTCGTTCGAATGTATTCCTTAGTACGTCTACTAGGGAGATGGTATAGAAGGATTGTGTGTAAGTTTTTGGCTCTCCTTGTTTTGGGATCATTATGATTTTGACTGTGGTTCACGCTGTGAAGTCAGTGTTGTTCCTTAAGCGGTGGTTGAATAGCGTGGAAAAAATGGGTGTTTGTGTGGGGGGCATTTCCTGGAGTGGAATCTTTGAATCCCTTGTCCTCAGCGTCAGAGCTTTTGCCAGCCTTAATAGCAGATTCTACGTAGTCATAGGCGATCCGCTTTGTTAAGTCGTGGTCGTCTGCTGTTGGAGCTGAGGGAATGTTCAGGAGCAGGGAGAGCTCGTCTGTGACTGTCTGTCGGAAGCGATCGTTGAACAGCTTTTCTTGAGGGAATATGTGGCTGCTGATTAGAAAGTTTCTGAAGGCTTCAGAAATTTCTGTCTGATTTATGGTAGGTATGTTTTCTATTGTTAGTTTGTAAGTCCTCTTCTTGGTTTGTCACATTAATGTCTTGAATTTGGTCCAGAACATGCGTACTTGAATGTGGTAGAGTTGGGCACAAGTTTAGTCCCATTTTCTTTGTCGGTATTCTGAGACGAGTTGGTTTATTCATTAGTCTGTTCCAGAGGCCTTTAGTTCGGGGTTGTTTACCCTATTTATCTCGGTATGTAGTCGTCGTCTTTCTCTGATGAGACGTAATACGTCTGCGGTCTCCAGTTTTGTACTGTTTTGGCCGGTATGGTCGTGTACATAGCTATTTTGATGGAGTCGAATATTCTGTAGTTTATCGTGTTAAGATCGCTGTCGGTGGTTATCGTCAGGGCAGGTGGTTATCATCTCCTCATATTTGATCTAGTCAGCATCAGAGCAAGGTCTTCCTGGTAGGGGAGGGGTGGGTTGTAATTGCAGTGGTGCCAAAGAGACTGAGGAGGTTTGCACTTGTGACGATATCGCCTACTGTCGCCGATGTCATAGGGACTGTCAGGCTAGGACTGTGGAGGATGCGGTGGAGAAGAGAACTGTTCGTGCGTCCCAAGAAGGTGTAGGTGTTCGTGGGGACTCTAGTCATGTTTTTGGGCGTCAGGAAGTCTACCGAGGCCGTTCCGTTGCGGTTGTGATAGGTGTCACCTAGTGGTTCATACAGAACGTTTAGATCTCCCATGAAGATGTATTCCCGGAATGTTGTGATGTATCGGAGAAACGGCCGTGGAATTTCAGAATCGGGTGTGATGTATGGATAGAGTGTGGTTCTTTCAGTTGTTCCTCAAATTGTTCCAGGCGAAAATATAGCCAGATCGTAAAAAAAGACAAAACAAGAAGAGATGGGTCCAAAACTGATGCTTGCAGCAGTGAGAAGTGTAAAAAAGAAGGGCTTATCAAATTCCATTTATGTTGAAATTCTCTTGCCTTCCTTCGGTCCTTAAACCAATTTCCAGAGTTCTAGGAGGAACTACACGTTAACGTGTTGTACCTAGACATTTTTCATATCAACAGACTACCAATCGAAGTGAACTAAGCTGTATCATGTCTGGCTTTTACACTCGGAGCCACCAATGCACACAACTAACATTATGTACTGAAAACAACAGTAGAGAAATATTTAAATAGGCTATGATTATAACCCGAAAACATTGCACTCCACAGTAAACACAGTTAGTGGTCTTCGGTGTGCAGTCGCTCTCTACGTGTGAAAGGAAGCAGATAAATGGAATTACAGTACAATGGGTTTTCAGATGAACAAACAATTATATAGCATAGTGTTTCTTTCCACGCTCCTTCTTGCTGTTATTATTCTGATTGCAATTATTATTTTCTATGTATCAGCTTTAAGCTTTATTTAACATACAATAATGTGACCGCCTGAGACAACCAGGTTAATTAGACTGAAATATGTACTGAAAGAAGATGTTACTCGTGAATTCCATAAGCCAGAAGTGTTTTTTCAATTACGTTTGCACTGATTTTGTGCTTTCAGATGCCAAGATCAATACCAGTTTTCTTATACATATCGTGTTCGAGGAGATGTTCCTGATTATCTTAGACAATTTTAGGAGATGCTAGAATAGTAAAGAGAAAAAAACTCTAAACTTTCCATAGTTCCGATGTAACAAGATCAACGTGTTTCCGCGCCGTATGCCGAGACATGTCAGACGATGCACTCTAACTTCGAATGTATGAAACCACTCTTTATGCAGTATCATTTCAATGCTTTAACATTAAATAATTCAAATGTTACTAAATGTGCACTATATGTGAACATGGAGATTGCTGTGTGTTATAGTGCTTTGCTGTGATCCGCAAGTGCACAAACGTACGAAAATACAGTTATGTCAACTCATACGAACATACTGAAAACATATGAAGTCAATGGCAAAACAAACGCACGAGAGCTACTGAAGCGAAATATACATTCTACTATTGCAGTCAGCCGACAACCACACGACCAAACGTCGTGATTAGTTTGCTTCTGCACCTTTCTTTCTCATAAACTCACTTCGAAGTACTCATAGTGATTGCAATGATTTTTCTAAAGAAATAGTTGTGTAAACTGTACAGTAAAATATGGATCATTGGGATAAGAATAATGTCAAAAATTCCATTTGGGACCCCCCCCCCCCAAAAAAAAGCTCTTAACAGTGATAGTGATAATACGAGAAAAACTGCACGAATGTTTGCGTATTTCAGAGACACTTCAGCGTTTCTCAACGAAAGAATACTGAAATTCATAAGAGACGAAATTACGCAGTTCTTGTATCAGTCGTCTGCCGGTTTTAAGGAGATAATAACTTCAGGGTCGTACTTACCAAAGTTTGCAAAATGGATAAAAGATATAGATTAACGTCTTTACAATTACAGGAAATGTTAGGAAGTGAAATGCAATTAAAGTGAGTCACAACGAACCCGTAATTATTGATTGGTAAGAATGTTACGATCGGTATACATTGATTTATACGCGTTAACAAACTTCACATGTGGTACTCAGCATGAATATTCTGTATCAGTACATCACACCACACGTTACTAGCCTTGTGTTTTACCTTTTGAATGCCGTTCTAAGTTCTTCGCAACTGTAGCTTGCAAATTTATACGCTACTCCTAATGCGCGATGTCGCGACTATATCCATTACTGAAATATTCTCGGGTTTCGTGCCGCCACATGCGGTTAACCAATAGGCTTGAAACACGAGGATATTTATCAATACGCTACTCCATGATATTTGCTTATCCCCCTATCCCCATAAAACGAAATTTTCGACGTTTAAGATGTTTCTGTTAGGGTCATTCAAAAAGAAACCAGCCGAAGGCTATAAAACGAAAACCACAGAAGGGATTTTAACGCATGTGCTTATGGAGGTGAGTATGGTCCCTACAAGCACCGAGGCAGTAAATTCACCGCTAGAGGGGCACGGGCGTACACCCTCATGACGACACACTGAGTGCTGGCAAACGTCAACCGTCCGCAGCACTCAGTAGTGCTGAAACCAAAGAAATGAAGGCTTCAGTAGAACATCATTTGCTGACAGCGAAAGGGGAACGGACAGTGAAAATTCAACTTAAGTGCTGTGAATCACACTCCAAGTTCGAAGACGGAAGGAGTAAATACTTTGGGTGGCAACGTTGAGAATGAATGTAATCGGAGCACAGAAGTTGATGAAATTACTTTAGTCCATCACGCTGAAGAAAGGATACACTGAACTTCTAACACGCATTAATTTCAACACTTTCACCTCAATTTCTGAGCACCACACAACAACAAACATAAATCAATGATATAATAATGAAGAATTTATTTATTCATCATGTCACCCCAACAAAGCATTATCATTAAATAAGGAAAGACCAACAAAAGAATATATAAAAGTCAAATGTAAATCTCTGTAGGGTCTTCTCATTCTAAAGATAAATTTAAGCCTTTTGACTTAAAAGTTAAATTCAAAAAATTATTAAGAGACAGTTGATTGCTCACCAAGCCATTCATTTCAGCCACTAATTAAGAGACTATTGATTATGATACCTTTACAAGGTCAAAATGCTGCAGCTCTTTAAAAATTCGCTCAGTGATCAGGCCAGACCTCAAAATATCTTCAAGATGACAGGCTCAAATCAATTCAGCCTACTTCATGATAATAAATCTAAAAGGTAAAATTTTTATACAAATAAATTTACTAAGTCTATCATTATTACAAAGATTATTAAATGAAATCAAGAATCTTAATACAAAACCTAAAATAATTATAAAATAATGAACTAAGACATATTCTTACAGTTTGCTGGTTTAAAGCCTACTATTACATTAAAAAAAAGCAAATTATAGGTTAATATCTTTAAAGGTTATCCCTTAAAGAATAAATAAGTTAATAATTATATTTAAAAAATTAAATAGAACAATTAACTTTAAAAAATTAAATTTTTTCTGTAGAAACTAGATATCTCAGGAAATGATTAACTTTCATTTCGATAACTAATTTAACAATAATTACGACACATTAAATATAAATTATTTATAAACCAACCTCAATTCAGACAAGTAATACAAATACTAAAATTTTGATAAAAACTGATACAAAAGGTACAACAATTAAAATCTACTTTAAGAAATTTTAAATTATGTCATAAAAAGCTTATATAACCAATATCATCATCATCAGTTAACTGCTATATTAGCAGGTCCTTTGCCTCTCCATTTCCTGCAATCCATTGCTTCCTTCTTAAGGCTGCTGTATGTTATACCGTCCATCATGTCATCCAGTATCTAGAATCTCTTCCTTCCTCGCTTCCTTTACCCTTCTACATAACCTTCAAAAACGGTTTTTATCAGTTCGTCATTCTTTCTTAACATATTATGCCCAATCCAATTTCTTTTTCTTCTCATTATTACATCTAGTAACTGTCTTTTTTTCTCCCACTCTTCTCAGTACCTCTTCATTTTTTACTTTGTCCATCCAACTTATTCTTTCCATCCTCCGCCATATCCAGATCTCAAAAGCCTCCAGCCTTTCTCTGTCTTTCTTCCTCATAGTCTATGTTTCGTCGTCATATAGAAGAACACTCCATTCAAGACGTTTTATGAGTCTCTGCCTGAGTTCTCTGCCCAGACCACTCCGGAAAATCTTCCTTTTCATATAAAACACCTCTTTTGCCACTGCTGTCCTTGTTTTAATTTCTGTGGTGCACTTCCAGTCAATGTCTATCCAGCATCCTAGATACTTACAATTCTGAACCTGTTCTAGTATTTCTCCATTCAGGATTATTTTTACTTCGTTATTTCCTCCTAGTGCCAATACTTACATTTTATTTGTGTTAATTTTCATTCCATTTTTTTCAGTTTGTCTCAATGGTGTGCATCAAATCCAGTAATTCTTTTTCCCCTGTGGCTAGAAGGACCATGTTATCAGCTCAAACACCCTACTCTTCTTCCTCCAATTTCTATGCCTTCATCGACTAATGAGCACTGAGCAATCATCATCAATATATACCCAATATACCATAATTTTACAAATCAATTCTATATATATACTAAGACACAAAAACAACAAAATTATTTATAATAATAATTAAATAAACAAAAAATGAATATAATAAAGTAAATGATCAAGACATCCTGATTTGTAAAGAAAAATTTTTGGTGTAAGTTATATCTTGAACATCTTCCTAGTTACACTTTCCAGTGCATGTACTATATTACGACTTATCTAAATTGAAGCTACCTTAAAATAATTCAAGTAGAGTAATCAATAATGGGAGTGACAGGTGATGTGTACACACCTCAGAGCCAATATCAATTAAATTAAATAAATCAAATTACTATGAAATCCTCTTTCATCAACAGTATTTTCCATTTAATCCATTATAAACATAAATTTATTGTAACTCATCTCCTCTTAACTATAAGCTGATCCTTGACCTGTAACATTTTATAATTATATATCCTGAGAATTATAACCCTGAAAGATTCTCTGATGACAGAGATATACAAACATGTAAATTAAGTAGAGTAAGTCTTGTATTATCAATCATGGGGTAGTTTTCTTCTAAATGGAATGTGATAGCATCAAATTCTTTTGGTTTAAAACTTTAACTAATAGTACCCTGCTAAGTATAATTAACACTCAAAATAATAGTGTATCTAATCCTAGTTTAATATTTAAATTTCATAGAACCATAAAAAGAGCCATAAATAACTTTTAACATTACACCTTACAAATTTATATTTTAACTCAAATAATATAAGCAACTGTTTTAACCAATAATATTCACTTTTATCAATCGTATAACTGTGGCTGCTGACACAAATTATCCTGATAGCAAATCAATTGCTAAATCCAAGCTCACTTGGTAATTAAGTCAAATTGCTGCAAAAGAACACTTAGTTTAACAAAACTTACATATAAAACAAAGAAAAAATGAATAAAAGAGCAAATATAAAACTTTTAGGAATATACAACCACAAATGAAAAAAAATCAGAGATAAGCCAAAATACAAATATTTCAAGAAAATTAAGGAAACAAACAAATAATAACTAAAAAGAGACAAGCATTATAAACACTAAAATTCTGATAAACCCTGACACAAACAGTACAACAAATAAAATCTACTTTCAAAAATATAAAATAATATTTCATAAAACACTTACATTACCAATATACTATAATTTAAAATCTACTCTATAAAAAATACTAAGGCACAAAAAAAATTATTTACATTAAATAATGAAATAGACAAGAAAATCAATAGTTTAACAATGGAAAAATCATCAACTTCTGTGCTCCTATTACATCCATACTCAACATTGCCATCACAAGTATTTACTTCTTCAAACTTCGAGTGTGAATCAGAGCATTTAAGCTGTGCCTTCTTTGATGAATTTTCACTTTCCGCTCTCCTTTCACTGTCAGGAAAGCCTTCATTTCTCTGCTTTCTGCACTAGTGAGGGCTGTGGAGGTTGATGTCTGCCAGCACTCAGTCTGTCGTCACGTGGGTGTAAGCCCAAGCCCCTCTAGCAGGGGATTTACAGTCACGGCACTTGTAGGGATGACACCCACCTCCACGGGCACATGCGTTACAATCTTGCAATCGACAGCCCATGCTAAACCACGCAATTTACGGTTCCATTTTCCACCCTCTCTCATAAGTTAGCTTGTGTTCTTTCAGCAGAAGTGACAGTAGTTCATAGCTCGTAAGCCAGTTATCAGAAGACACATTACGGCTTGTTTCTGAAATGGAATGCACCAGCCGATTCAGTCTGTGAGATGGTATTGTTTAAATTTGCATCTTCCGCTGAATGCAAGCAACATTTCATCTGGGTTTATATATTCTCCTAGTACATAGGCTTTCCTGCAGTTGTCATAGAATATTTCAAATATATGACGTATCGTTGCTAAGTTATTCAACTGTTTTCTTTCTTCACACGTGAATTCCTTATCATAAAGAAGACAGCTCTGCATAAAATGAAAATTTTTCCGTGCCATTGTCAGCCGAAATATTTCAACGTGTGTTCCATATGAAGTACAAAGTTCACCGGTGTTCAGAAACTTCCTAGCAGATTAAAACTGTCAGCCGAAGCGAGACCCGAACTCGGGACCCTTACTTTCCGCAGGCAAATGTTCTAACAACTGGGCTAGCCAAGCAGGACTCACGACCTGTCTTCACAACTTCAATTCTGCCACTACCTCGTCTCCCACCTTCCAAACTTCACAGAAGCTCTTCTTTGTACATTGTAGAACTAGCACTCAAGGAAGAAAGGATATGGCGGAGACGTGGCTCAGTCACAGCCTGGGGCATATTTACAGAACGAAATTTTCAGTCTGCCACGAAGTTTCATATGAGAGTACACTCCGCTGCAGAGTGAAAATTTCATTCTTGCAACGGTATTCTGCCTCCCACATCGGATAAATCCGGCAATGTACAACAAGTCTATATAAGCCTTCAGCTCACTCACGGTCATTTCCTTCATAAAAAAGTGATTTGCAACTTTTTCACAAACTGCTTTCCTTTCTGTAATTTGCAAGTTGATGTACTTCAAGGTAATACTAACCATATTTTCATGAAAAACATACTCCAGCATTCAGCCTCTGTATTTGCTAATCTCGCCACTAAACTCAGACGAGGTACCTGCCTGATGATATTTTCTGAACGGGTACGAAATTGTTCTTGAGGTGTATGTCTGCACCAGTTGGATCCATTTTTACTAAAATAAAATGAACTGCTCACTCGACCAATTCTGGTTGCACATCATTGTGGACAGTATTTTGTAACTCATTTAGTGGTGTATTATCTTCTTTGTCACTGCCTTCACTTGCATTTTGCTCAGTACCACTACTGTCACTGCACTCACTTACACAATCTTCATTTTCACTGCCATCTGTCGTAAGATCGTTTTCACTGTCTGATAATTCCACTAGCGAACGACGTAAACACTCAGCCTCCCTTTCTTCGTTGTCCAGTTTTACTAAAAACACCAAAGAACACGGAATATTCATGAAGAAAGATGAATAGAAAAATGGCACAGATAGACTACTTCGCAGTTGTGGAAGTGTCGGAAATACCCTTTTACCGTTTGCACTCATTTAGCTCCTTTAACGGTCGGCAGCCGACTGAGTCCGTGCACGCAGGGAGGGTGGATCAATAATTAGAGCTACTGAGAACTTCGATAATCTGCAACTGTGCAACAAAGAACTGCCAACAAAGCGAAATGAGCAGGGTCAAATTGATCCTACCACATCCTTGCCAGATTAATTCATTGTTTCAAAAATAATATTAAAACTTGAGTACAATAAAGATTACTGTTGACTGCCTTGCGTGAGCGAATTCCTGAAGTGAAAATAATATCTTTCCTTTATAGAGAGATTTTTGTGGTGCACAACATACGTACATCGGAGGTAAGAATAAAGCTTGTCATATATTCGTGAATTAATAAATTTTAGTCTTGTTAAATAAGCTCACAACAAGAAGTTATGAAGTTGGTTATCTGATTTTCTGATGTAAATGATTTTAACTTAGAAAATCCAAACATGATTCTATGTTCCTACGTCAGTTCAGGCGAAGCCTATGTTTGCTATTTTTAACCAGTCAACCAAAAAACGTAATTTCGAAAGATAATATTCTAGTCCACTGCTGCAAGATAAAATGTTTAAATTACGTCACTCCAAGCTGTGTGTCTTTCACGCAGATGAAATAATTTCAAGTGGACTGCGTAATGGCGGCGGCTGCAGCTATCCAGCGATGTACCTTGTGTTTCTGCAAACGGAGGTAAATTCTGAAAATGGCTGCATTATTTGACGCTGAATGTCACCAATACGTGTTAAATAGTTAAACGTCTATTTTTGATTTGTTAATTAAAATATCAATCACTTTTACTCACATTTGGTTCTACAGCAGTCTTTACTAATTATACATTTTATCGATCACATATGCAGCTACTAACAAAGAGATGGAATATATCTTATGGCGCTCTTAATCATTTGACTAGCTTGAAGATCTCAGATAACAGTAACTAATTGCTCTTCTTGCGGTTAACATGACAGCGCTACTGGTTTTATTCTCTGGTTCCTGATAAAGTAATGATTATTATTATTTTCGTACAAAAGGGTCTCTAATATTATGAACGTTAAATAATTTGCGATCACACACAAAATACTGCACATCATACACATATCATAAGTATTCTTGTTGATGGATTTTTATACATTTTAACATTAAAACAAAACGAGAAACAAGGATGAGAAGAGTGGGATAAGATATCTGCCTATAAGACGCAACACATGATGATCATGCTAATAACTAAGATTACAAACCTGTCAAAAAGAGACTACAATAATGTCCTTAAATAGTATTGATAATGTCATAAAATGTTAAAAAAAAGGACATACTAAGCGATCTCTCGCAGACAGCAAGGTCCAGTTTATGAAATTTGGTAAGTCCCATAAATGGAAAAATAGTGACAAACGAGAAATAGCGATCTGGTTCCCAAGCCTGCTTCCAAACAGAAAGGCCATGGATACTGATAAATCACATACACCGTCTGTCGAAATCATAGAGACTATTACTAACAGCTTCGGAAGTAACATGCGTTTGTGTGGATTCTAGCATGTGGGAGACATCAGAATTCTTTTCTGACTTCTACAGTTCCTTACGGAGTCCCCAACGTTATGGAAGGAATCTGTGCGACGATGCTATGGCCACAGATGAAACGTAAAATGAAAACAATATTTTTGGAAGCTGATGATTCATTGCTTCTTTTTTCGTCATAAGTAACATGTATGGTGGTAACAGTTTGTCTTATATGCACAGCTACGATCCTTTAAAAATCTGTGACGATCGTGTGAATAAGAGAATCTGAAGTAAAGCTCTAATGCAGTAGTTAGCGTAGACAATAACTAGCAATGACTGTTGAGACTATGAGAGCTGGGAGGCATCGTACACGAACAAAGACCAACATTTTAACGGTATATATAGCCTTTAAACAAAATTTAATAACTTAAATGTACACAGATACTGAAAAAATATTGCATATGTTCTAGCAATGAAGCCCTTTAAAGAAACAGGGGTAATTAATGAAGAAAATAAATTCAATCAGTAGTAAAATGAAAACATTAAATATTCTCTCAAAGAATTTTGTATGGTATATCAAAAGGGGACGTTATATCAGGTGTGTCGTTCCTATAGAATCATTTGTACTGTCTGAAAGACACTAATACATTCTGATCATTTGTACTATCTGAAAGACACTTATACATGCTGTTTATGAGACAGAGTGAGGGACATAAATGTTGCGTGCTGTTCATAATCAGAGTTCAGTGAGGCAAACAGGCTACAACCTTGTATTGAGAGAAATTAAGGATATTATTGCGTGCAATGTAGCAAACTGCATAAAAAAATCTGTTTACTTTTAGTCTCTTTCAAAGAAAGTAGTCTTTCTTTATTTCGAATGTTACATATTGAGCTTCTTAATAACGTAGATTGTCAGTATTTCTTATTAGATAATAGTCAGGAACATAATTATAAAGAGTGAAATACAGTTTAGCATTGTGATAGAGATCAACTATCCAGCTGCAGTTTTTCTGCACAGTTGATTTTTTGAGAAAGAACAGGGTTATCAATAAAAGGCCATTCCTCTTTCCAGGTTTGTTGTAAAGAAGCCAAATATTAATTCACTGAAACTGTGGTGGAAAAGAAATTATTTTATTATACTTTTCTGTATTTACTTTTATCGTGCTGCTAGCCAGCGTGAACGACAACTAAGAGATACAATAATGATGTAGGCTGAAGTGAAGAATTAAAATTTTTACCAAAGTTGCGATTCGAAGCCATGTCTGCTGGCGACTAGATAGATGCGTAAGCCGTTGCGCCACACTGGCGCTAGGCCTGCTCCAACTGCACGTACCCTAGTAGGTCTCCCTCGCCGACACAAATTCCAATTGACACCTCAACCCAGTGCTATACCCATTCGAATCTTGGATCAGTACTGCAAAGGTAATCCACTATAGAAATAGCAGTGAATTAAATGGGGTTAATCCTGCCTGTACCTCAAGTGCACATAATGTATATTTTCATATAGAGTTGACGTTCCTGATACATATTGGGTGTCACTTTTATCCTCTTTTAAAGTACTACTGCGCTGTGTGGTATCCTTACCAGCTGGGATTAACAGAATACATCGAAAAAATTCAAAGAAGGGCATCACGTGTTGTATTATCGCGAAATAGGGGAGGGAACGTCACTGAAATGATACAGAATTTGAGATGGACAGACTTAAAGCAGAGGCGTTTATCGTTGCGGAGGAATCTTCTCACGAAATTCGAATCACCAACTTTCTCCTTCGAATGCGAAAATATTTTGTTGACTCCGACCTACAGAGGGAGATACGAACACCACGATAAAATAAGAGAAATGAGAGATCGTACGGGA
Organism: Schistocerca serialis cubense; assembly: GCF_023864345.2. Lineage (NCBI taxonomy): Eukaryota > Metazoa > Arthropoda > Insecta > Orthoptera > Acrididae > Schistocerca > Schistocerca serialis. The sequence goes on along the minus strand of NC_064644.1, from coordinate 65,978,702 downwards.
AGACAAAGGTGTTCGTTCTTCTCGCATGCTATATGAGATTGAAATAATAGAGAATTGTGAAGGTGACACGATGAACCCTCTGCCAGTTACTTAAATATGATTTACAGAGTATCCATGTAGCTGTATACGTAGATATCTACGATAATGTTGTAGGCTAAAGCAATTCAATAAAATTTATTCTAGTGCAGTGTTTCAATCCTGGGTGTTCTGTTTCCTAGGTAGATACGCTATCCACTGCACAATGGCTACCAGAGTTGCAAGGTGTACCCTAACACGTCGCCCTCGCCATCCCAAATTTACATTGCCTTATTGCGTTATTTGATAATCACAGCTATTATTTAAAGGCAAATTTAGAATCCAGGCCTCTGACAATACTACCTACCCTAATGTTTTCAGAGAATCCTCGTTACAATTGTTAATGAAATTAGGAACAGGTTAAATAAACACTTTTCTTTGGCAAATACGAGCTATATTTCGTAGTATTTTCTTTTCTCTTTCTATGTAGTTTCTACGTGAACGTGATGTACGATGGCCAGTTTTACGTTCCGTACGATGCCCCATATTTGTTAGTGGGCAACATATTTAAGATTAGAAAATCAGCACGGGAATTTGCTAATTACTCTGACAGACACAAGCTCAGGGTTGTACATATTTTGTGTTAACATTACTTGTACTTTTGGACTATACCAGACTGACAAATTTTTCCCTCCTTTAAATAAAACCTAACACAAAATTGTGTTTCAAATAATATGTATTCGTACTTCAACTGTGCTTTTCCACGTGTTCCATTTATCACCTTGGTCAGAGTATTTCAAACTGCCGAACTTTTCAGGACTAATATCTTAAGTTCAGAAACAAAACGATAGTCCCGACAGGGCATATTATGGGAGAATGAGGGAATTTGACGGAGAGAGTAAAATGACGCACTTCAGTATGTCTGTAACTGTGACACCTAGCCGTGTGGGATCGGTGCTTCCATCTGGTGCCCAGTTATAAGAGTAAGGGTACACAACGCTGGAACCGATACTTGCCAGTTGTCGGCGCAATAATCAAGAGAGTCTCTGTTCCTTATAATATTTGATCTCCAGTTTCTAAGAGAGAAGCCGTCTTATGTTAAAACACAAAATTTTTATGTTATGCCTCTCTCTAGACATTAACAATCACGATTATGTATACAAGCAAAGCGCAAGTGTGGAATGATAGTTTCATATAAGCCATACTTGAGGACGAGTTCATCAATTTAGCCCACTTACGTTTCACTCTAATGAAAGTAGGTAGCTAAATGAGATACGTTAACGTATACTTAATAAAAGTCAAAGTAAACTTGTGTACGATTTTCATAAAAATGTGTCGAGATGCCGAGGAGGTACTCCCGTAAAACAGAGAGAGCTTATTGGACGGCGAGTGCATTATGAACTGTCGTCAGTGCTGTTCATAATGACACTCCCATTGCACAGAGCGCCACCCAGCGCAATATACTAGTGGCAAAGACCTGTACTTAGTACGTCGTGAATTCGGTAAAAATGGCGAAGAATGGTACCTGTGTATCTCTTGTTCCTTTGGGTGTCATTCTGAACGCAGTGGATGGGACAGTCCTCAATACTATAACTGTGACCTGTCTGGAGATGCGTCAGTTGGTTTAGAGGTACGGAAGAGATCGGTTACTGAATACGCATGTACTCGAGACTTCTTCTTAATATTTATCTCTATTTTCTAAGTAAAATATTATTGTTGTTTTGTATCGATTCTGTTGTTAATTAAGCTGATATTTTCGTTATCTTCCTTTTGTAAACTATGTTGCTCAGTGTTTTGTTTAATGAATATAGTACACAATAGATGTGTTTAGTACCGTAAGATGTGTGGATCAAATATCTTATACCGTTCCTGTCGAATTGGCCCCACTTACTGCCACATTTTACCCGGTACGTAGGGTAAAATGACGCAGTGCAGTGATGTAATAATTATCAGTGTGTCCTGTATGCGAGGGTTATTCGGGAAGTAAGGAGCGATCGATAACGAAATGGAAACCACAGTGAAAATTCGATGAAGTTCCACACCGGTGGGTCGCACATTGTCTCTAGTATGCCCGCCGATCGCATTACGTCGTTATTTTTAGTTCTGAGCACACAGGGAACACATAAAGCTACCTAGAACAATAGTGTCTCCCACCAAGTACGAGAGCCTGGTGAGAAATTTCGCCTGAAGCTATGCAGTCAACATTGCATAACTGTTGTGCGTTTTCTTCTTCAAGACAATTCTCAGCCGCATTCTGTAGGGGCAGTGAAGATGCTCCTGCATCGTTTTCAATTTTAAATCTTTGATTAGCCACAACACAGCTCGTAATTGTCTACCTCTGAGTTTCATCTCTGCTCACATGAACCGCTGGCTATGAAGACAACATTTTGGCACAGACAACGAGCTGTAGGCCAGCGGAGAGAACTGGCGGAAAGCACTGGCGGATGCCTTCTATAACGAGGGTATTGGAAAGTTGGTACAACGCTAAGAAAAACGTCTAAGTCGGATAGGCGACTATGGAGATAAGTAGCTGGAAGTTGTAGCTAACTATTGCAAATAAAACAGTTTTGATTTTCACTGTGGTTTCCATTTCGCCACCCATCGTGTCTTACTTTCCGAATAACCCTTGTATTTATGGTTTTAGGGTATGTTACAGTACACATATGCTGCTCATTCTATACGGAAATACCAGACTCTAAGTATTATAGAAGAAAGGTTATAGACAAAATGCCTTAGACGCGCCAAATTCTCCCACATACCCCTAGTTGTGAACAAACTAGAACAAACTAGAACCAGATGAACGCGGCAACAGAAGTAGACATTCCAAAATTAACTATAAGTGGAAAAATAGTGATGGTAAAGACAATGATTAATTCAAAGTGAAGTAACCAAATTACTTAGAGTAATACTTACACAATAATTTAGTTATCAATTGCGTGCGTTGTTGGAGAACCGGTAGCTCGCTTATCCTCAGTCGGGCTGTATTGATGTTATCTGCTGGCACACAGTGCTGGCGTGAACCCAGCATTAGTGCTGCGATCTGAGAGCGCGTTCGGTCGGAGTTTGCCTGGCGAACGCTCACGCCGTGGCGCACAGGTCCGTTCAGCGAAAGTCAGCTGGTCTGACGTGATCCCCCCAGTGTGTGTGAGGGGACAGGTGACGGAAGAGTGGTACTCAGGTGGAGTCACATCATAGCAGGTAGCGTCACTACACATTTCGGGGCTACGACAAACACAAGGATTTCTATTGTTCTATTTTTTTTTCCTCATCAAATTCCTGCCACTGCACCTTTTCGATGCCTACCCATCACCACGGTGGTCAGAACTTGGCATAAAATGTAGAGTTATACGCGTGAGGCGAATCGCAATCTTTCTAGATGGATTACATCTGTGTTCACGGCTGGGACAGTAAAATATCGAGTGACGATACTGTTGACAATTAACCTCCTTCCCCCTGAATCTTGTAATAGAATCACGATTATCAGATCAAAAACATTTCCCCAACATCTCAACCTTCAGAGCCACGTCATCAACCCATTCTGTCAGCGGCACTGCCACAGTGCCACATGGTCAAGCTAAATAAGTAAGTAATACTATTTTAAAATGTCTGCTAAATTATCCGAATATCTAAATAAAAATGTTACAATCTCTTGAAAGGAGTCTACTGGGGTACACACGCGTGTGGCACCCGAATATGATAATATACTATAAACGATGTATGTCTCTGATAGGTTTTATAAAGCGGATCGCTGACTGTGCGCGACCGCAGAGCCAAAGATACTGCTTCTCGTCTGACACTGTAGTGTTTGAGTAAGAGAGCGCTTGGCGCAAAGTTATAGGTAGCTGTCTGTGAGCGAAAAAGGATGGAGTAGGCAGTTGTTGTGGTGTGCTCTGTCAAGCCACCAAGTGTAGGATTATTATGTAGGAATTACGAGTACATGTATTATTGGAAATAGAAAAGTGGAAGCAGAAGTCTTCATGCAAGAAGGGTAAAGATGTTAAATATTTATGATTCTCGTTTTGCCAGCCCATTGGTGTAGATGAGTTGGCTGGTAATTTGAAATTTTTTAGTGACCCCAGAACGTACATACACTGATTTCATGTAAAGGCTAGTTAGGTATTTCCCTTTTGTAACGTTTCTAAGATTTTTAACACAGCAATATGTAATTTGATGATATGTATTTATGCTTTTTTAGTGAGGTTAGATAATACTTGCCGTATTAATGTCAATGTTTGCGAATAAACTATTAAAAACGATGTAATTTTTTGGAATAATCTAATTTCAATTCTCAGATATTTAGAAAAGCCAAACTTAATGTGGAATATAATCTCGCTAAAAAAGTCAGTGGTAATAATTTTCCACAATCAATACCGCCTCCCTGTCCAGGTCATATGTTTTTCAGAGACGTTGGATTTTTCATAAATGTTTTCATTTACCAGCAAAAAGAATGCCATGTACATGTCCAAGTATTACGGTAGCATCGCTCACCGCTGAGCCTGTAGCTAGTGGACGAAGTCAAAGTGGGACTGTGATGATGGAGGACAGTGAACCCAAGGCGTCGGATTGTTACAGATTTTGGAGTGCTGGTGTGTGGGCTGGCATTTTCATGACGAAACAGAGGATGCTGCATGTGTGGACGAACTCTTCGGATACGAAACTCGATCAAAGCACGCTGATTCTCCAGCATCGTCATAGTTAAGTTACACACCATAATGTTACGCACTAAATTTCGGAATTATCTTGCAGCATACGTCTTCTGCAAATATGTAGACACTAAGAACAAAGATATGGCATGTTAACAGCGTTTGTTTTAATTAAAGGTCTTGAGGTGTCTTCGCTCGAAAAATCTGGAGGAATTACGTTTCAGCACATCCTCACAATTTAATCCCTGTACCGATGATAAATATTAATGAAATACAAAACTAAGCAGTTTCCTCATGTAAACTGTGAGCTTACTCTACAAAACATTATGAACCCATTCAGAGTCCGCTGGTCAGTTTTTAGAACTGCGAATGCCGCACAGCTGGTACCAGGCATCCTGTGCCCCCCACTGCTAACTTAAGTAATGGGAGTGTATTGAAGTGTATGTTCCAGTTGGTTGCAAGGAATCACCGCAGGAAGGTGCGCGGATGTCGAGACATTACAGAATAGCAAACCTCAACTACAGTGGTGCTTGCGAGTGTAGATGAGCACTCACCGAATGACGATACCAAACACTTTATTGTATGAACCGGATTTATGTAAACGTATTTAGAATAAGATGCTTCAGTCACAGCCATGTGACACAAGTAAGCACAGTAGTCGTCAAAATATCCTAAACGACAGTTATCTTATATAAGTGTCGAATCTTGACGGCAACAGTCGGTTTCAAATCCGACAGAACTGCCGCTATCAGCGAATAGAGGTCCATCTCATTTTGTGTCAGTCACTTCCCAAGAAATTGCTGCTCAGATTGGCACAAAATAATGCCCATCCTCAATTCTCTGGACAACACAGAAAAGTGACGTCAGGTGGACAAAGACGTGTTGTATGCTTCGTCGGGTCACGGTTTTTGCTTCTTTTCAAATAATGCAATAGTGTTCCGACAGGCCAGTTGAAGCTTGATCAACAATCTCCGGCGTGTGTAGTTCAGGCCGGAGGTCGTACTGTGATGTTTATCGGGTGTATTTTTCACATCATGATGAAAGGTATCTTGTTTGGACTATTTAATTGATTGGGAATGTTGACAAAATTTAGTGTACCAACAAAATTTTTTCCAAACCATACATAAATTATGCTAAATAAGTTATAGATTCAATTCCCTATACAGTTAACAGATGCTTTAATACTTCACTGGGTGGATCTTGGTATTCAGTGAGTTAAGTATTCTGGCCTAAAAATGTGGATAACGCAAGGTGAATTGATCTGACGATGAGCAGACTTTGATTGGTCAAATCTACTGAAGTTTCTCTACATAGTTGCAGCTGAGAGCAAAGGGCGATTCAGATCTGTACGCTCAGACAATGCCGGATCGGCAGTATGCTACCCTGTTTACTTTGTGTGGTCACGTGACTTCCAGTTAACGAGATGTGTGCGGCGGAGGAGATGAGACGTGGAGGCGGCACCTTTGAATCCATCGCGGCCGTGAAAGAAATGCAAGAATCTGTAGGTCTAGCGATCATGCAGACGGATCGCAATTTGCTCTCTACCAGAACCCTGAAATCACCGGAGATTTCAGTGTGTGACACATCCTTTCGCAGGTCGTATCAAGGACAATAAGGCTCACTTATATGGCAGAGTGTACAAACGTCAACACTGGTAAACCAAAAACGAATATGTGTGCCCTCGGCAAACGATTAGTCTTAAACGTTTGAAGTCACACTGTCAGTACAGTATGAACACCACAGGTTTCCCAGTCTAAACTATTTGCAAGTGAAGTCAGGATAGGTCCCAAGTACCAACCACACATGCCAGAGCTTCGACTAGAAGTGCCTACCAGACCAAGGTCCCGCACCCGAGTGATTTGCACCTCCCCATAAAATAAATTCCGTTTTCCCCCAAAGTGCACGATTGACACCACCTCCACCCTCCCTTGAGCCAATTACAAGGCTCTAGAGGCCCTAAATCTCCCCTCTCATACGACAGCACAAACTCATGTCGAACCAGGGCGAGAGTTAAGAAACCTGCATCTCTGGAAAAAAAGAAACCTCCAGTTACTGGCTTTTTTAAGTTTTCGCAGAGGGGAAAGAGATGATATTTTCCTAAATCATGTCTCTTCCAATGGCAACAAGCGAACAGATACAGTCTCAAAGATCTTTATCTAAATCGCCTGCGCCTTGTAGGTTCTTAGTCCTAACTATGAGGTGTAATAAAGATTCTGTCTCTAAATGTTTCTCAGATGCAGGAGTTTTATTATACAGCAGAGGCAGCTGAGGGCAGTGGTTCACTGGCCTACTTGAACTATCGGCGAACACGAAAACATGTGAGGTTTTATTTCATGGGGCTCTGCACTCAACGCCCAGTTTACGACTCCACTGTGTAGATGCGTTCCTTTAGACCATCACCCCGGCCCAGGCTTCTGGTGGCGCCGCAGCAGGTACTAAGGCATTGTTCTGCTGGAGCCCTCTCTCGATGAGGGGCTACCCTGTCCGCCTTGCACGGCTGTGGGCCTGTCCTGCATGATTTACTGATGGATGGGATCGCCGCCAATTGCTTTCAACTCCTAACAAGTCGTTACCACCAGCTAAGAATCACAAAAATACCCCATGCTTTTAGTACCCTACCAGGCTTCATCAATGTGTGCTGAGGCTCTTAAGTTTCTAGAGTCTCGCTCAAGGTGCGTCAGGTTGTAGTAAAATCTTTAATACTTTTCCGTATGAGGTGAGAGAGAAACTCGTCATCTCTGAATAATTTAGAACTACTCATTTATGTGACCATGAATATGAACTTGGATTATTATTTCAGCATATTCAGCGACCAATTATTGCCGTTTCTGTCATAATGATGCAAACACTTCCGTCTTCCCAGGTGATGGAGGTCTTGTTCACACAGCTGGACGCGTACGTTCCCATTATTTACGAACACACAACCATTCCACCGCACCTCAACAATCGCTCAACTGAAACTACGTGGGGCTCTTTGGAAAAGCAGTCGAAATGCACTGATCAGCTTCAGAGCAATTTAGTAGGTCTGAGTGTGGGTGTGAAATATTTTTCCGGTAGTCTTACGTATCTATTCGGCTTCCCATACAGCTTTACACTCTACAGCCCTCTCTGGTTCCATGGAAGTTATTTGCTGTCCTGTCATCCTGTCCCTTCTTCTTGTCAGTGTTTCCCACACATTTCTTCCCACATCGATCATGTGGCGAACCTCCTCGTTCCTTACCTTGCCAATCAACCTGATTTTCAACATTCCTTGTAGGACCACATCTCAGATGCTTGTATTCTCTTCCGTTTTTCCCACAGTCCTTGTCTCACTGCCAGACAATGCCGTCCTCCAAACGCATATTCTGAGAAATTTCTTCCTCACATTAAGACTTACCTTTCACACTACTGGACTTCTTTTGGCTAGAAATACTCTTTCAGTTAGTGCATGTCTGCTTTTTGCGTCAACCTTGCTCCGTCCTTGATGGGTTATTTTGCTAGATATGTAGGACAGCTCGTCAATTTCATCTATTTCAAGATAAATTATCATGATAAGGTTCTCGTTGTTCTCATTTCTACTACTTCGATTTACTCTCAGTCCATATTCTGTATTCATTAGCATTTTCATTGTGTTCAACGCTTTCTGTACTTCTTCCTTGCTTTCACCAGGTAAGCAATATCTTCAGCTGATCTTAAGATTGGAATCTTTCTCTTTGAATCTCAATCCCACTCTAGAAACCTTCTTTTGTTTCCATCAGAGCTCCTTCGACGTATAGTTTGAACTACAGGGGTGAACGACTACATTTCTGTCTTACACCCTTTTTAATCCGTGCACTTCGTGTTGGTTTCGTCTTGGGGATATTATATATTACCCGACTTTCCCTACAACGTAGGTCTATGTTTCTCAGAATTCCGGACATATTTCACCAGTTTACACTGTCGAACTTTTTTCCAGGTCGACAAATCCTATGAACGTGTCCTTATGTTTCCAAAGTGTTCCCAGACCGATCTTAATCTAACAGATCCTCAGTTTCATTTGCCATTCTTTCCTGTGTTACTCTTGTCAGCAGCTTGGATGCTTGAGCTGTTAACCTGAATGTGCGATAATTCTCGCACTTGTTGGCTCTTGCTATTTTCAGAATTGTGTAAAAGATGTTTTTCCGAAGGTCTGGTGGCACATCAGCGATCTCTTACATTCTACACAGCAACGAGAATAACCGTTTTGTGGCCAGTTCCCGAAATGATTTTAGAAATTCCAATGGAATGTTATCTATCCTTCCCGCCTTATTTAATTTTAAAACTGCCAAAGCTATTTCAATCCCTAATCGTGGATCCCCTCTCTCTTCCCTATTGACACCTGTTTCTTACTCTACTACGTCATCAGTATGTCCTCTCCATATAGAGGGCCTCAGTACACTCTTTCCACCTATCCGCAGTCTTCTCTTCATTTAACAGCAGAATTCCTATTGCACTATGCGAGTACATCCATCTAAAAAGTAAAGTGAAAGAAAATATCTGTTTATACTCTTCCACTACTAATCCAAAACACGTAGTCGTCGGAACTGTATGTTACTTACACGATTTTTATCCAAATTTTCATATCTACAAATCATTCATAATTCTCTTCGTTTCTATTAGTAATACCGAAGTATCAGCTAATTTTCGTGAGTCAAAAAATAATAAAGCTGTGTTATTTTAGATTTGAATATGAACACACAGCTTTCGTCGCCGAAAGAATGAAACATCTTTCTGAGTATAGCAAACCGGCTAAAAGTCACTGGAATGTTATTCCCATTTGCGGACGTGTCGTGTATGACGACGGAACACTGCCTGTGTTATTTTGGTACTGCGAATGCGTACACAAATTTGAAGCACTCTGTTGTAGTGAGCACGTTACAAAACAGTTGGTTTCTACGTGGGATTACAATTGAGCCAGGACGTAGGAGGGAGAGCAAAACACTAGATTTCATAAGAATTTGAATTTACAGTCCTCCAGCCTCAATATTAAGTGTCGCAAGTCGTGTATTCACAAACGTTAAATCGCCGCACACGACGATCACCAGAGATTGCATAACGGATCTCACGCGATCTCCGCAGAGCCGTACTGGCCACTCGGAGATTCGCTATGATTCAGATCGCCACCGACATAAACGTGGCGTGTCAGGAATCTGTTTCCGCCAGGACTATACTCGGAGAAATGCCAGGCTTAGACTTCAGATACCAGTCATCTTTTCATGACACAGTGGCCTTCCATGACTTTTCTCTACCGAGTATACAAATAAACATAACGGATGACATAAGAAATTTCCGAATTTTCCTGCAACGGAACAATGAAATAACTCAACGGCAAACCATGGAAACACATTCCGGACCGGGCCGCTCGCTGGCCTACTGTATTCCTGCGAGACGTCGGACACTCACATGCGTGTGCACATATTTACGGCTGTAGTTCAAGACAATGATGTCTATTCTCTCGGACATTCATCTCCGAAGAAACAGGAACCATACCTGGCCGTATGTCGTTCTTTAGTGCAGATGCGCACTACAGTCGCACCTCTCGCAGAAGTATGGTATGGCTGCGAGCGAAGATGAATAATGGACAGGGGACACTATTCTATAGGGTGCGGTATACGGAGATTTGGGTTTAACAGAAGACGTGCTTGGATAGACGATCGTTTAAGGCGACCACTGGTGACTCACGTGAAGCGGGAGATCCGTGTGCGAATCCCCGTCCGGCACTAATTTCAAAAATGGTTCAAATGGCTCTAAGCACTATGGGACTTAACATCTGAGGTCATCAGTCCTCCAGCACTTAGAACTACTTAAACCTAACTAACCTAAGGACATCACAGACATCCGTGCCCGAGGCAGGATTCGAACCTGCGACCGTAGCACTGACTGAAGGGCCCAGAACCGCTCGGCCACACCGGCCGGCCGCGAATTTTATCTGCCTGTATTGCCCCATTGCAGAAGAAGTCGATAATTTCACGTACAGGGCGAATCACCTATAACTTGCACCGCAAATATTCCAGAAATGGAAAGTGTTTTTATGTGCGGTTTTCACGGAATGCATTGGTAGTTAGGAGCTGTAATTGTGAACCAATCAACAGACTGTAATAATATTTACAAATCGTGTTTATTGTTCAAATATACATTGCAATTCCTAATTACATTAAAAGTAAAGGTATAGCAAATTAGAATGTCAGTGTTGCTTGCGGGATTCTAGTGCAGTTCGTTTATGAGGTATCGTGCTCTGAATAGTTCCTTTAGCGACACTTGTACAATACCTGTGGTAGCCCACACTTGAGAACAACACAGGTGATTATACTGTTATGTGGATTCTGACCAGGTTATGTTCAAAATGACCACCGACAGCGGCAATGCACGCTTCCAGTCTCGTAAGGGGCGCCTCTCGCACAAGTGCTAACATTTCAGCGGAGATATGCGAGCAGGCTGCAGTAATACATCGTTGCTTGTGATGGTATGTAGTTGGTATGTCCTTGTGGCCAGCGTCTTCAGCTCTCCCCACTGGAAAAAAGTCTACAGACGTCAAATCCTGAGAGCTGGTCGGCCCAGGGACGGGTTAGTAGCGTCCAACCCAACAACCTGGAAACAATTCGTGAAGACTTCGTGCACTACGGCCTGTAGAGCCGTCATGTTGGTACCACAGTTTCCTCCTGGTCTACAGGTGTACGTCTTCTAGTACCCGTGGAAGATGGTCTGTTAGGAGCTTACAATAATTGTGCACTTTCAGTGTTCCGTTTATGAATCACGGGCCTATGAGCTCATGGTTCACTATCCCACACCAGACGTTTACTCTCCATGGGCGCTGACGTTCCACCTCACGAAGCCAACTGAGATTTTCAGCAGAGCAATAGTACATGTTTCGGTGGTTCACCTTACCATGACTGGTAAATTTGGGTACGCTACTAAACAAGATACATCATACACATACAGGGATGGAACCTATGCTAATTGGGAATGAGTAGAGTACTCGGCTGATTTATGCCATTTCCTCGTGCAACCTCGCAAGAGCTAACGCGTGAATCAGTTGCAACAGCAGTAAGAACAGTAATTTACCCCTGTTCTTTCGTCACTAGTTTCCTTCTGTTACGTTATCTATGTGTTACACCATCACTTTCACTTAACTGATTAAAGATGTTAATAAATAATTGCTGAGATGTTTCACTTCTATTTGGTTTTGGGGTATACAGTGTACATGAGCGAACAGCATTCTTCCTACACTCTCCATACGCTATTAGCATGCGGCTTTTTATGCGTTGGAGATTCCCATCTTTCACTCGCAAACTTCTGCTTGGCCTGTCACACACTAACTGACTAGCAAGTCTCAGTGCACTCAAGAAACACAGAAGCACCCTGTGAGCAAACATAATACCGTAACTAGCAACTATGCAGGATACATTGTACAAAAAAGGGTCGGCGTAGAAACTTTTCAAAATATAATGTCTCCTAAGCGACTCACACTACAATCCTGGAACGAACACCACTGACGTACGTCAATAGGCATTGTTCCATTTAAAAGGTGTATGCTGTACAAAAAAATATACTTTCTATTATTGCAGTCTTTTAATTGGGTAAAAGAGCGAACCCCTGACTACCAAACTATCCTTTGAAAGACGCACATCAATAGCTTTTTCCATATCCTCAATATCAGCTTTTCAACGTTCATGTGATTCATTCTGTATAAGTTGCAGATGAACAAACTGGTTTTGTTCTACCGTACATGCAAGTCCGACGGAACCGGGAACCATACCATATACACTGATGAGCCAAAACATTATGACCACCTGTTTGATAACTTGTTCGTCTGCCTTTGGAACGAATTACACCACTGATTCTGCGTATCAGTGACGCGACAATTTCTTAGTAGGTTTGTGGCTGTACTTAGCTTTATATGTCTACCCTTAGGTCATGGAATTCGCGTGAATAATGGGGCGCTGATTTGCGTAAGCGTTGATGGCGCCCGATAGCGGTCAAATGGGTTCCATAAGATTTACATCACGAGAATTTGGTTCCGAGGCATTAACGTGAGTTCACTACAACGCTCCTCAAATTACTGCAGCACGGTTCCTGGTTCCTAGGCACGGAGAGTCATACTGTTGATAGATGACATCGCCATCGGGGAAAAAATCGAGCATGAACGGACACAGGTGGTTCGCAGCTGCCAAGGTGTCTTCGATTACTACCGCAGGTCCCATGGAAATGCAGTAGAATATCTCCCATAGCATAATACTGCTCCCACCAGCCTGCATGCGCGCCGTGCTGCACGTTTCGAGCCGCCGTTCATCACGATGACGGCGTTTGTGGAGCTGACCATCGACCGATTGTAGCACAAATGTGGTTCACCCGAGAAGTTGAAACGTTTACACTGATCATCGGTCGAATCTCCATGAAACCGTGCCTACGACAATCGTAATTAATGATGTTGTAGGGTCAACATGTGAACACGTATGGGTGGCTTGCTGTGAAGCTCCGTGTTCAAAAATGCACGATGCTCCGAAACACTTGTGTGTGCACTAGCATTGTTCTCCTTCGGCAGGGATGCCACAGATCACCATCTATCCCACTTTACAGAGCACACAAGCCTCTTAGCCTCACTTCTCTGAAGAGTCGTGGATGTCTAACTATTTAGCGCCTAGTGGTAGTTTCGTTGTCGTGGTACCTCTTTCCATACATGCTCACGACATTAGCACGTGAACATTAGACTAGCTTTGTGAGATAGTCGCTCACAGGCTCTCTCTAGAAATGATATTGCCTTTGTCGAAGTTGCTTATCTCAATGGATGTCCCCATTTGTGACACATGTCTTCGCTAGGGTACATTCTTATGTTATCGCGACATGTGCCCGCAACAGACCAGGCGCTTTCCATCGTCGAGATGGGCAGTCGTCATAATGTTTTGGCTTATATGTGTAATATATTACGCCTGACAGCAGTTACCTCCTTCAGTGCAGATGCACAAACGTGTTGGTCCTCTCAGTAAAATACTGTATGGCTGCGAGTGAAGAGAAATAATGGAAATACGAGACTAGTCTGTAGCGTGCGGAATATGCAGATTTGGGTTGGACGGGAGAAGTGCACGGATAGCCGAAACGTTTAAGGCCAACAGTCGCGTACAGCGGGAAATCTAGGTGCGAATCCCAGTACGACACAAACTTTTGTCTATCCCCACTGAGCCATTGCTGCAAATGTTGGCAATTTCTTATGCTTGCTAAAACAGGCACAATAACTATGCGATATATGCTCTTGACGACATATCGATCTAAAAACCACAGCTGTGTCTCACTTCTCACAAAAATACAGTAGGGCAGCGAGCGAAGAGGGGTAGTTGACAGGGGACACTTACTTCTAGTGTGTTGTATATGGAGATCTAGCTCGGACGGAAGATATCCTCAGATGGTGAACGTGTCCAAATGAACGTACCTATTTTAAATATAATGGTGTTTCATAAAGGCTCGTGTAAATAGTGGTTGTTACACCCGGTACTTGTTCAAATGGTTCAAATGGCTCTGAGCACTATGCGACTTAAGTGCTGAGGTCATCAGTCGCCTAGAACTTAGAAAGAATTGAACCTAACTAACCTAAGGACTTCACACACATCCATGCCCGAGGTAGGATTCGAACCTGCGAACGTAGTGGTCACGCGGTTCCAAACTGAAGTGCCTAGAACCGCACGGCCACACCGGCCGGAGCACCCGGTACTCCTCGCATTAATTAGTATGACAGTGACCAATTAATACTTCCTCCACCTTTCATCCTGCGAAGCGTACTGTGATAGGGGATGAAACTGCAATGCACTCCGCATGGCACACTTTCACATACTCGCAAATTATTTCTGAGGTAGAAATGTACTGCACAATCTGTAGTACTCATAACCTCTCTGAGTTAATATTCTACTAGGCATCTAAACTTTCTTTCACGTTTGAAGCTGCGATCAAGCGTAGCAATATGTGTTCTCACACAGGCGTCGATCTTGAGGGAAGCTGTAAGCGATAGCAGTACCCACATTTCCTCTTGTTTACTGGATCCTCATCACACCATCATTGTACTGAATCAACCAGCTACACGCCTCCGTAGGGCACCGGCTGCTCGCAGTGCTTTGGGAATCCGGACCAGTAGAGTCTCGCTCTTGTGATCCAGCTTTCACACTCACCAGATTGCTTCTTCGTTCCCCAATGTTCGATCTTCCTTTTTTAGGTTGCAGTTTGCCCATACCTTTATAATTACTGTTCCACCCATTCTGCACTTCTGTCACTGACTTATCGTCTGGTGGCAGCGCTAGTCAGCCTGAAGGTGGTTCATCTCGACCTGCAGTACCTGTGCATGTGGTCGTTATTGCAGCAACTCATCCTTTCCAGCCTTTGTAAAACAAGCCCTGCACCACCGTGTTGCAGTAAAACATCACATCGGCCTACGCCGATGAATTCTAGTCACTGCTATAAAACGATTTTTGTTAAGGTTGTCAGATTCTTTATGGCCGGCGAGTGAGGATAAAGCAGTTACTACTCTGAGAGCATACGTTTTTCTCTACAAATACTTAACGACGTTTGAAGTGGGAGGAATTCAGGCTTAAACATGTAGATATCAACAATCGTTCCTTCTGTGCACCATTCACTGTGGTACATGCAGTATCGGCTGGCACACATCGTAAAGTGGCTTATGCCGTGCAGATTAGCTTACATAGATACCTCTGATTTACGTTACTCCATCTCTATGGAGATTGAGTCGGGAAGATGTGGTGAAATTATTCGTACGGTGCGCAGTTCCATTTTTTCATCAGTGAGGGGGGATAGGCGAGCTGGCTGAGGACTCGAAGTCCCTTCGCTGGTTGGGTGTTTCCCTCATTCTTGTAATTTAATTTCTGCCTTATAGATCACTTCATCTGTAATTTTATAAGTGTGTTATTTCCGTGTAGTGGTTTCCTTATTATTTCTCAAGGCAACAGCTGCTTCATGCCCCACACAACAAACGTGAGGTGCTACACTTGCCTTGATATTGTGGAAAGTTTATGAAATAAAGTGTTTTTGTATTATTTTGGATACAAACTTCAGTAAACCAAAATACAATACCAAAAAAGTGTGCATTGCAACTATATATAAAACTGTTTATTAACTAGACGGAACGTAACCATGATATAAGAAAAATGATAGGAGCAGTAACAAAAAGAAAAGTGGTATCTTTGACGTTTACAAAGAACTAGCCTAGCGCCGATTGCTTTGCTCACGAAGACTGCGTCGTCTCCATAGATTGTTTTGTTTTGTTTTACGTAACCGAGTATTTGTTTTGTTCACGAACTGCAATACTAGCTAAGCTGTTAACGCTAATGAAGGCCACAGAAGCATAGTCTTTCCGGAACGTACTTCTGAATAAAAGCGACTCTGGTGACTGGAAAGCAAGGTTTTGTTAAATGTCCCTTTTGCGTTCTTGTTACGCTATTTCAGTAGAAGTATTCCTTTATATCTTAATAAAAAGTGAAATACAAATTTTCGTAGATTTGTTTTTAAAAATCTTTTAATGTAATGATATATTTTCTTAAAAATTTTCATCCCCTACTTGACCCCTTTCAATCTGAATTTCGAGAAAGACTGAAGTACTTTTTTTACAACGTAGAAGCCAAATACACATTTTCATAGAGTTAGTTTACAGAATGTTTTCTTAACAGAATAATTTCATAAAACGTGTCATCGCCTACGTTGCATTTTTAGGGGATAGTATTTAGAAAAACACAGAAACCCATACTTCTTTTATTTGTAACCGAGAAGTCATATACCAATTTTCATAGATGGAGCTTTAAAAATCCTTTAGTAGTTCTATAATAATGATCTGTTGTCAAAAAAACTTTCACCCTCTATATTACCCCGTTAGTGGCTGTATTTGCAAAAATGCTAAGACGCGTATTATTTTCTTCCTGTTTGAGAGACCAAATAAAAGCTTTCGAAGTTGAAACTTCGAAGTTTTCTTAACAGCGGCATAGTTTCAAACGTATTTCATCCCCTGTTTCACCCCTTAGCAGTGGAATTTCGACCAATCCTTTCATGAGCGATGCCTGTAGTATAAGATCCTCTTGCTCTCCAGCTTTCAGGTTTCTTTCGTTAACGGTTATAATTGTAAGATCATGAGTCAGTGAATAAGTCTGATCGTATTTCACCCATTTAGGTGTTGATTTCGAAATACAGTGACACAAATATTTTTTCGATTATAAGCGAGAAGCCAAACACCAATTTTTATAGATTTTGCAATGAAATATTTTCGTCAAACGTTTGAAAACCTGTTTCATCCCCTTACGGGTGGAACTTTCATAAACAGTGAAATGCTTATTTCTCTATTTACAACAGAGAAGCGTAATAGAAACTTTGATAGAGTTAGCTTCAAAAACGTTTTCGTAATGAAACATTTCATAAAACATTTCATCGCCTATTTCACCCTCTTAGTGGTGAAACATGTATTTCTCTTTTGTTTGTGGCTGAGAAGTGAAATACCAATTATCATAGATGTAACTTTAAAAATATTTCTGCAGTTCTTTAAGACTGATTAATTTTTCCAAAATTCACATAGTATTTCACTCAGTAGGGGTTAAATTTCCGTATATGCTGAAACACGTATTTATTTCTAAACGGAAATCGAATACCAGTTTTCGTTGGACCAGTTTCAAAATAGCCTTTATGTAAGCGTATTTTCAAAAAGCCTGTCATTCCATATTTCACCCACTTAAGGGGGGAATTTCGAAAAATGCGTTCTTAAATGATGGGTATAGCGTGACAACATGCTCTGCAAATTTCAAATTTCTATCCTTAGATGTTTCGTCAGTGAACGAGTCAGTCAAGACACCCTTTAAGTTTAGGGAGGAACGACAACGGAGAGGCAAAACAGTCATCGAGTATCTCTGTGTTAAGATTTTAACTAGGTGCATTCGAAAAGTAAACTAGATTTATAACAACACACCAGTAAAGGAGAAGAAGGAATAGAAGGGAACATATTTAGAAGGAAAATGTTGAAGTTCTAGGAATCTCAAAATAAAATAATAAGAAAAATTTGTGTGCAGTGGTATAGAGAAAGAAAGGTGGTACGTAGCGGAAAATAAGAGAATATTGGAAGCAATGTAGCAGCAAATGAGAAGGAACTAAATGTAGCACGTAATTCGTAGCTCACAAGAATGAAAACAATTTATTGAGTATAATTAGAATGTGGGTAAAAAACTACTGTGCTCGAATAATTGCAGGAGTGCTGTGTCAAGGAGTCAAGAGAGGAGTTTGAGCAATGTTTTGAGTAGAAGGGCCTCATTGCTTAACACATTATCTGCAATAAAGATACTGCAACGAAGTGAAAAGTAATGAGAAGTACAAAGAACAAAAACAGGAAATATCAAGGTATGTATACAGGGTGTTACAAGAAGGTACGTCCAAACTTTCAGGAAACATTCCTCACACACAAAGAAAGAAAATATGTTATGTGGACATGTGTCCGGATACGCATACTTTCCATGTTAGAGCTCATTTTATTACTTCTCTTCAAATCACATTAATCATGGAATGGAAACACCCAACAACAGAACATACCAGCGTGACTTCAAACACTTTGTTACAGGAAATGTTCAAAATGTCCTCCGTTAGCGAGGATACATGCATCCACCCTCCATCGCATGGAATCCCAGATGCGCTGATGCAGCCCTGGAGAATGGCGTATTCTGTTCAAAATGGTTCAAATGGCTCTGAGCACTATGGGACTCAACTGCTGTGGTCATAAGTCCCCTAGAACTTAGAACTACTTAAACCTAACTAACCTAAGGACATCACACACATCCATGCCCGAGGCAGGATTCGAACCTGCGACCGTAGCGGGGCGTATTCTGTCTCAACCGTCCACAATACGAGCACCAAAAATCTCTACATTTGGGACCGGGGTTGCGTAGACAAGAGCTTTCAAATGCCCCCATAAATGAAAGTCAAGAGGGTTGAGATCAGGAGAGCGTGGCGGCCATGGAATTGGTCCGCCTCTACCAATCCATCGGTCACCGAATCTGTTGTTGAGAAGCGTACGAACACTTCGACTGAAATGTGCGGAAGCTCCATCGAGCATGAACCACATGTTGTGTCGTACTTGTAAAGCCACATGTTCTAGCAGCACACGTAGAGTATCCCATATGAAATCGTGATAATGTGCTCCATTGAGCGTAGGTGGAGGAACATGCGGCCCAATCAAGACATCACCAACAATGCCTGTCCAAACGTTCACAGAAAATCTGTGTTGATGACGTGATTGCACAATTGCGTGCGGATTCTCGTCAGCCCACACATGTTGATTGTGAAAATTTACAATTTGATCATGTTGGAATGAAACCTCATCCGTAAAGAGAACATTTGCACTGAAATGAGGATTGACGCATTGTTGGATGAACCATTCGCAGAGGTGTACCCGTGGAGGCCAATCAGCTGCTGATAGTGCCTGCGCACGCTGTACATGGTTCGGAAACAACTGGTTTCTCCCGTAGCACTCTCCATACAGTGACGTGGTCAACGTTACCTTGTACAGCAGCAACTTCTCTGACGCTGACAATAAGGTTATCATCTACTGCACGAAGAATTGCCTCGTCCATTGCAGGTGTCCTCGTCGTTCTAGGTCTTCCCTAGTCGCGAGTCATAGGCTGGAATGTTCCGCGCTCCCTAATACGCCGATCAATTGCTTCAAACGTCTTCCTGTCGGGACACCTTCGTTCTGGAAATCTGTCTCGATACAAACGTACCGCGCCACGGCTATTGCCCCGTGCTACTCCATACATCAAATGGGCATCTGCCAACTCCGCATTTGTAAACATTGAACTGACCGAAAAACCACGGTCGTGATGAACGCTAATCTGTTGATGCTACGTACTGATGTGCTTGATGCTAGTACTGTAGAGCAATGAGTCGCATGTCAACACAAGCACCGAAGTGAACATTACCTTCCTTCAATTGGGCCAACTGGCGGTGAATCGAAGTAGTACAGTACATACTGACGAAACTAAAATGAGCTCTAACATGTAAATTAAGCGTTTCCGGACACATGTCCACATAACATCTTTTCTTTACTTGTGTGTGAGGAATGTTTCCTGAAAGTTTGTCCGTACCTTTTTGTAACACACTGTATAGCAAAATGACAGAATTTTGCCCTTTAGTCTCGCGGTTCTAGGCGCGCAGTCCGGAACCGCGCGACTGCTATGGTCGCAGGTTCGAATCCTGCCTCGGGCATGGATGTGTGTGATGTCCTTAGGTTAGTCAGGTTTAAGTAGTTCTAAGTTCTAAGGGACTGATGACCACAGCTGTTAAGTCCCATAGTGCTCAGAGCCATTTGAACCTTTTTTTTTTTTTTTTTTTTGCCCTTTAGGAAACGAGGTCTTGCGGAGTAATTTGAACCTCAATTGATCTAAAACGTAGTGAACAGTTTTTTATGTTGCTGAGGAACAGTCAAACAATATTTTTAAAGGAGCAAAACGCGATTTGACTATTTCTCTATTTAAGTAGAACCCCAGTTTCGATCTTTGATGCTTGACAGCATGTTAAGCGTCCTGTAATATATGTTAGAGACATAAAGCTAAATTCAGTCAAATTACTGCATGTTCCTTTATAAAGAAAACCAAAAAAAACAAAAAAAAAGTGTTGGTCAATGGAAGCTGACATTGAGTGATCATCAAACGGATTGGAATGGAAGGAACATATGAGTCAAAACAAGTACTAATATCGGTTGAAGCGCCCGTGCACTAGGCGGGCTCTGTCGTCCCCGGCGCGGCTGCCTTCCCCCTGTTTGGCTCGGAGCTCCGTCGCCCGCTTGGCCGCACAGCTGCGCAGCGAGTCGCCGGTAACGGGAGATGCCGTTCGCTGTTCCGAGTCGCTGGTTGCCGCCTGGCGCTTCAGCAGCCATCCGTCGCCAATCGTCGCGTCGCACGGCGCTAGTATCCCGCTTCAGACGCATCGACCCTGCCAGCCCTATGACTGAGTGCCCTGTCACGGTCACCAGTTTTTGCGTCCCACCCAATAGTCTTCGCGTCGCCATCAGCTGAAATTGTTATCTCCACTACGTTCCTGCTCAAACGATAAGAACCACACACAAAACACTGACATTTGAGATTTCATACACAGATTCGATAGCAGTTCGCTTCTTGTGTGAATGTTTGGACTGAGAAATTGTCAAAATTTTTAAACATTGAATCAACGATTGTCATTGTATGCAAACTGAAGCTAGAGGGGGAAGAAAGGAAAGAAACGGAAGGAATTGGTGATACTACCTGCATCTGGACTTTATGTGGAATCGTTGGTGATAAGTGACCACATGCGCCAGACCAGTACTCGGACCCGGGATCTCCTGCTTACCATGCTGTTAACCACTGCATCACCAGTACACAGCGTTCACAGGAAATGCACTGACTATCTCTGCACGTATCCCGGCCGACGCACATTTCCACGTAGCGCCACCTATCAGCCGTCCCTTCCCCCCCCCCCCCCCAACCCCATGTCCGCCATGCTCCCTACTTCTAGAGTCCTGCTGCAGAAGGAACGGTATTGTGCATCCGCAGTGAAGGTCGTGAGTTCATTGCCATCGTGGTTTATAAATGATATGAATGCGTGATGCCTGATCTTTAGGACCTGTTTGAATGAACAGACACCACACATTCATTTAATATGACTGTCATTATTTTACACATAACCATCCAAACGTTAGCACCAAAGCGGGTGATCCTAAACAGAAAAATTTGACGTAAAGTACCAATGGTCGAAAATTTCATTTTTAGATGGAACGACTTCTTGAACGAGTGATGTGTGTGACACATGTGATTATAAAAAGCTTATCTTTCGATGTATTTCAGCTTAAAGCATCACTGAACTGGAAGGTCATATCTGACAAAAACGTTGAATCAATCCTTCAAACATATCACTGATGTTCACTGTGGTTTGCTGAATTTATTCTTCTTCTCTGAATAACTGTAGTAATTTGTCATACAGTTCATTAACTGAATATCTACACATTGTCTAGGGTAAATAGTTTATACTTCAAATTTTTATAGAAACAGTATTTCTCACTCTTATCTGTTGGGAAAGGAAATGCTGTACACCATATTGATGGGAAGGATGAATACTCTTATGTGACTAATTGATAAACAAAGTGAACTACGATTAATTATGTGGGGAGAAAGAGAGAGAGAGAGACAGAGAGAGAGAGAGAGGGAGAGGGTGGGAAGTTATTGAGACACCGGCACGTACGCTTCTACCAAGAAGCATCAAAGGCTACGCCAAACATTCCACGCCCCTGAGACGAAATGACATATGTTTTGAAACATACAATGTCATAAAATGTGGAAAAGATGAATGCTTCATTCCGGTCGTTGTTGCGCAGTTTACTGATATTGTAAGCCCCCTCCTGCCTCAGAACATACAGTGTGTATGCGCAAAGAGATGAACTCATTTTCTGGGGCGACGAGTAAATAATCAATTGTCGTTACAAAGTTGTGTCATTATGAAAAGACACTGACTATAATTTCCAGTCTGCAAGTCCACATTACTCTTTGAGCACACTCAAAGAAAATGTTCACACTTGCTGTTTACTCAGTGTGATCAGGAACTAGACTATAAATAAAGTTATTAAATTGTAAATGATTGACTAATTCAGTAAAACTGCACATGTACAATGCATAACAACATCCTTAATGATAACAGTAATATTTCTATCATAAACAGTGCTATTAACAGTTCAGAAGCTACCTTTACGGGAAGTTCCAAGTGAAATGATCTGTCACCCTGACTTCTAATCACCAAAATTAATTCCTAGCCTTAAAAGTAGAAAATAATCTCGCCACCTGCCATTCGATTTTGTCAGCATTATAGTCGGCACATAAGCTGTTACTCCCGTGAAAGCCAAGTGATCCAGGATGCCATACAGTCCTCTTGAGGTCACTTCCTATTTTTACCGAAAATTCCTTTGGTAGCTGACCAGCTCTAACGTCGTCCTAGACACAGCACACGCAGGCGTTTGACTGACGCGGACAAATGGGCAGACTAATAACTCGGTGCGAAGTGTCTCTCCATCTGCCTCTCTGGCCGTATTCATATAAGAGCAGTGGACCTCCAAACGTGACATGTGCCATCAACCGCCCTGGGCACAGATTGCAGTATGAAAATGGCCGCTATCTCGGACAAATATTAATTAATATCTCTGTCGTTTAAAATTTACAATCTTTCAAATTTTTACATAAATAGTGTTAAGCAGGCTTTAGTTAAAAGAAAGCTTTAATTCAACTGAATTGAAACCTTGCCGGCTAGAGTTTTTAGAATAGAACCAACAGCCTCTTTAAGATTCATTGTGATCATCTTCATTTACAATACATTTGTGGAACTTGGGTGCACCTATATTATTGGATTATTGTAATCGAGTGCTGGGATTAGAAATTTATATTACAAATACAAGGGATAATTAATGTCAGGAACAAGGACGTTTATGTTCTAAATTTCGTTTTAGCGATAACCTGAAAACTAATAGAAGCTGATTGGTGTCGCATAATCACTGTTTTTATATCAAACTCAGGATACGTACAAATTTTCAGATTTCTGAGTCTAATATTTAACGTCTTCAACTATTCGTAAGAACATCGATTTCGCCGAAAATGCTGCTCTGATCAAGCTCAGACTTATAAGTTTTAATTGTAATTGCTTTTGAATATTCTGACCAGGTATTAGCTTTCTAGTTTTATTATTTATAGCCACTTAGTTTTTTTACGTTCGCATATTTTCCGTAACTTATTCATTTGACCAATTCTGAGACTTTACAGTGTTAACATTAATATACTGCAGCATGCACTGACGGAGTCTGGAAAAAATTATTTTACTTTTTAATTTTACTCTTCAATAATGGTGCAATCATTTGTATGTTGAGCACAGGTGCGTTATGGTGATGTGGTGCAGGCAGTAGTGAACACAGGAAAGTCCCAGCACAATCGCTCACCTCTGTACCAAGCACAGAGCTTGTTTCGCTTCCGTTTCGTGTCCCGAAATTTAGACAAAGGAAGTGTGACGCAGTGCTAACGCGAGCCGACTTCTTTACTGACGATAGGATATGGCAACGGCACTCAAACTACGGCAAAAACTGGAAAAGAAAACCGTTGTACACTATGTTTCCACATGGAACTGTTAAACAAACACTCTTGTTGCATTAATATTATTCGTTGCAAGTATTTTTAGCATCCCAGGCCATTCCAAAGTAACTTCGTGGTTCTATTCAAAATAGAATATGTTCTATATTACAACGAATAGAAATGTAATGATGTGAGAGTAAACCTTTATAAGTACATTTACACGCAATAGATAGATATATAGAAATGACAGCGTCCTGAAATTTATGTTTTCAGTTCGTTTTGGCTCACAAATGCTGTCTTGTTGGCTTGACAGCTTGACTTTTAGAAAGGAATCATATTGATCAAAGACTAGAGCTAAGATTGGAATAACAGAATTTTAGTTTTAAATAAATGACTGTATGTGTACGTGCGTAATTCTGAATGGTTCAAAAATACTGAGAAACAAAACAGTAAGAGAATGATAGAAAAAAAAGTACATAGTAAAATATATTATGAAGTGTGAAATTTGATTTTTTGTATAGATGATTTCTGTTTGGTCATTAGCACAATGTGACCAAAGTTATCGAACAATATTTTGTTCTGTAGATCCGTTTGCTTCTTGACAAGTTCATGAGGCTCACATTTTAATTGACTGAAAATTTCTGTATCTTGAAAGGTATTCATTTGATTCTCCTTCTTTGTGTAATTCAAAATCTGTAGTTCATCGTTAATGTTTTTGGATATATGTCTGTTGTTGTGGAGGTATAGTGCAATGGCGCTTGTATTGTTATCATTAGACTTTGTGAGCTCCTTAGAACGTACCCGAGAAGTTCTACCCATTTGTCTGATGTATACCTTGTGTTAGTTGTCACAACTAATTTGGTAGATCCCTGAATTATTAAATTGCTCTGTAGCGCTGGTGTTGAGTCTTATAAAGTTTTCAGTACAAAATCTAATTTTTATACTCGTATTGTTAAAAGTTTTGGCTATCTTACTAAACATGCTTTCATAATAGGGCAGAACTACAAACTATGTTTCTGTCTTGTTTCCTATGTTTTTAGAGTACTTTCATTAGTGTATGACATTTCGTTATCTTTCAGTTCCTTTCTGTAGCTTCCTTTAACTATTTATATTTGGCCTGATCCGTTATAGACTAACTTTCCTGTTCTGTTTGGAATTCGAAAAATTCTAAATTTGCGCGCTGAATTTCCCTACCTTATTGTGGTGACAAGAGACGTAATAGAGATATTTATCTCAGTTTCGTGGGTGAATTTAAATTTATCATGCATATTATTTAATTGTGAATGCGTGGCGGCTATGTCTTCTTCTCTATCACATCACAGGATTAATGTCCAACAATGTAATGTTTGTAATAAACGACTTATTAGACGAAGCATATCTAATAAGATAGTCAGAACTTTCAAAAACCAGAACACCAGACTGTTTTAATAAGCCAAGGACCTACAAAACTGGATGTGACGATCGTGAAAATGTTGACGTCATGATTCACGTACATTTTAAGGAGCTCATAAAGTTTAAAGATAGTAATAAAAGTGCCTTTAAACTAACTCTCCCCCAAAACATGCATACATCCAAAAATATTAACAATCATCTCCAAATTAACATGACACAAGGACAAGAATTCAAATGGATTTCTTAGAACAATTCGAAATTTTCAGTCATTTAAAATGTCAGCACTTGTCAACGAGCATACCAATTTACAGAAAAAAAGTTGCACGATAACTACAGTCACATTCTGCTAGTGACCAATCAGAAATCAAAATGAAATAGCAACCCTAATGTCACCTTATCATATGTTGTACTAATTATTTTTACAGTCCTTTATTTTCCTTACAATTGTTTCTGAATTCAACGACGAACACAAATATACAGTCATAGTATTTGCAATTAATATTCCACTTATTCGACGCTTAGCTTTACTCTTTCATCAACATGATTCATTTTTAACTGGAGAAATGCTCGTTACACAACAATTCCCGGAAATGTGACGTCATTTTGACATTACGCACAATATCGACGAACGCATGATCAGCCATCGACTTTGTGACAAGGAAGGATATGAATATTATTGTTCCTCGATTCACTCGCAGTAATTTAAGCTGCCCTGTTAGGTTCCTGCCTAGCCACACACTACATATTCGGAATTAAAGAGACAAACATTTCTGAGAAGAAAAATTCAGATTTCATTGCAGCTGGTTTTAGTTTCAGTATTTAAAGCTGTACTCTTACGTTCCAGTCTACCCACTCCCTTGGAAAACTCCACAAATTCGTAAATTTTCACCGAAATATTTATGACGAGGAAGAATATGAATGTTAATGCTCCTCGTTTCACTTGCAGCAGTTTAAGCTGTCCTCCTAAGTTCCCGCCCAACTACTCACTCGAAAGGAGGCACACATTCGAAATTAAAGACCCAAATATATATGGTAAAAGAGAATATAAGTTTCATTGTTGCTCGTGTCATTCGTGGCAATTTAAGCTGTCCTCTTAGGTTCCTGTCTAACCACACATTCATAAATCGTCAATATTCACTTCATCCTTCGTTCTCATATGAGACAATGTAAATAGCTCCCAATATTCCACAACACACCTGTACTACATTCATAAGAAGCTATCAGAATCTTTTAACAACGCTGACGTGAAAAGAAAAGCGTGTAACGTGATGCGAAATAAGAACTTTCGACTCCACGAAACACGACATAATTCATTGATCTAGTACTTAACTATGTGATGGGCTACTCTGGTCTTGGTAATCGTATTCTGTCTTGAAGGCCTGTATTCCACTAGCATTATTAATACTAAATGACAATAGTGATCTGTTTGTAATAAGTTTTCAGGTCTCCGTTACATTGAAACGGCAAACTGCAAATGATCAAATAAGTGTGTTTTATTCTGAATTCGTAAAGTGTTGAGGATAACAGATCACTCTTAACAGGGCACTCTTACATAGAGGCATTAACCGTCGAAAAATTTTGTTGCAGCAATAATTATAATAAATCATTCCAAGGATGACGTGTTTTTGTAAATCTCCGCTACGTGCGTATTTAATCTTGTGAGAGGCGCCTTATCGAATGCCAATGGATGTCCACAGACGATCATGCGGTCTCCCATGTTACGTGTGACATCTATATGACGTCACGTGTGTGGGAATTGTGGTGAAACAAGTATTACCCTTGTAAATGTCAAGCTGTCAAACCAGTATGACATCTTTTGTGAACGGATAGAAAACACAAAATTCAAAACTTTGAGATTTCAGTATGTAAGGAATAGTTTTCTATTGCAGGTAAATGTATTTACATTCACATCAGTACATTTTTATTAATGGATATAATATATAATATGTTCTAATTTTTACAGAGTTACAAAATCACTTGAGAAATGCCTGGAAGACTGAAACTAGTTGTGCATAAGTAAAATTAATACATAAAAAATGGAAAATAACACCGACTTTTAATAAGTACAATCCTACCTTCAATTGTTATTAGATCATACCTTATGTGTCCACGATCAAACGTCTGTTTCTGTTACCTACTTTGCCTAATTACCTATAAACATTTTGGTTGTATGATGACTGCAATGGTCCGCAATTACGTAATTCCAGCAGGTGTAATGTAACCTTCGAATCACATGCTAGAGAAAGCAAGAAGTGCACCACAACTTGAAACCACGGGACAATTGAAACAAGGACTAAGTACATGTGGATGTAATGGGTAATACCGGGAAAAGGTCTGAGTTAACCAATCCAAGAAATCGAAATGCAGTGGACAAACACTTTAATTTACCAATGAAATAGTCACGCAATGTCACGATGTTGGCGATGGGTAAACATTAAAAGAGAATAACTAAGAGGCATTCCGAACAACATTTTAGCTTCATAAAAGCAGGAATATTACAGATCCATTGAAGATCTTTGAATAACAGTAAGATAGGGTGTTTCTATGTCGCCCGACTCAGTAGGTGCCTAGTACGGAGAAGGATTCAGATCATCACACTGTGAAATCTGCTCACAAAAACGAGCGAAAATGGTACAACTTTAACCAACCTTACTTCTATCACAGTTTACGATTACCTGCTAGTGGCTGCTGACGATCTTACCATAATATTGTTGCTTTCTGGCGAACTGCCTTAATTTTCACAGTACAAGAAATGTCTGCAGAACGGCTTGCTACAACATACTGCTCCAAACGTCAAACAACAGTTCTGCAGCGTAGGGTTTTCACTGGCCGAAGCTGGACAAGCCTTCAGCTCGCGTTAAGATAGACCAACACTTATACGAAGCTGGTATCTGTACAGATATCATTGGTGATCTTGCAGCTCTGGAAGAATAAAGTTATAATGAAATCTAAACCCACACTTTCCAACTTTCTGTCCACACACTACTTTTGTAGTGCCCCTGCCCACTATACTCATTACTAACGGCAGTTGTAGTGTATGGACAGAAAGTTGGAAAGTGTGGGTGTCACGCGGATCGTGTCAAAGATAAGTTCCCGCTGTCGCACAGTCGTCTGTGTCCTCGGTGGCTCAGTCAAAAAGAGCGTCTGACATGTTAGCAAGAGGTCCCGGTCGGGGCGCACATTTTCCAACTGTCCCCGTTGACATTTATCAACCCATGTAAGCAGCGAAAGGTCTAGATTTCATTATAACTTCAGACCAACACTTGCCGTATCTGGCAACGGTAGCTCGTTCTAGCAGGAAGAAGCGGCGTATGTTAGTAGCTTAGGCGACCTTGCAGCAGTTCTACTATCCATGAAAGGTATCCGTTTACAACCCGGCCGTCTTTCAATATGAATCACTATGACATTCCTTCTCTCGCAAGCCGCATTCTATTCGCAATTTTAGCAGTATCAAAATTCAGCTCAGGGATTTGTAGAACGAGCATGTCCACAGTAGCTTGCCTTACTGAGCCCGGTCACTAATAATGTTCACAGGGAAATAAGTGGAAAACACGTCGGTGGAGGGTCGTACAAAGGCAAGAACTTGCATATTTCTAACTTTCAAACCCGAAATGAAACTGCTTAAGTCAACTACTGTTTTTAATCGTTTCAGTCTATAGTAAATGTCGAACTGCGTGTTTAAACTCTGTACTTAAATGATGATTTAACTATAATCATGCATGTGTTCAGTCTAGCATCTGAAGTGCGTCGTTCGATAGTAGACTGCATTTCACATCTACAGGAAAGAGCAGAGGCGTAAAAGTAACGAAGTAAATCCAGAGAGCATTAATTGAGATGTGGAACTGAAGATAATACCTTAAACTGCACCTTAAGCTTTACCTAATATATGAGGAGTCCTTCCCAGAAAAAGTTTCCTGCCCCTTACTCCACGAGAAACTAAAAGCAATGTATGATACATTGCAGAAGATAATTAAATAAACGGCTCATGGAAACAACTATAATGAATCGTGGCGACGGTTGTTGATAATCGCTTGCATGGCATACTCTGTCACCAGATAGACTGGGCAAGCGGTCAGCATTTGGTGAACAGAGAATCATCGGCCAGCTATGATCGGCGCGTCACGGGTAGCGTGGCGCAGGCTGAGCCAGTCGCGTGGAAGGGCCGGTCGATGTCCGTGTCTACCGCGCTACCTTCACGGGTCGCTCACCAGCGCGCGCCGCGTTAGCGCTGCCGTGGAGTACAGGCACAGGTACACAGGTCAGGGCGCGTACGCCGACAGAGCCCTCTCTACCTGTCGCCCGCTGAGAGGCGTGTCTGTTGGACGTCGGATGCAGTCATTACCGTAGATTTCCTATTACCAAACGGCATATGTAATGATGTTGTCCGCTAGAGTCGGGTTCGTAATCATGTAAAATTTTATGAGACACAATTTGAACTCTAGTGTCTGGTTAATTTGCTGACTCTGCGACTGCTGGTGGCAACTTTCGGGCATGTGTACGTGCTAGAAACCGAAAAATATTTGGTTTGTTGACTGCCTTTATGTCTTTTATTCCTACACATAGCTTACCATCTGGTTGAACTGTATGTAATCGGAGACTTTACAGTAAACTCAAGGTGAAACATTAGGTTGCGTGGATGACATTTCAGTAACAATTATTTTGTCCCTTTTGGAGCGTACACTGACCATACATTCCATACATACAGTTTCCTTCAGCTTAACGCCCCGTTTCGAGAAGAAGCTAGTCTTTTAGTGCCAAGTCACTCTCCTCTATCTTTATCGCGCTGAACAGGTCCTTTAGGACCGGAGCTTTACCATCGGACTTTCGGAAGAATATCATCGACGCAGTTACAAAGACAACATGGAAAAAACATCGCTGAGCTTTTGTACAATCGTCTTGACAGTCTAGATTTAGTTACTGACATCGCAAATTATGTCCAATCACAGGATAACGAAACATAGGACTGAATAGAACACAATCACTTGCGATTTCGGAAAGATATAGCCACTGGAGAAGCAATTCAACCTTACGAAACATGAAGTCACGTTCATAGGATTCACAGACCTACAGAAAGCGTTCGACAATGTAAATCTGCAGAAGATGTCCAGAAGGCTCAGAATAAGATGTATGTTCTGCAGATAAAGGTGGATAATATACAGTGTGTACAACAAAGAAATGGAGTAATCAGAAATGAAAGAATAAAGAGAATAAGCTCGAATTGAAAAGGACACAAGGCAGGGTACAGTTTTAAACGTCATCTTTCATAACTGGGTATCGAAGACATGATGAAAGTAATGCTCACATGTAGGAGGGTGGTGAGAGGGTATCAAGGACATGAATCATTGATGTTATAGGGAACGTTGTGGAAGTTAGAAACAGTTACAGAACCTATATAATAAACAGTCTATTGTGTATCTACTTACTTGACATCAAAACTGAGCAACACATTATAGACGAAGTTCAATAAAAGTCTACAGAAAAGCAGTACTCCAGCACACCGTCTACTTTTTATCCCAAATTTTGATTTTGAGTTTGTCGTTATCTCATTTACACTATTCCACAATCCTTATATTTTCCTTGGTTTGCCCTCAGTAAAGATTCTTTTCTCATTAAACTGTTCATTCTTCTCACTATTTCCTCTAACTCTTCCTCACTGCCAATGATAATAACAAAGACATTTTCGAATGTTACTTTGATAATCGTTCACCCCAGATTTGAATCGCAACCTGTAACTTCATCACCGCTGGAACACTATAGCAGAGAGAATCATTGCATGTTGACCTTTATAACCGAAAACTTCTCTCTCGCTTTGCCATTGTTATTGTTCCCACCTGATTCTTTACCTACCACATCTTAAACGCTATTCTTTCTAGCTCAGTCTATTTTTCCGACAGTTTAAAATTTCTTCTATCAGTTTATTTCTCCGAACGCACTTTCTTGGCCGACGAATTCTATGAAAGTGTCTTTATTTTTTTGACCATAAAACCAAGTCTCAAAGATTCCACAAACTGACTTGAATAAACTGGTTGCCAATCCTCCCAAGGATTTTAGAAGTTTCGCCGATACGCTATTTGCGCCTTCAAGCTTGTTTGAATACCTTCCTTGTAAAGCTTTATCAAACTCTAAATCTAGTATTGAATATACACTCCTGGAAATGGAAAAAAGAACACATTGACAACGGTGTGTCAGACCCACCATACTTGCTCCGGACACTGCGAGAGGGCTGTACAAGCAATGATCACACGCACGGCACAGCGGACACACCAGGAACCGCGGTGTTGGCCGTCGAATGGCGCTAGCTGCGCAGCATTTGTGCACCGCCGCCGTCAGTGTCAGCAAGTTTGCCGTGGCATACGGGGCTCCATCGCAGTCTTTAACACTGGTAGCATGCCGCGACAGCGTGGACGTGAACCGTACGTGCAGTTGACGGACTTTGAGCGAGGGCGTATAGTGGGCATGCCGGAGGCCGGGTGGACGTACCGCCGAATTGCTCAACACGTGGGGCGTGAGGTCTCCACAGTACATCGATGTCGTCGCCAGTGGTCGGCGGAAGGTGCACGTGCCCGTCGACCTGGGACCGGCCTGCAGCGACGCACGGATGCACGCCAAGACCGTAGGATCCTACGCAGTGCCGTAGGGGACCGCACCGCCACTTCCCAGCAAATTAGGGACACTGTTGCTCCTGGGGTATCGGCGAGGACCATTCGCAACCGTCTCCATGAAGCTGGGCTACGGTCCCGTACACCGTTAGGCCGTCTTCCGCTCACGCCCCAACATCGTGCAGCCCGCCTCCAGTGGTGTCGCGACAGGCGTGAATGGAGGGACGAATGGAGACGTGTCGTCTTCAGCGATGAGAGTCGCTTCTGCCTTGGTGCCAATGATGGTCGTATGCGTGTTTGGCGCCTTGCAGGTGAGTGCCACAATCAGGACTGCATACGACCGAGGCACACAAGGCCAACACCCGGCATCATGGTGTGGGGAGCGATCTCCTACACTGGCCGTACACCACTGGTGATCGTCGAGGGGACACTGAATAGTGCACGGTACATCCAAACAGTCATCGAACCATCGTTCTACCATTCCTAGACCGGCAAGGGAACTTGCTGTTCCAACAGGACAATGCACGTCCGCATGTATCCCGTGCCACACAACGTGCTCTAGAAGGTGTAAGTCAACTACCCTGGCCAGCAAGATCTCCGGATCTGTCCCCCATTGAGCATGTTTGGGACTGGATGAAGCGTCGTCTCACGCGGTCTGCACGTCCAGCACGAACGCTGGTCCAACTGAGGCGCCAGGTGGAAATGGCATGGCAAGCCGTTCCACAGGACTACATCCAACATCTCTACGATCGTCTCCATGGGAGAATAGCAGCCTGCATTGCTGTGAAAGGTGGATATACACTGTACTAGTGCCGACATTGTGCATGCTCTGTTGCCTGTGTCTATGTGCCTGTGGTTCTGTCAGTGTGATCATGTGATGTATCCGACCCCAGGAATGTGTCAATAAAGTTTCCCCTTCCTGGGACAATGAATTCACGGTGTTCTTATTTCAATTTCCAGGAGTGTACTACGTCTTCAAATTTGAGACCCATTTACTTTGCTATCACTTCAGCGCACAGTTCCTTCGCCTCTTAGACTCCCTCAGTGTATACTTCCCAGCAACCCATCGCCGACTCTCCGATAAGCATGGAATAACTTGTTCTTCCAATGTTCTCTTTGCATTTAATTTCTCCAAAACTTATTTTGACTCCCATGTACGCCGAATCTGCCTTCCTGACTTTCAAACCTTTTTCGATTCCTTCACGTGCATGCTAGAGTTTCGCTATAGCTTGCCCTCACTTCCTATTCGTTTCATTTCTAAGTGCTTCCCTGGGTAACCATGCGGTCTTAGGCGCCTTGCCATGGTCCGCGCAGCTCCTCCCGTCGGAGGCTGAAGCCCTCCCTTGGGCATGTGTGTGTGTGTTGTCCTTAGCGTAAGTTAGTTTAATTCGATTAAGTAGCGTGTAAGGCTAGGGACCGATGACCTCAGCAGTTTGGTCCCATAGGAACTTACCATAAATATCCAAAAAAATTTCATTTCTATTTGACTTATATTGTAATTTTAATTTCTTCTCGTAAGCATTTTTGTTTTGCTTCCCACATTAGCGGAATTTTTTCTTCTGTCACTTGTATTACTTTGCCAACTTTCTTGACTGACACTTTAAGGGCGTTCTTTCAAATGGTTAAAATGGCTCTAAGCACTATGGGACTTAACATCTGAGGTTATCAGTGCCCTAGACTTAGAACCACTTAAACCTAACTATCCAAAGGACATCACACAAATCGAGGATTCGAACCTGCGAACGTAGCAGCAGCGCAATTCCGGACTGAAGCGCCTAGAGCCGCTCGGCCAGTAAGTTCTTTCATTTTCAACTGAACTGCCCTCTGTGCTATATACTAATGCAATATTTGCAACCTAAGAGAACTTCAAAATTCACGTCTGCGTCCCTCACTATCTCATACACTACTGGCCATTAAAATTGCGGCACCAAGAAGAAATGCATATGATAAACGGGTATTTATTGGACAAATATATTATACTAGAACTGCCATGTGATTACATTTTTATGCAATTTAGGTGCATAGATCCTGAGATATCAGTACCCAGAACAACCAACTGTGGCCGTAATAACGGCCTTGATGCACCTGGGCATTAAGTCAAACAGAGCTTGGATGGCGTGTACAGGTACAGCAGCCCATGCAGCTTCAACACGATACCACAGTTCGTCAAGAGTAGTGACTGGCGTCTTGTGACGAGCCAGTTGCACGGCCACCATTGACCAGACGTTTTCAATTGCTGAGTGATCTGGAGAATGTGCTGGGCAAGGCAGCAGTCGAACATTTTCTGTATCCAGAAACGTCCATACAGGACCTGCAAAATGCGGTCGTGCATTATCCTGCTGAAATGTAGGGTTTCGCAGGGATCGAATGAAGGGTAGAGCCACGGGTCGCAACACATCTGAAATTTGACCTCCACCGTTCAATGTGCTGTCAATGCGAACAAGAGGTGATCGAAACGTGTAACCTATGGCACTCTATATCATCACGCCGGGTGATACGCCAGTATGACGATGACGAAAACACGCTTCCAATGTGCGTTCACTGTGATGTCGCCAAACATGGATGCGACCATCATGATGCTGTAAACAGAACCTGGATTCATCCGAAGAAATGACGTTTTGCCATTCGTGCACCCAGATTCGTCGTTGAGTACACCATCGCAGGTGTTCCTGTCTCTGATGCAGCGTCAAGAATAACCGCAGCCATGGTCTCCGAGCTGATAGTCCATGGTACTCCAAACGTCGTCGAACTGTTCGTGCAGATGGTTATTGTATTGCAAACGTCCCCATCTGTTGACTCAGGGATCGAGAAGTGGCTACATGATCCGTTACAGCCATGCGGATAAGATGCCTGTCATCTCGACTGCTAGTGATACGAGGCCGTTGGGATCCAACACGGCGTTCCGTATTACCGTCTTGAATCCAGCGGTTCCATATTCTGCTAACAGTCATTGGATTTCGACCAACGCGAGCAGCAATGTCGCGATACGATAAACCGCAATCGCGATAGGCTACAATCCGATCTTTATCAAAGTCGGAAGCGTGATGGTACGCATTTCTCCTTCTTACGCGAGACATCACAACAACGTTTCACCAGGCAACGCCGGTCAACTGCTGTTTGTGTATGAGAAATCGATTGGAAACTTTCCTTATGTCAGCACGTTGTAGGTGTCGCCACCGGCACCGACCTTGTGTGAATGCTCTGAAAAGCTAATCATTTGCATGTCACAGCATCTTCTTCCTGTCAGTTAAATTTCGCGTCTGTAGCACGTTATCTTCGTTGTGTAGCAGTTTTAATGGGCAGTAGTGTAATTTCGCTTCATTCCACAAAAACTCCTCCTGTTCCACTTAATCTTCCGTGTATTTTAAACATATTCTACATTGCGATATGAATCTAAATCTTGATATTGACACATTTTAAAATTCAATATGCGGGTTGGAAATGTCTGTTAAACTGTGTTCTAATCCCATGAATAACTCTCGAGGCCTTTTCCAAGTTTACCTTGTCCATTGTGATTATTTAACAGTATATTAATTGTTATTTGCTACAATTACCGAAATTCTCCTCCCCTCTCTCTTTTTTTTTACTTGGCTCGTAATAACGGGTAACTATGTCTTCTTCTCGTATAGTGTTCTAAACCTCCTGAACTCTCATATTTTCGTCTCCCTTTACATAGTTCATTACCCGTTCTATACCTTCTTACACGCTCTTATCTTTTCGTCCCCTGCTTGCAATATACGAATATTATGACCTACATTTCTGGTTGATTGGTCTTGGTAAGAACCATTGTACTTTCCGTGCGCATTCATGTTTAAGCCAGGAGATCTTTAATATATAGGTGTACCTGCCAGCCTTGATACTCGCTTATCCCTACTTAGAGGATACGTATAACTTATGTTTGCTGCGGAAGCGAGTATCTTCTTCCACAACCAAGACTTTAAGAAATATCTATCTCCCGACCGAACCTTTTCCTACATGAAACACAGAGGGCAGTCGGAGATGAAAGAACGTCCTTAAAGCGTCTAATAAACGTTTCCCGTCCCGCGGCAAAAGGAGTCCCGCCATCTCCATCCGATACACTACCGCTGGCGTAAGTATTCGAAATCCGGAGAAAAATAGGTCTAGAGGGAAAGCCAGGTAATATATGGACCAATAAGAGTGGAAGACCAACAACGAAGTGCACTAATTAAAAAGAGGGTAAGAGAGGGATGTGTTCTGTCACCCTGATGTTCAGTCTACACGTCGCAGAAGCAGTGACGGATTTAAAAGGAAGGTTCAAGAGTCAGTTTAAAATTCATGGTCAAAGGATATCAATGTTAAGATTCGCTGATGACATTGCTATTCTCAGTGAAAGTGAAGAAGAACTGCCGGATGTGTTGAATGGAATGAACAATCCAGTGAGTAGACGATATGGGTTGAGAGAAAACAGATGAAAGTTATAAGTAACGAGATGTAGCAGAAATGAGAACAACGTTAAACTTAACGTCAAATCAGGTGATCACGAAGTAATGAAGTTAACGAATTCTGCTTCCTGGGCAGCAAAGTTACCTAATGACGGACGGAATAAAGAGCAGATAAAAGGCAGACTAGTGGTGGCAAAAAATTGCATTCCTGGCCAAGATAAATCTACTGATATCAAACATGGGTCTAAGTTAGAGGCACAAATTTCTGAGCTTTTATGTTGGGAAGACGGCATTGCATGGCACTGAGTAGTGGAGTGTAGGACAACCGAAAAGAAGAGAATAGAAGCATTTGGTGCTACAGAAGAATGTTGAAAACTAAATGGCATGTAGGGTAAGGAATGAGGAGCGTCTCCATAGAATCGGCAAGGAAATGATTGTGTGGAAAATACTGACAAGAGAATGAGACAAGATTGTAGGAAATTTGTTCGGAAATCTAAAGCAAGAAGTAGAGGTTAAAAACTGTAGAAGAAGACAGGCGAGATTGCGGTATATCCAGAAAATAACTGTACTGGACGGTCGTATGGGCAGGCGGTGGGCGTTATGGAATAATATGGTAATTTTTAGATAAAGGCCATTTATTGGCTAAAGCATGTTGAAAGGGGCTACAAAGGCCTAGGAAGGTGAGGGTGAGCCAGAGCGTAGAGTTTGGCGAAACATTGTTCGCGAAGCTACCGAAAGTTGTTGTCTGCCAAAACTAAGTCCACAGTGCCCACCGGGAGAAGCGGGAGATGTTCAATGTTACAGGGCGCGCATCCGACTCGCGTGTGAGCAAGAATACAAGAGAGCGGGCCCGGCGACGGGCGGCCGGGCATATTCGACGCACCACGCGGCTTCCTCCGCCCTGATTGGTCAGGACCGAGCAAACCGTGCGGGCAGCTTGGAACTTTCCAGAGCGTTGCCTACTAAGCGACGCATGGAGCGGCGTTACGTCGTCAGCAAATGAGAGAAGCACGTGTCCAAGATGCCATTCTTCGGTGCTGACTTCCTGTTACTAGACTAACATTGCTGGCCGTGGCTTGGCCGCAATAGAAAAATGAAAATACCGTTTGGAGGCTCACATAATAAAGTAAAATCCATTATTGTCAGGCTCATCATTTACATAACTGAGGACGCAGGTTGCAAGCGCTACTCTGAATAGTTTGGCACATGAGATGAAATCGTCGCTTGCTGCTTAAAACCAGTCAGAAGATTGATGACTCAAATAAAAGCGTTTCGGCTGCGTTCGCTGAGTAAAAATAATCAGCAAACGCAACCGAATCTTTTTTTTTTTTTTTTTTTTTTGAGTCATCAGCCTTCGGTCTGGTTTGATGTGGCCCGTCACGAATTCATCTTCTGTTCCAACTTTCCAACCCTTTCGACTCCGAGTAGCATTTACAACTTGCATTCTCGATTAATTACTGACTATAATTCAAGAATTGTTTTCCTCTGCAGATTTTGGACTGTAATACTTTCTTTAGTGCCATGGATGTTATTCTCTGATTTCTTAACAGATGTCCTATAATCCTGTCCCTTTCTCTTATCATCAGAACCATCTGTATGAATATCAACACCTCACACGGACAACCAGTCGTAAGCAAGGAAGGAAAAGCAGAAAGATGGAAGGAGTATATAGAGGGTCCATACAAGGGCGGTGTACCTGAGGGCAATATTATATATGTGGAAGATGACGTAGATGAAGATGAAAAGGGAAATATGATACTGCGTGAAGAATTTGACAGACCACTGAAAAACTTAAGTCAAAACAAGGGAGTAGACATCATTCTGTTAGAACTACCGATAGCCTTAGGTGAGAGACAAAACTCTTCCATCTGGTGAACAAGATGAATGAGGCAGG
The DNA here is from genome assembly GCF_023864345.2 of Schistocerca serialis cubense. Taxonomy (NCBI): domain Eukaryota; kingdom Metazoa; phylum Arthropoda; class Insecta; order Orthoptera; family Acrididae; genus Schistocerca; species Schistocerca serialis. The sequence continues at coordinate 65,940,662 of NC_064644.1, read as the reverse complement.
CGAAACACTTGAAGAAGAATATAATAATTCCAATCCCAAAGAAAGTAGGTGTTGAGGGATGTGAAAATTACAGAACTATCAGTTCAATAAGTCATGGTTGCAAAATACTTACACGAACTCTTTACAGCGGAAAGGAAAAACTGGTAGAAAGCCGACCTCGGGGATGATCAGTTTGGATTCCGTAGAAATGTTGGAACATGCGAGTAAATACTAATCCTACGACTCATCTTAGAATATAGGTTAAGAAAGGCAAACCTACGTTTCTAGCATTCAGAGACACGGAGAAAGGTTTTGACAATGTTGACTGGAGTACTCTCTTTCAAATTCTGAAGATAGCAGAGGTAAATTACAGGGAATGAAAGGCTATTTTTAGAATTTGCATAGAAACGAGATGGCAGTCATAAGACTCGAGGGGCACGATAGGGAAGCAGTGGTTGAGAAGGGACTGACAAACGGTTTTACCCTATCCCCGATGTTGTTCTATGTGTATATTGAGCAAGCAGTAAAGGAAACAAAAGAAAAACATTGAATAGGAAATAAAATTAATGGAGAAAAAATAAAAAATGTGAGGTTTCCTGCGCAATCCTTCTACCAGGAATGGCTAAATGTTATGAGAGAAACAAAAAAGGAAGCTGCTGAACAAAATAAAGCGTATTTAATCATAATAAGTAGTAATATCAAGAAAGGACGTCTTTCAGCAATAGTATCGATGTATCAATTTTGAGAAAGAGAGAAACCTCCATTTATTAATTTGCCTTTTTATTAACTGTCTTTCAATCTAAAAGATATTCTCCTCAATTTTTCTGGGAAATATACCTTGCAAAGAAACTTCTGTTGTGTAGTCGAATTAAATCAGATGATGGTGAGAGAATTATATTAGGACATGAGACACTTAAAGTATTAGATGAGTCCTGCTATTTCGCAGGCAAAATAGCTGATGATGATCGAAACAGAGAAGACATAGAATGGAGACTGGCTACGCCAAGGAAACGTTCCTGAAGAACAGAAATTTATTAACATAGGGTTTAGATTTAAGTGCCAGGAAGTCTTTTCTGAAAGTATTTGCATGGAGTGTATCATGTATGGATGTCAAACATGGACAATAAATAATTTAGACAAGAACAGAACAGAAGCTTTTAAAATGTGATGCTACAGGAGAATGCTGAACAATAGATGGCTGTGGCACAACGTGAGTAGAAGTAGGAATCGTTTGGTAGAACACGTTCTGAGGCAACTAGGGATGACCAGTTTAGTATATGGGAGGGAAGCATGGAGGGTAAAACCATAGAGGGACACCAAGACATAAAAGCTTAGCGGATTCAGAAGGATGTAGGCAGTAGTAGTTACTCGGAGATGAAGAAGCTTGCACAAAATGGAGTAGCATGAAGAACTGCATCAAACCTGTCTCTGAACTGAAGGAGACAACAACAACAATCTCCGTAAGATCAGGACGGTTTCAGAGAAAGTGGAATTCAGCAAAAACATCGTAAAATTCGGCTCTAAGTGTGGTAGTAAAAAGATGGCAATTACTGAACTACTAAAGTGAAAGACTTGCGATAATTAAGCGCTTAAATAGGTTCAGACTTTACACAGAGCGAAGGATGAACTATTTGTGGTACGTATTTAGAAACGTTCTCCCTTGGGAGTCGGAGGATCCATACGTCAGTAAGTAATTTTTTTCAGTTGCTGGCCGCTGCTAAAAACTGCACAACAGAAGTTTCTTTGCAAGGTATACTTCCCAGAAAAATTGAGGAGAATATCTTTTAGACTGAAAGACAGTTAATTAAAAGGCAAATTAATAAATGGAGGTTTCTCTCTTTCTCAAAATTGATACATCGATACTATTGCTGAAAGACGTCCTTTCTTGATATTACTACTTATTATGATTAAATGCGCTTTATTTTGTTCAGCAGCTTCCTTTTTTGTTTCTTTCATAACATTTAGCCATGCCTGGTAGAAGGATTGCGCAGGAAATCAACTTTACTGATTTTCCAGAGTGAGATTTTCACTCTGCAGCTGAGTGTGCGCTGATATGAGACTTCCTGGCAGATTAGAACTGTGTGCCGGACCGAGACTCGAACTCGTAAACTTTGCCTTTCGCGGGCAAGTGCTCTACCAACTGAGCTACACAATCAAGTCTCACGCTCCGTCCTCACAGCTTTACTTCCGCCAGTACCTCGTCTCCCACCTTCCAAACTTTACAGCAGCTCTCCTGCGAACCCTGCAGACTAGCACTCCTGAAAGAAAGGATATTGCGGAGACATGGCTTAGCCACAGCCTGGTGGATGTTTCCAGAATGAGATTTTCACTCTGCAGCGGAGTGTGCGGTGATACTAAACTTCCTGGCAGATTAAAACTATGTGCCAGACCGAGACTCGAACTCGGGACTTTCTCCTTTCGCGGGCAAGTGCTCTACCAACTGAGCTACCCAAGTACGACGCACACAGTATTAATCTGCCAGGAAGTTCCATATCAGCGCACACTCCGCTGCAGAGTGAAAATCTCATTCTGGAAACATCCGCCAGGCTGTGGCTAAGCCATGTCTCCGCAATATCCTTTTTTCAGGAGTGCTAGCTCTGCAGGGTTCGCAGGAGAGCCTCTGTAAAGTTTGGAAGGTGGGAGACGGGGTACTGGCAGAAGTAAAGCTGTGAGGACGGCCCGTGAGTCGTGCTTGGGTAGCTGAGTTGGTAGAGCGCTTGCCCGCGAAAGGTAAAGGTCCCGAGTTCGAGTCTCGGTGCGGCACACAGTTTTAATCTGCCAGGAAGTTTCATTACCGATTTTATGTCCGTTTTATTCCATACCAGCATACCACGATACCCTTTGTCAATAATCCCAATAATTGTTACCTTTCTGAAGTATGAATGTATGGATGACAGCAATTTCATGTACGCTCGTAGAATCAGAATAGCTTCCTGTTCTCGTTGTAGAGGCTGTCCGTGGAATTTCGTTTTCAAACCTGGCTTGTGGCATGGCCGAGTGAGATTCAAAAATCTGTTCTGCCTTTGTTTAAAAATTACGTTATGCGACTCGGCGAGCGGACCAACGAGCTAGACGAGGAAATTACCTCCAAACTCCTGCCCAAATATCGGATAGTAAACTGGTGGGAGGCTTGGGTAACAGGCGCTGGCGCATTTAGCGTCCATCCTACGGTGAAAAGGGCCCGGCGCCGCGGTGCCGTCTTTTGAAGACTGCCTGTCCTCCTCCCCCACTCAGGGATGTTGAACCAGACCACAGAATCTGGGAAGTTCTGGAAGTTTCCGGCTTTATTTATTCGAAATCTGGCGGTGAGATGAGGAAGTCGGGTTGCTTTCGAGTCCATTAACAATAAATCACTTTGGCTGTGATTTTAGTAAGTAGTTTTGTTTCATAATTTAATTAATCCGTCGGGTAATGAAATTCATTTATCAACGGAGCTATGCAGCTATACTTTGAGTGTGTCATTTTTATCTATTTTAGTTTTGGTTTTGGAAGAAGCACTTGATTTCATTACTGACTCGCGCTAGGATTTTTCCATTGGTCACAAGCCAGGTTGGCGGTAGCAGCTTGCAAATCATAGGAATTATTAAGTTCCTCTTCGATACAGTAAACGTATATTCTAACGCGTGTTTGTCCACCTGTTGCGACTGTTTGAGTTTCAGTACGTTCACAAGGGCACTCACGTCTCATTATTCTATTGACGTGATCTTTTGCTGAGAGAATTATGTAACTAGAATTTGTCTGGAAACCACTCCCCCTCCCCTAAGAAACCATGTTACTGAGATGCCTTTGTTTTATTCAAAGCTTTTGAAACCTAGAAAAAAACGCTTTGCTGATAATAAATGTTCTCTTTGTAGGATTAATGTTCGTTAATCTTTTCTCCCCACAAGCCTTTCACCATTCCCTTCCATCTCCTATGATTGCTAATAACAACTGTCTTGCTTAAGTCTTCTTAGGTTATTAATGAAATGAATTCCATGATCACTCATGCTCAAGCCGCTTAATTAGATTCCGTTGCAAATTGTAGATAAATCATCGGGCCAAATTCCGTTAAAATCTCTTATTGACTTCAGACGACACTGCACTTAGTGACACTTGCAAATGGGCATTGCCTGCTCAAGATAAGAATTACAGTGGGTTTATAAAGTTCATGGCATAAGGCGAAAGATGTATCCCATATTAAATGAAATCAAAATACGGAATCAGACCACAGATAGCCTCAATGCGTACAGTAAATATTATAGAAAAAAGAAGAGGCATTTTGTACAGTACATAGGGATCGTGTGGGTAGAAGCCGAAGCTGTCGTATTATGTTGTATGATATACATAAACAAGAAGTGAGAGGTGAATAATTAGTTAATGGAAAATCTAAATAATTTTAAAATATTTAGCTAAGTATTCCTTTTATGTGAATCACTGTGTGTTGCATTGTGCTTCTCTTGACTGGAATGCAACAAAAAGCTTGGCCATAACCTTACGAAGTTGTAAGAACATAGCTAGTAATGGAAATAAATAATTCCCGAGAATAGTAGCTGTGTTGGTTATCTACGAGTTTATTTTGAAGATAGGTATTTTGCAGACCTTCAGGCTGCACTTCATGGATAGAATCATTGTCACATTTCAGTCAAAAAGAGGGGTTACGCCGCAACGTGCATGTTTACCTACGAAACGTGGTCTTTCACAGGTAGCGTGAATCAATTTGTTTAATGTCGTAGTACATTTAACATCTGTTCGTATTTACAATGACGTTACGTTGAAACAGCTAAACATTAATCCTTTGTACGTTTAACGCACAAAATGTTCTATTTTCTATTTATTTCAGTTTTCAGTTCGAACTGCACAACAACGTACTGCAGCTCCTGAAAAACTTCGGTGTCATGTCTGTGTGAACCTTGTATCTACCTCGGAAAGCGTTTTAAAACATTTGTGAAAACTAGATGGCATCTGTATCAACACTCGTGAAATCCTTGTTTTCTGTCTTTTTGTATTATTTTTAGCTCGCCTGAAAAGTTGCCATCGACCGCAGAAATATGTCGTTTAAAAAAATCGTTTACGTATCGCTAACATTTTAGTAATATTTTAATGTTATCTTTTGTTGTTAGGTCCCATAATTATTTCTTTCTGATAGTACTACTGCAGTTCTTCGCTTCATTACAGTGTAATGCTAGTTGTGACTATTTCTCTGCCTGAATTATAAATGTATGGTAATATAAAATCGTGTTAGTGATTTTTTCACAGTACAGAAATGTGTCCAGCTTCATAGTGATTGTGAGAATAATTAATTTTGAGTCGACGTAATTCGAAGATTTCTTTTTCAAATAATTAAGAAATAATTTTCATCAAGGCCATCTTTCGTTGCTTTGTAATGCAGTGTACGCTAATATTCCAATTAAGTAGATGAGGTGTACCAACAGGATGATGCCATGATGATGTTATATGCTTTGGGGAATGATGCAGAAGGGAAAATCTATAAATTTGTGGTAACAGACCCAGGACCGAGTCAAAATTTATAAGGGAAAATCGTTCTGACTTCGCTGTCTCTGGGCCTTAGTGCTGAAAAAAAGTCCTGCAATCATGGGCCCTAAAGTGCATATCTTAAGAACTATGAGTCCTTGATCACCTTTGTTACTGTGAAAGACATGTCTTCTACTAAACTCTGTGTTTACTTGGCTATTTTTTTTTTTTTTGTTTCGGTCTATACTACATCCTCCCAAAATATGAACAGCAAGAAGATGGTAGTACAAGGTATCGACTACCAGATGTATCAATACGATTTTCGCTCATAACGATCGACCCTGTCATTTCTGCACGAGGGTCCCGGACTGTCCAGACTGGGAGTAGTCTGTACATTGTTCCCAGTCTTGTTCGAACAATACCCGTCAATACCTAGGACTTAGAAAGACAACAAACAAAATGAAAAGATGAAAAGATTATAGAGCGAGATGCTCATTGGTTAAGGCATAAAAGACACTTTCTTGTGTATGTAGGGAGTGTGGGTTACTTAAAAACCAAGTCCTGCTATTTAAGACATATGTTTTCTGTCATTTAACTAAATCGTTTCTGGAAAATACCCAAATGACACATTCAGGATCGAGGCAAGGGATTTTCTCTTCCATTCTAGTAGATTCAGAGATTGTGACACGTCTCTAACGAAGCTAAACAATAACCTTCCCTTACGAAAACACACAAACGTATTTCCAGAATGAGATTTTCACTCTGTAGCGGAGTGTGCGCTGATATGAAACTTCCTGGCAGATTAAAACTGTCTGCCGGACCGAGACTCGAACTCGGGACCTTTGCCTTTCGCGGGCAAGTGCTCTGCCAACTGAGATACCCAAGCACGACTCACGCCCCGTCCCCGCAGCTTTACTTCTGCCAGTACCTTGTATCCTACCTTCCAAACTTTACAGAAGCTCTTCTGCGACACTTTCAGGAGTGCTAGTTCTGCATCGAATTTAAGTGTGTTACACAATTATAATTTACAAATAGCATGCGATAAAATAACGAAAATTGCCATATTTATTATATTATTATATTGCGTCTCTATTCCTGCTTCAGTGAGACTTTCTATTACTTCAGCGATTTAGTATGTTAACTTATTTACGATTTTTCAGCAACTTTTAAAGAATTTCTCATTTAATTCTTTAATATATCTATTGACCAGTCTCAAGACTGTGCACCGACCTGGGATTCGAATATTTACCACTGCCTTTCACGGTCAAGCGCTCTACCGACAAAGCCACTCCAGCAGGAGTTAAGTCTAACCCTCACAGGTTCACTTCCGCCAATACTTCATGTCCTACCTTCCAAACTAGGCATGGGTGCAAGGTTCGAATCCCGGTCTGGCACACGCTTTTAATGTGCCAGAATGTTTCAAACCAGCACGCACTCCGCTGCAGAGTGAAAATTCATTCTGGCTGACCTCATTCGCTCTTCGTTTTCGCCCTGTTGAATATATTTTGGAACTAAAATTTTCCTCATTTTTTTCCGTTGTTTTTTCTTACATCATCAACATATTTCTTCCTGCATACGGAGGGTGAGTGAACGATGTAAAGACATTCTAGTGTGTTACGAGATGAATTTTATCTTGTCTTTTGTAAGTCTGACCACTTTTCCTTTCTGTGACACTGTGCGGCTGATCCCGGCGGAGGTTCAAGTCTTCCCTCGGGCATGGGTGTGTGTGCTTGTCCTTAGGTTAATTTAGGTTAAGTAGTGTGTAAGCTTAGGGACTGATGACCTTAGCAGTTAAGTCTCATAAGATTCCACACACAGTTTAACATTTGTTCTGTGACAACCAGTTTCATAACAGAATTTTCTACTCCACTCTCTTGATCGGATTCAGTAAAATATTTGGTATGGGCATACCTCTCCATGTATCTGCAGTTTAGTGTATAGAATGTCAGGTTTACGATTGTTGATGGAAAAATTCTTCTTTCTCTAATGGGTTTCAGCGACCAACTGTTTCTACTACTTCCATCAGAACGTCAGTTTGTTTTTGAACGACGCTTCAAAATCTCAGTCCTGGAATCCAGATATAGATTTTCCGTAATATAGGGAAATTGTTCCTTGGAAAGAGCACGGACGGTTCCCTTCCCCGTCTTCCCCTAAACGGAACTGGTTCTTCATCTCCAGTGATATCTAAGTCGACATGATGTTAAACTCTTACCTTCGCTCCTTCTTATATTTGGACTCGGTGAACATCCTGACATAGAATCGCCATCTCATTTAGAAATGCTAAACAGACTGTCCCAATACTGATTTCTCATGCATTGCTTATTTGGTCAATTACAGCCCTCGTTGTTAGGTTTCAGCACTCTTAGTCTACTTTTCCTACAGTGCAGCTGAAAAGTAACGCAAGTCACAGAATGTGTACTGGTATGAGCCAATCACGTGCGTAAATGTACGAAATAATGGCAAAGCCGACCCTCACAAAGCGCGTAGCATGAAAACGAATGTTTCTGTAAGTATCCCAGTTATGATACGGTACAGTCTTTATATTCAGTTCGTTGATCGCAAATGATTACTCCTATGCCTTCAACTGCGTCCACAAGTAGGGGTCAGCTGGAATTTAGTTTGGTTATCTGACTCGCTAACCTAACGCCTCGATCGATCCATTGCGATTGGTACCGTGTATCTACGTCCTGAACTGCTGATTAAATTAATTAGACTGGTTCGCGCTCATGCACGTATCGTATGTCATTGCGTAGATCGACTGACGACACTTTCAGCAATGCGGAGATCACCGTGCAAGAAGCAGCGATAGAAAGGGCCACATAAGAATGCCTAAAGTGTATGTGGTCCGTTGACTATCACAGATATTCCCCACAGATATGTTAAGAGACAGAACTTGCTAGAAGTGAGCTTTGTCTACTACGTATATACAGGAGTATCAAAAACACACCGACAACTTTAGGGGCAGGTTCCTTGTAAAGAAATGTGAAAAAAATCTCTAGTAAACGTGGATTCTAAGAAGGATAACTTAAAGCTATATACATTTGACCATAAAGTGTAACTCCTGAATCAGAGTTTCGTGGACTAGGTTGAAGGCAGTATTTTATGAATGAGTACCCTTTCGGCAGGACCAACAGGCCAAATTACCGTGTACATCAGTGGAGCGCGGAAGAAGCAACGTTAAATGTTGTACGGCTGGCAAATCGCCGGCCGCTCGCCTCATGTGATATGTATGCATTGTTTGGCGCGGCGCGCTGCCTGTCCGACAGGACGGCCTCGTTTGCCTCACAGCTGTCCGCCGACATCGCTCCTCCGGTGCCAAACAGCGCAACAGCTGTCGCCTCGCTTTTCTAAAATGCAGCTATCGCCGCCAAATGCACAGCATCGGTTAATAAATACGAGATCGACTGTGATTAGTGGAACAGTGAATTACCCCTCCGAGATTCGATGTATATCTCCCGACAGTCACCGATTCTTCAAATCTCTTATGCATCATAAGTGAGCTTTACACGTTGACTACTAGTCTGAGAGTTCTACAGATAAATCAGTGGGAAACGTTACGATTCTGAGGAATTATACAGCTTTCCTGATCACCATAAGTCAACCGGTCAGGGAGAGAGGGAAAGGAGAAATTATATGGATGAATAATATTGCTTACGGCATTTAACTGTATGAAAATGAACACTTATGTGTTGCTACAGCTTGTTGATGTCGTTCGTTGTTTTATTATTGTGAGTAGGTAATTATTAAAGTAATATTCGACATATACAACCTGACAAAAAGAGTAAAGAACCCAGGAGGGAAAGAGGAAACGAAATTTCATGGCTTGAGAGGATGTGTGATGTTATTCCATTGATCACACTATGGAGTCTATCGAATAAAATTTATAAGAACTTGGGAGTATGAGCCCACTTACTACTATAACGTCGCATCCACTCTAGTCTGGGTATGTGCACTGTTCCGGTTGGGGAAGGATGTCATAAAATGGTTGTATACTCTCCTGATCCAAGTTGGCCGCCTACTGTTTAACTGGTTCTTGTATTCTCGAGACTGGAAACTGAACACGTGTTCTGTCGGGGATAGATCTGGGGTCCTTGCTATGTAGCCACGGGAGTATCTTAACATCCCGCAGGCGGTTCATAGACGCACGTCTCATGTTTGGACGAGCTTAGACTTGTTGAGAAACGCCACGGCCATAATAATGCAACAAGAGGTTACATCTGAAGACACAGAGTTCCGTGGCATACTTTTGTGCGGTAATAAATCCGTTAATCATTACCAGCTGTGACCTGAAGTAAAACCAGATGGCTCCCTAAACCATAACGTCAGCAGCGGTGTTGCTAACTCTGTCACAGGTATTTCGGCTAACCAACTTTCAAAATAGTCTAGAAATCGGCCAGAAAAAATATTTATATGAGGAACGTTACACAGTATAAATATGGTATATCAATGGTACTTTGTTCTTTGACTTTCATAATCTTAATTTCTTCAGACTGCTGAACTTAATATGTCCGTATCACGATACTATTTTTCCTAAGTATAACAAGTGAATTTGGAATGGATCAATTGACCCCGTTTAAGAAGCAGGTATTTCAGGATCATAAATTTCTTCTTCCACTAAATGTATTAATGTTGAGGATCCTGAGATGCCATTTCTAACGCCACAACTCTTACCGTAGGCAAGGATGTTACTTATGAAACAAACAATATTTATTTCACTAAGCACGGTGGTAAAAAACTTCGCAACATTTGTAAACTGATGCTGGTATTAGATTGTTTTGAACCTTACATATTTTATTCAGTACCACATATTCCAATTTAAAGTTGTGACAACACATTCGGAAGCACCTAAGGCAAGCACGAATCGTCAGAACAGAACTTAACCAGGCGATCCCCATCTTCTTCCTATCAGAATTTTTGACAATATTCATTTCAGTAGATCACCTCTCCACTTTTGCATTGGACAAAGGCCGCAGCAAGAGTATCTTAGCTAAGTTTCAGAGTTGTCTAAAAGGCTTCTGTTTACTTTTATCATTGATACTTCAGATAAAGATTTAACCGTGTCCGTCACATTCTCCATTTCACAAAGATGTTTCTCCTGCCGCTGGAGCCAAACATCAGACAGGATGGCCGGTCAGATAATTATTTACAAAGTCAATGATGTAATGTTGTCCGTTATTCTTTTTAAACTGTTCCCTGACAACATATAGAGAATTTGCAGCTGCTTCGTGGGGTCGGCACATCTAGACTTTAGTTCCTGTATATAGTGCACTCTTGCAAAACTGGTCGTAGGAACGTGAGAAAGTCTGTTGCTACTGTATTTATAGGTTTTTATATAGTGTCTGAGACGCACAGCACTTTTCAGTCACTGACACTTCTCTAAAGTAGTCTGTTGGAGCTTCCCAGTGATTAAATACGATATAACAGACGGTTTCAGTTGAGACCCATGGTGTTCCGGCGATCCTCATCGTCAAGTGAATTATACAGAATAATGTGTTTCTGAAAAAGAAACAAGAAAGAAATCGCCAGCTGGATGGAGAGACAAGAACATGGAGTCAAGCTTAGGGGTGGCATTTCTCGCTTAAGGAGAACAAAATCTCCGTTGCCTTTGCTGACCGTAACAGATGATTTATTTCTGCTTAAAACACGCGTTTTCTGCCAGTACATAATATAGCTTTCACAGATTCAACAACTGTTCTTGCATCACCTAATTCAATCTCCAACATTTTCAAAAATGGTGAAACAACGAGCGCTTTGTTTTCTGAGAAGAGAAGAGAATTTCGTAATACTAGTGCCTGTGCTCTAGCCTACAACTATGCTGTACGAAAGATCACCAACATTATTATTCAATAAAACCTTAAGTGGGAGTGTATTACATTTTTTCACTTCACTGCATTTCGTGAGATTTATGTTCACATCACTTATTAGGGAATAATATTTACTTTATATGCCAACTAGCTCTGAGGATGACGAAGAGATTGAAGAAATGTATAATGAAATCAAAGAAATTATTCAGATGGTGAAGGGAGGCGAAAATTTAATAGTGATGGGTGACTGGAATTCGGTAGTAGTAAAAGGGAGAGAAGGAAACGTAATAGGTGAATATGGATTGGGGCTAAGATATCAAAGAGGAAGCCGCCTGGTAGAATTTTGCACAGAGCACAACTTAATCGTAGCTAACACTTGGTTCAAGAATCATAAAAGGAGGCTGTATACATGGAAGAAGCCTGGAGATACTGACGAGTTTCAGATAGTTTATGTAATGGTAAGACATGGATTTAGGAACCAGGTTTTAAATTGTAAGACATTTCCGGTGGCTGATGTGGACTCTGACCACAATCTATTGGTTATGAACTGTAGATTAAAACTGAAGAAACTGCAAAAAGGTGGGAATTTAAGGAGATGGGACCTGGATAAACTGACTAAACTAGAGGTTATACAGAGATTCATTGGAGATCATAACGGAACAAATGACAGGAATGGGAGAAAGAAACACAGTAGAAGACGAATGGGTAGCTTTGAGAGATGAAGTAGTGAAGGCAGCAGAGGGTCAAGTAGGTAAAAAGGCGAGGGCTAGTAGATCTCCTTGGGTAACAGAAGAAATATTGAATTTAATTGATGAAAGGAGAAAATATAAAAATGCAGTAAATGAAGCAGGACAGATGTGAACATTACCGAACTATCAGTTTAATAAGCCACAGCTGCAAAATACTAACTCGAACTCTTTACAGAAGACTGGAAAAACTAGTAGAAGTCGACCTCGAGGAAGATCAGTTTGGATTCCGTAGAAAAACTGGAACACATGAGGCAATACTGACCCTAAGACTTATCTTAGAAGCGAGATTAAGGAAAGGCAAACCTACGTTTCTAGCATTTGTAGACTTAGAGAAAGCGTTCGACGATGTTGACTGGAATACTCTCTTTCAAATTGTGATGTGGCAGGGGTAAAATAGAGGGAGCGAAAGGCTATTTACAATTTGTACATAAACCAGATGGCAGTTATAGGAGTCGAGGGGCATGAAAGGGAAGCAGCGGTTGGGAAGGGAGTGAGACAGGGTTGTAGCCTTTCCCTGATGTTATTCAATCTGTATATTGAGCAAACACTGAAGGAAACAAAAGAAAAATTAGGAGTAGGTATTAAAATACACGGAGAAGTAATTAAAATTTTGAGGTTTGCTGATGACATTGTAATTCTGTCAGAGACAGCAAAGGACTTGGAAGAGCAGTTGAACGGAGTGGATAGTGTCTTGAAGGAGGATATAAGATGAACATCAACAAAAGCCAAACGAGGATAACGGAATGTAGTCGAATTAAGTCGGGTGATGCTGAGGGAATTAGATTAGGAAATGAGACACTTAAAGTCGTAAAGGAATTTTGCTATTTGGGGAGCAAAATAACTGATGATGGTCCAAGTAGAGAGGATATAAAATGTAGACTGGAAAAATCCAAGGAAAGCGTTTCTGAAGAAGAGAAATTTGTTAACATCGAATATAGATTTAAGTGTCAGGAAGTCATTTCTGAAAGTCTTTGTGTGGAGTGTAGCCATGTATGGAAGTGAAACGTGGATGATAAATATTTTGGACAAGAAGAGAATAGAAGCTTTCGAAATGTGGTGCTACAGAAGAATGCTGAAGATTAGATTGGTAGATCTCATAACTAATGAGGAGGTACTGAACAGAATTGGGGAGAAGAGAAGTTTGTGGCACAACTTGACTAGAAGAAGGGATCGGTTGATTGGACATGTTCTGAGGCATCAAGGGATCGCCAATTTAGTATTGGGGGGTACCGTGGAGGGTAAAAATCCTAGAGGGAGACCAAGAGATGAATACACTAAGCAGATTCAGAAGGATGTACGCTGCAGTAAGTAGTGGGAGATGAAGAAGCTTGCAGAGGATAGAGTAGCATGGGGAGCTGCATTAAACCAGTCTCAGGACTGAAGGCCACAACAACAACATCAACAATTTACTCGTCTTGCTAAGATGATCAGCACACTTTATAGCACAATGAGTACTAATAAATAACGTCATTCCGGTCTGAGCTATAGCGGTTGCCACTGATGTAACGAATTTTAGTCTGGAAATTCAATGTAGGCTATCTAGTACAACAAAATGGCTTACCCAGTTTCAATACACGTCAGATTTAGAAAGATCTGCCACTCCCAAAAATTTGAAGCTGAGAAGGCACTGACAAAAAGGACATCGCACCTTCATGTTAACTGTCGCACTGTTTCAACCAGTCGTTCAACGCTTCGTCATTTATCTACTGTTTTCTAAATAGTTGCTTGTATAGAGGTTTCTTTGGCAATTATTTTAACAAGACGTACATATGTGTAAGAACACTGACTTCTTGTTCAAAGTGAAAAGAAGAAAGTAAATGCACTGAAACCATTGGAGACTTCTGACAGTGTACTGTTCATCTTAATTAATGTTCGTAGGACACTGCAGGCCGTATTGTAGCAAGTGCGACTGTTATTGAAGCAACCCACTGCGGTCGCGCTGCTGCCTGTTACTTCGTCTGAAGTCATGTAGTAAGCAGTAATATCAGAATACTTAGTATTAAACAACGTATTAAGCTGTGCATCTTCATATTTTCGTGGAGCGATGATTGTTCCATAACATTTCGGTTATGCAGCCGCATAAATTTCACTTCTTCTTCTGATATTCCAGCTCTATAGCGTCCAGTCGCCTTCAGAGTGAGCCACGGTGACTGACGCTCCAGCACTTGATCTGTCCCATTAAACACGCTTACCGCGCCAATGTCATGCGGCCACAGAAAGACAACGTGGCAAAGAGGTAAAACTATGCGTAAAATTAGATCTATGGCCGCACAGTCGAGCCACCTGGTGATATCGATGTATTACTGCGAGCTGCACAACTGCGACGCCTTTGCGAGTTTATTATGGGAAGTGCCGTATTCTGTATGTCCCAACTAAAGCCTCTGTCTTTATTAATTAAATTCGTCGGGAACCGGATTTCAGTTGCTTCTCTCACTACCTTGTCCCCGAAATATGATGTAGAGGCTAAAATTTCGACGTTATGGTACACAATAGAGCCCCCAGTGTCGGTACAGTGCTCTGATACAGGTGATTTATTAGGCTGTAAGAGCCGGTTGTACCTACGGTGCTTTGTGCATCTCTCATGGACTTAACATGTCTTGTGTCCGAGGTATGAACGGCCACGTTCACAGAGGATCTTGTAAACCCACAAAGAGGTCACAACGGCGCAGTTCGCATTGATACATCGAAATCACCGTGTGGACCGTACAGCCTCAGATCTAATTTCGTGCATCTTTGACGTCGATCAACGTCTCTGGAACCTTGTGTGTCTGTGGTCGAATGCGCAGTGGTGCGGCCCGAGAGCTTAAAAGGCCGGATCAAGTGGTGGAGCGTCAATCAACTAGGCTTACTCTGAAGATGGCTCGACGGTATAAAGCTGAAATATCATAAGAAGAAGTGATATTTATGCGGTTGCAGGCCCGAAATACTATGGAACAACGTATTAAGCTGCATATTCTAAAAGTGCTTACAAAATAATAGTTCCATTATTAACTCAATCGAATGTCTTTTTCTGACGTTAATATTGTAATAAAATGTTAATTAAGTAAATTAAATTATTTGATTGTGTATTTATTTACATACAACAATATGAGAAATCTGCTAGATTGGTAGCTATCTCCGGAGAAGAATTTTTTACGGATTTAAGGAGTACAAATCTGGAATCAGTCGAAAATTGTCTGAGCTGCTAAAACTGCTGTGCAGCTCTAAAACATTGTAAGAATGAGACCACCCACCAGATCGCCGCCATACTAGACGATACTGGTTATTCGGAGCAGTGCTTAACCGCGATACATCGCTGAACAAAACGTGACGCCAGGAATCAGAAATCTATGCCGGTCACAGTACCAGTCCAAATACCACGGCTAGTGTAAAGGTGCCGTCGACAACCTAAGTATGGGACGGTAATTCCCCAGTTTCCTTCATTTCTGGTAGTGTTCACAATGACTGTTTTAGAGGACACTCCAGCATCACGAATTTAAATAATACTTCGAAAGAACAACTAAATGAATGAAGAAGTATTTCTAAGTCTTTCCATAACTGAGTTTTAGAATATAAAACTTCGTGTATTGGACTTTTTTCCATTTCCTTTGTATTCACATTTACATTTTTTTGTGAACGTCTGTTCTAGGGAACTCGCTAGGAGTTCGCACCACGTGTAGTCTGTGTTTTTCCAAGATCAGACGAAGGAAAAATGATTTACCTTGTTTTTAAGCTTTGCAGAAGTGGTGAAATGTTTGCTTCTATATGCAGAATGTAGTACCATAATTGCAGCCAACATGTTGTGCATATATGAAGGTCATCAAGCCTAGCACCAAATTCAATCATTTACTGGCTGTTGAATCGTACAGAAGGAGAGTGCGTTCACATATATGTGTTGTCTTTTACGTTCATCTCTTTAGTGAAATATCGGTACGATTCTTCAAAATGGTTGCACCAATAACGAATTTTCAGTCCACAGAGGATGTGCGCTGATTCGAAACTTCGTGGCCGGTGAAAACTGTCTACTAGACCGACACTCGAACCTTTGAACTTTGCATCTAGCTTGAAAACGCCCTTCATGCTGGGCTATCTGGCCGCGACTCACAACCTGCCCTCACAGCAAAGGTGTTGGGTTCAAGTTATGGTCAGACAGATAATTTTAATTTTCCAGGAAGTTTGAGAACACACCCACCCCGTCACTGATTTTTGTGTTATTTCAACATTCGGTTTATTTCACAGTGATCACGCAACAGAACTTTGCTCTTTATTGATACTGTTAGTTTTAAACCATATTATTGCATATTGCAGGTAAAAAATGTCGAAACGTAGCATGTTAAGTGGCTAACCAGCCACAGTATTAACGTATAACATACACACTGCTGGAAAAATAGTAGCAACACCAAGGAGGAGTTATGCGGCATAGACGACAGTTGAAGCTTAGATTTCACGCTAGTTGCGCAAGAGTGCCGCTGGTAGCACCACTATGTGCATGCATATCAGGTGTGCTTCAAATACACGCTTTAATGGTCTTTAGAATTAGCTATCTTCGAAATTGGACGTGGTGAGTTGATGTTAGTCAAGAATGCCTTGAAGACCTCCTTGAATCTGGCCGACGTAGTGTCACAGGGCTACTAAAAGACTGATGTTCCTTCTGCGATATAGGATTAAAATTCAAGGTGAAATGATATCAGTGATAAGATTCACTGACGATATTGCTATATTGAGTGAAAGTGAAGAAGAATTATATGATATGCTTAATGGACAGTCTAATGAGCATGGATATGGATTAAGAGTAAATCTAAGAAATATGAAGGTAAAGAAAAATAGCATAAATGATAACAGCGAGAAACTTAGCATCAGGATTGATGGTCATGAAGTAGACGATGTTAAGGAATTCTACAACCCAGGCAGCAAAATAATCAACGACTGACGGAGCAAGGAGGACATAAAAGCTGAGTAGCACTGGCGAAAAGGGCTTTCCTGGCCAAGAGAAGTCTCCGAGTATCAAACAAAGGTCTTAATCTGAGGTAGGAAATTCTGAGAATATACGTTTTCAGCACAGGATTCTACGGTAGTGAAACGTGGAATGTGGGAAAATCGGAACAGAAGAGAACCGAAGCATTTGATGTGCTCTGCTACAGGTTAATGCTGAAGATTAGATGTGCTGATAAAATAAAGAACGAGGAAGTTCTGCAGAGAATCGGAGAGGAAAGGAATATATGGGAAACACTGACAATTAGAAGGGACGCAATGATAGGACATTTGTTAAGAGGGAGCTATAGAGGGAAAAAACTGTAGAGGAAGACAGAGACTGGAATACATCCAGCAAGTAATTTAAGAGGTACTTTGCAAATGCCACTCTGTCATGAAGAGATTGGCACAGGAGAGGAATTCGTGACGGGACGCATGAGACCAGTCTGAAGACTAAAAAAATGCAGATCTCAGCTTAATGTGCGCAGGAGATACGCCATCGGAAATGTGAAATACTGGTACATCATCAAACGGTGGAATCTCGAATAGAAGCATGCAAACGTGCAAGCAATTTGTTGTACAGGTGCCGTTAGTCAATTTGCGGGATAAAGTTCCATGCCTGTTGTATTTGGTCGATCAGTAAAGTGACGGTTAATGCTGATTGTGAGTGACGCAGGTATTGTCATCCAGTGATGACATGTGGAAACAGATCTGGTGATCGAGCAGACAAATGCAGCAGGTCGGTACTCGGTAGAGCAATAACTGGGGTATATGGTCGAGCATTATAGTGTTGAAATAAAAACCGCTGGAATTCTGTTCATGAATGGCAGCGCAACTGGTCGAATCAGCTAACTGACATACAATTTTGCAGTCAGAGTGCGAGGGATAAACACGAGAGTGCTCTTGATGTCGAACCCCAGACCATAACTCCAGGTAAAGGTACAGCTACAGTGCCCTGAACTGGCCTCCTGGTAACCAAGACACAGTCTCAGCTATATTTGGCCCTGAGACAGAACCAGTTTTCACCTGAAAACACAACTGGTCTCCACTGTGCCCTCAAATGAGCTCTCACTTGACGCCACTGAAGTCGCAAATGACGGTGGTTTGGAGTCACCGGAATACACATTACAGTACATCAGCTTCTGAGCTGTCCTTGAAGTAACCGACTTGTAACAGTTCTTTCTGTCACTGTGGTGCCAACTGCTGTTGAAATTGCTGATGCAGATGCAGTGTCATGGCCGAGAGCCATACATCAGATACCCTCTCTCTTGTAAATCGGCTCCAGTTTCTTCTTCTATCACATCAGATAAATCTCCCCCTTAAAAGGGCCTTAGAGGTACTTACGTACTATTTCCACCTATAAGCAATCTCCTCTGCATTTAACAGTGGAATTCGCGTTGCACTCTTAATGTTACCACCCTTGCTTTTAATTTCACCGGACGTTGTTATGACTTTCCTATACGCTCAGTCAGTCCTTCCGACAATCTTTTCGTCGAAATCGAAAGATTTCTTCACATTTTTCATGCAACAATTGCGTTTTAGCTTCCCTGCACTTCCTATTTATTTCACTCCTCAGTGACTTGTATTTCTGTAGTCCTCAATGTCCCTGAACAATTTTCGGCTTCCTTCTTTCCTCGAGAAACTGAAGTACTTCTTGTGTTATCCACGGTTTCTTCGCAGTTACTTTATTTGTGCCTCTATTTTTCTTTCCAAATTATGTGATTGCCACTTTTAGAGACGTCCAAACCTCTTCAACTGTACTGCCTACTGAGCTGTTTCTCATTGCTGTATCTGTAGCCTTAGGGAACTTCTAGCTAACCTCGTCAGTCCTTAGTACTTCCATATCCCCATTCTTTGCACTATGTTACCAGACAAGTACATTCCTAAAATTTTATTACTCTAAATTAACTATTTTTGGTTTTGAGATTTTTTCCGTAAGTGTTTACACAAAACAAGTAACACGTTCACCATCCCCCACAGCTACAAGTCCGGTAGTCCGAAGAGCTGTCGAAAAAGTGGGGAACTTAAAAGATTATTCCGAAACAAACAAACAGATTCGAGACGGTGAAGTGAAACTCGCGTATAGAATGCAAATAAAAGACAAGCTAGAATCTTTTAACCACGAAATACTGAAACCAGTAGGAGCTCATATAGGTAAATAACCAAAAACTGGTAGAAATTCCTAGATAACACAGGAGATTTTGAGTTAACTGGCGATAGGAGAAAATAAACAACACATAATATGAAACAGCTGAAAAGGAACACGGAGTCAGAGAGTATAAAGTGGCTGTAGGACAAATGAGGTGCTGGCGAAAGGTCGGTGGCGTCTGTGTGAAAATTAAAGAGATCTTTGGACAGAAGAGAAACATATCGTGACCGAAAGCGTTGCTAGCAGGCACTAGCTGGTGAGCCTTAGTTTCTAGAAACCTCTTCAACTGTACTGCCTACTGAGCTGTTTCTTATTGCTGTATCTGTAGCCTTAGGGAACTTCTAGCTAACCTCGTCAGTCCTTAGTACTTCCATATCCCCATTCTTTGCACTATGTTACCAGACAAGTACATTCCTAAAATTTTATTACTCTAAATTAACTATTTTTGGTTTTGAGATTTTTTCCGTAAGTGTTTACACAAAACAAGTAACACGTTCACCATCCCCCACAGCTACAAGTCCGGTAGTCCGAAGAGCTGTCGAAAAAGTGGGGAACTTAAAAGATTATTCCGAAACAAACAAACAGATTCGAGACGGTGAAGTGAAACTCGCGTATAGAATGCAAATAAAAGACAAGCTAGAATCTTTTAACCACGAAATACTGAAACCAGTAGGAGCTCATATAGGTAAATAACCAAAAACTGGTAGAAATTCCTAGATAACACAGGAGATTTTGAGTTAACTGGCGATAGGAGAAAATAAACAACACATAATATGAAACAGCTGAAAAGGAACACGGAGTCAGAGAGTATAAAGTGGCTGTAGGACAAATGAGGTGCTGGCGAAAGGTCGGTGGCGTCTGTGTGAAAATTAAAGAGATCTTTGGACAGAAGAGAAACATATCGTGACCGAAAGCGTTGCTAGCAGGCACTAGCTGGTGAGCCTTAGTTTCTAGAAATCTCTGCAGTCTCCCGCCTTCTCTGGCGGACCACGCGCTGTCGTGTCGTGAAGACAACGCTACTTACAGCGAACGTGCAAGAGCAGTAGTGCATCAGACGCTGTGAACCAGAAATACGCGAAATGTTATTTACAACTAGCGCGGAAAACAGACTGTTGTCGTAAACGAAAATGAAATGAAATCCATGGTCGAGAAGACCGAGAGACAGTGTTGTAGCCTATCCCCAGCGTTTTCAATTGTGCATGTTGAGATAGCCGTCAAGGAAACCTAGGAGAAATTAGGTCAGAGGCGGCAATGGCCTTCCAAGAGCGGTTCAACATATTCAGCATAATGGACGTGTTTCGAAAAAGGTTAGAAGATGTAAAACTACAAATGGAAAACAAGGTTGCTGGAATGTAGTCGAATTAAATCAGGCAGTGCTGACGGAATTAGATTAGGAAATGAGTCATGAGATGGAGTAGATGAGTGTTACTAGTTGGAGAGTTAAACAATTGATGATGGTGAAAGTGGAGGGGGTACACAACACAGACTGGTAATTGCAAGAAAAAAATTTCTCGAAAAAGATAAGTTTTATTACAGGATGTGAATTTAAGGGTTAGGAAATCATTTTCTGAAGGTATTTGTATGGAATGTAGCCTTGTATGGAACTGAAACGTGGACGATGTGCAGTTCAGATAAGAAGAGGACAGAAGCTTTAGAAATGTGGAGCTACAGATGAGTTCTGTAGAAGAGATGGGTGGATCGTACAACCAATGAGGAGGTACTAAATCGATCTAGACAGAAAAGAAATTTGTATCACAATGTGACTAAATATGGATTTCTTGACAGGTCACCTGCCCAGACAACAGGGAATAGCAGTTTGGTAGTGAAGGGAAGTGTCAGGAGAAAGAAATTGTAGATAGTGGTCTGGGGTGTAATGCTGTAATCATGTTCAAATGGACGTAGTCTACAGTATGCAGTAGTCTTGTAGAGATGAAAAGGACACGCGGACGTAGACAGCTGCGTCAAACCGGTCTTCGGACTGAAGACCACGACAACAACAATTCAAACTTGATGAACAATACTCGCACCTACAGAAAATTATGAAAAATAGTTTCACATGGCGTCATAGCCAATGATCCTCGAAGCCAGAACAGTATAAAAAATATATATTGAAAGACTGAATTAGTATAGAAAGCTGGTCCCAGTTCATATATTACATGGTCTTCGCCTTCTGCAATATAATTAACAACATATGCAAAAAACTATTTCTAAGAAATTATCTATGAAGTACCAGGAGTTCATCAATAAACCCACCAGGTTCCATTTCAACGGTCCTTCACTAGTAGCTAGAAACTTTATGATTGTTAGTAAGTGATTAAAAATGTGTGTTGCTGATTTCCGGACATATCTGCGGTTCAGAGTGAATGAGTTCGTTGACGAGGATCAACGATATCGTGAATGGAGTTGTTGTTTTGAGAAAGATGTGTCTTACTAAGGAAAGTTTCAACTAAAGACTAAGTATAGGGGGAATTCAATAATTAATTATTCAAATTCTTTGATCATGTCTCGTCTAGGTGTAATTAAAATTATTCCAATATACTGTAATACAAACTTATACGTCAGGAACCCATAGGACGTCGAGATGTGTTAACCAATTTATGGTACTGAAATACATTAAGGCATAAAATTAACCAAGTATGCTAGTTATCTCTTCTTGTTTTGTACATCATCTGTGTTAGATTCTTGGGCTTCATAGTTGCGTTGGGAGAAGCCCATAACAGAAATTCCAGTACACCTACGAGTAAGGCATCTTCGTTTGCAATATGAATGATGGTGTAAAAATACATGTAAAAGTGCTCACGTACTTTGCTTTGTTCTAGGAGAGTTTCGAGAGCCAATTATGTCTCTGAATATCTGAGAGAGTACAACACATATCAATCGTTTTCTTAGCGTCAAAGACATATTAATGTTTTTAAATTCTTTTATAGTATGAAGCTTGAGTTTCAGAACTTCCTGATTCCTTTTGTGGGGGCTATAATATAACAGCTGTCTCCAGACTGAACTTCACTTGTTCTGCAGTTCTTTAGTTATCCTTTTCAGGAAAAATTCCATCTAATGAGAATTACGAAATACTTCTGGGAACTGGTGAAACATTCCCACAACGAAGGGTGCATCTTTGGGCATTGTAGTACTGCGCCTTCGTCAAATACGTTTCTCTCAAGAAAAGTGTATAGTGAAATGTAAACATAACAATGAAACTGGAAATAGGAACATGTCCCCTGTCTTAAAGGGCATGTAACACAAAATGGCCTATTATTGCAAGAAGAGCTTACAAACGCCTAACAAAATATAGCATTTAACTTTCCTGTTGAATAGATTTTGGATCAGAATTTTTAGTCAGGAAGTAATTTTAGTTTACACGAGAACCTTCACAAGCTTTCATATATGGATAAATTTGCAGTCTCATCAGCCCTACATATCCCGAAACACAGATTTGTGAATAATCTATCCACGTCTGAAGTCCCGTTTCCTTCATCGGATTTATTCTTATGACACTTGCTTGATTGTTGTCTGCTGCATAAAATAAAATAGTTTTCCATACTTGAAGAAATATTTTGTCTCGTAAAATGACTGTTGTAGAGGATTTTGGGAAATTAGGGAATTTTCTCCATAATGCGGCCTATTTTATTCCTCGACAGGCACGTGTGGAAATCATAATGAAATGTTCTGTGTCACAGGCATGAGTCTGAATATCGGAAAAGATTGTTGGCCTGCTGTGTACGAACAGATTTTCGTTTTGTGTGTTCAGCAAGTACGCAGGTTCTGTGTGATGTACCGGCAGTGGCGTAAAACAGAGACAATAGCACTCTGACTGTGTCGTTAATACAATAAACAGGCGATGAATGGCGTATATTGTACGGCGTTTGTGAATGATGACGGTTGTTACCACAGAGTCTAAAGAGAACACAAAACAACTAATAACTGCCACCAAAGGATCTGCATTACTGTCTCACTTCAAGGGAAATTTTTAGTGGAGCCCACAAAAACGGAAATATAGACAGCAAGAAAATAAATTGCGTACAGTCCTAAGTATGAGTGCGTGCTTGTGTGTGTATAAGAGAGAGAGAGAGAGAGAGAGAGAGAGAGAAGGATATGCTAGCGCTGAGAACGAAGTGAAACAATGATGAGAAACGACGTACACAGAGAGAAAGAAAGCTATTATCTTTCGTAATCATCTACAGGACAGCTCCGTGAGACTTATTTACATTAAGAAAATAAAACAAATACCGCTAATAGAAACACTTCCTCCAACTTTACCCTTCCGCACATTTAGAAAAACATCTGTCACAACGACCAACAGTACGTAAATGACATGCAGAAATCATGATGCTGAATCAACTGCATAGTTTCTGTGACTTCTTTTAGAGAATGCGTCTCTATAGAGAACAGCAGCAGAAACGTGAACATTTTTCATGTCGTATTTCTTATCAGAGAACTCAGAAATAGTCGATTAAATTCAGCATGAAATAATTTCAATAACAGCTGAATAAAAACAGATTTATCTTCCACAGAGCCTAGCTACGTAGGTAAGTAATTTTTAAAGGAAATTTCTGCTGAAGATTTTTAATGAAGTAAAAGACTATATTAAAAATTGTTGCAGTGCGCCAACGAACTACTCCCAGTGGTATAAGGTACATTTTCTGTGATAATGAAAATCAAATGAAACATTGATTTTTTCCCTTCACAATACTGCATATCCCACAAGACGAGCTTATAATAATAAATATGTTATCTAGAATTATATGGAATGATCAACGAAAGCAGGAAGTGCTAAACATTCAGGATGCGACAGGAATACTGCAATATAAATAAAGTAGCATTTAAATAAACTGGAAGTGCAGGAGAGCCAATTCGAAATTTCTACAGAAAAAAATTTAAAGAAACCGAAAAAGAAATGGTCGTAGGAAGGACTGATTTAGCTTGTGAAGTGAAACCAAACTTCTGTGAGTCAAGGACTACAGCATGTATAATGCAATCCAATGAAGTGCAATGTAATGCAATGGAATTCCACTGTTAAGCGCAAAGGAGAGTGCAGATGAGGGAAAGAGTACCTGAGAGGCCCCTACGATGTGATGGGCTGGTCTCATGACGCGACTGAGAAAGAAATGGGAGTCTATAGGGAAGACGTAAGTGGTTCCAGTATTGGAGTCAGAGTGTAACAGACCTTTGGAAGACCTGTTGTAAAATAAAACAGATGAAATACCTAAAATCTTTGGGGAAAGGGGCAACCAAACAATTATCCAAGTTGTTGTGTAGATTCTGTGAGACAGAAGACACACCACATGACTTTCGGGTAAATATCATTCACAAAGTCCCAAAGGTAGCAATGCCAGATAAGTGAGACAATTATCACACAGCCAGCTTGACATTGAAGTTGCTCACAAAAATAATACATAGAAGGATGGACAAAGAAACAGAGCTCATGTTAGATGGCGATACGTTTGGGTTTCGGAAACGTAAAGCCACCAGAGAGTCAGTTTTGAAGATGCGCTTGATAATGGAAGAAACACTTAAGGAAAATTTAGACACTTTTATTGGGTTAGTTTATCTAGAAAAATTTCTGACAATGTAAAATTACGCAAGACGTTCAGCATTTTCAGATAATATATGTAACTAAAGGGAAACGCTAGTAAACATCCGAGAAGGAACAATAAGAATGAAAGACTAACAAAGAGATACTCGGATTGAAAACGGTGTAAGTTGGGCGAGCAGTATTTCGTTACTGTTCACTCTGAAAATCGAAGAAACAATGACGAAACTAAAAGGAAGGTTCATGGGTGCGTGTGATATTATGACGAAAGGATTGAAGCGAAAAGGTAAACTGATAACACTGCATCGCCGAAATGCAGAAGAGTTACTGGACGCGACGGATGGAATGGACATTCTAATGAGTACACACTACTGACTGACAGTAAGCCGAAGAAAGACGAAAGTGATGAGGAGAAGAAGAAGTGAGATTGTAGGTAAATTTAATATCACAGTTGGTGACCGCGAAGTAGACGAACTTAAGGCGTTCTGTTATCTTGGAATAAAAATAATATATGCAGACGAAGCAAGGTTGACATACAGAACAGACCAGCCACGCAGAGATGGCATTCGTGGCCATAAATGTCTACCAATATAAAACATAGATCTTAATTCAAGGAAGAAGTACTGAATATATGTACCTTTGGACCATAAAGTTGTACGGTAATGAAACATGGGCATTAAGAACACCCGAAATGAATGAAACCGAAAGGTTTTAAGTATGGTGCTATAGAAGGATGTTGAACGCTACGTGGAATGATAAAGAATGAAGAGCTTTTACGAAGAATCGACCGTAAAGGAACATACGGAAAACACTGACAATAAGAACGAACAGGATGGTGGGGCATGTTTCAAAACGTCGGGGAATATCCTCGGTGACTTTTGGAGGGAACTGTGCAAAATTAAAAATGTTGAGGCAGACGCATATTAAAATATTTCCAGTGAATAATTGAGGTTTTGTGGTGGAAGAGACTGGCACAAGAGAGTGGTGACTCGAGTAAACATGTAATTGCATAGGAAGGACGTTCTAGGCAAAATTTCTTGCGTCTACATAATGATCCTTCTCGAATCTGAAGAAAAGGAACAAGATTTTTTAAATTCTATGTTCAAAATTTTTTTAGAAAACGTAGCTTCCACCATACTAGCAAGGAGATGACACATTATTAGTGAACTGTGCCTATTTTCAAGTGCATATCCATTACATGTTATGATGCAAGTTGGTGCAAGGGCCGGCCGCGGTTTCCAAGCGGTTCTAGGCGCTCCAGTCAGGAACCGCGCGACCGCTACGGTCGAAGGTTCGAATCCTGCCTGAGGCATGGATGTGTTATGTCCTTTGGTTAGTTAGTTTTAAGAAGTTCTAAGTTATAGGGGACTGATGACCTCAGATATTAAGTCCCATAGTGCTCAGAGCCATTTGAACCAATTTTTGCTGCAAGGCAACTCAAACATAATGGATTTCCTTAAGAAACTCTTTCATCTTTATGATGAGGGATTATTGGCATCGAAAGAGCTTTCCACCGAATTTCAATCTTAACAGCTTTTTATGTTATCGTAATAGACATATTTTATTGCCCTATAGATTCCTGCTATAAGGCCTGTAACAGTGAGAAGAATTTTAATTTTGAAGCTGCCAGTCGGCAGTTCCCTTTTAAGTACGTATATGTTCGCATGACTGAGCGAAACTGAGGTACACGTATACCATGGAACAGTTGTCTCTGTAATGCAATAAATGTACATAACGAAACCACATAGTTCTAGAAAAAATTTTAATTCCAACAGAAATTATGGTCCATCGTAATGCTTCTCGGAATTTTATCAAGTATAGACATGATTGGAGACAGTGACTCCCATATGAAAAAAGTTTTTGGTGGTGTACAGCAACTAGCCACAAATTGGTTTTAGGTTACTTTACTCAAAAAGTACTTTTACCGGTTTCGAAATTTTCATAATTCATAATCAGACGCTTTTCATGCTTTTATCAAAGTGAACGATACACTGGTTTCCTGTGAAATGCCTCATCATAAACTGTAATTCGCAATTACAGACGTGTACGCGTTGAACTGTGAAGCATTCGAAACTAGTAACGGCATTTCTTGAATAAAGTAACGTGAAACCAGATTGTGCCCATCAATAATTTATTGTCTCATAATGATTTCTGAATATTAAGCCTCCATATTTTAGAATGTGAAGAACGGACGATTACTTACACTACTTTGCTACGACGATCGGCTCCGATTTTCTGGCCTTCGAAAGCTCATATCCGTAGTAGCATCGTGCATGCGTGTGCTACTTTGTTATCAAAAAACATTTCGATTCAACTGCCTTTCCGTTACACTGGACCGACTCAGAGATCATTCTCTTCATCGTCACACATAGTGAACAGTGAGAGCATGCGGCGAACAGAAACAGCATGCAGCGGAAGACCATCCACATACCATAGCGAACTTGACAACTGACCATCCGGTATCTGGCACGGCTACACGGAAGGATAAGTGACATACTGCAATATCGCACTCGCGGCCTTAAGACTGATCATTGCATGATGGTAGCCATAGCGACCGCGATTCGACGAGCCTTAACAATTATAGCCTACACTCCTTTTTAAAAATTATGTAACGGGCAACCCGCCTACAGTGGGTCGCTTGATTATAGCAAAATTCTCGATGTACGATCAAAATAGATAAATACAAAATTCCTTTTATGTCATTCTTCAATATTTAATTGCTCCTGGACAACCTACGGCTTCTTAAGTGATTTTTAGTTGATAAAAGCCTACTACTGATAGAGACAGTACAAAATGTAACAGCAAGGACACTTCCAAGTGGCATTAAATGGTTGTTTAGTCTATTCCTGGCAGAATATCTTCTAAATTATGAATGAAAACGCAACATGTTGGTCTAATATCCTGCAGTATATAGCACTTTACAAACCGGCCTTCGACCGTTACGCCGCCATGCGGAACAAAGATAAACATATATGGTTGTGCAATTTTTGTCGGATGAAAGATTTAAATTAATAGAATTACATAGTACTCAATTTACATAGACTACTATTGTTAACGTTTGATTTAGGATTGAAAGGATAGGGATTCTTTCAGTAAAAATCTTTTATCTCACAAGAATTTGACCGTCATTGATATTTATCTTTGTACATGACGATACCGGTTAAAACTGAAAACCGTTTTATAAAGTAATAAATATTGGAGAGTATTACACCAGTGTCGTGTGGTGTTTCAATCATAATGACACTTGAAAATGTAAATTTGTTACGAAAATATAGAGGCATGAAAGTACCCTTTCTTTTGTAACAGTTACAACATTTTTACAAGAAATATAAAATTGCGGTAGTTAAATTAAGTTTGATACTACAGGCACGTTTTGACGTAAACAGAAAAAAAATGTAAAACACGATGTGGTAGTGCAGAGGTGTTACTGAACCCATATTTGGTCGGATGGTGGTACAGATCCCCCTACAGGCACCTCGATTTAGTTTTCCAGTTGTTTTACTTTGGTTATTTATTCAGGTTACTGTGATGTCTCACTACTCTGAGCAATAAGATATGTCGTACAACAATGTTTCTGAGAGTCTTGCTACGTCCTATGGTAGCCTACTGATATAATTCAGTTGTTGTAAAAAGACCATAAATGTTTTAAACAACTCATCAAAGAAAAGCTGAAAGTGTGCTTCAGGCAAGTTGGCATAACAGCCTCCCGCCTAAAAGGCGAAAGAGTAATTTTCTGGACCATGATAGCATGTTGGTGTGTATAAAGATTTCGGAATTTTCTGTGGCATTTTAAGTATCACAGATGCGAGGAGATCCGTCTGGTTAATGGACCACTACTATGGGGGCTTCCAGATTTGTCGCAATTCGACACGGAACTCCCCGACACACAATGCGATCGTTCATGTACACTTTCTGATGGGAGAAGATAACAGACGACCACATGCGAACCGTAAACAGGCGTTGGCATCAGGAGTGATTTGTGTTCAAATCCTTTTGTATATGCAATGCAGTTAGCTGAAACAGACAGGGGACATTGTTACACATGTTGCTGACGTCTTTGAAGGAAGCGGCCTCTGATTTCACGCGAGCAGATACTGGTGAAACTGACCGCCTCAAAAGAGTCGAAAGCAGTTAAGTTTGGGACATGCTTGTGGATTGGTATTGCAGACCGAAGGCGGCAGTTAATGTACGTGTTGTTGTTGTGGTCTTCAGTCCTGAGACTGGTTTGATGCAGCTCCCCATGCTAATCTATCCTGTGCATGCTCCTTCATCTCCCAGTGCCTACTGCAACCTACATCCTTCTGAATCTGCTTAGTGTATTCATCTCTTGGTCTCCCTCTACAATTTTTACCCTCCACACCACCCTCCAATGCTAAATTTATGATCCCTTGCTGCCTCAGAACATGTCCTACCATCCGATCCCTTCTTCTAGTCCAGTTGTGCCACAAACGTCTGTTCTCCCCAATCCTATACAAAACCTCCTCATTCGTTACGTGATCTACCCACCTAATCTTCAACATTCTTCTGTAGCACTATATTTCGAAAGCTTCTATTCTCTTATTGTCCAAACTATTTATTGTCCATGTTTCACTTCCATACATTGCTTCACTCCATACAAATACTTTCAGAAACGACTTCCCCACACTTAAATCTATACCCGAAGTTAACAAATTTCTCTTCTTCAGAAACGCTTTCCTTGCCATTGCCAGCCTACATTTTATATCCTCCCTATTTCGACCATCATCAGTTATTTTCCTCCCCAAATAGCAAAACTCCTTTACTACTTTAAGTGTCTCATTGCCTAATCTAATTCCCTCAGCATCACCCGACTTCATTCGACTACATTCCAATATCCTCGTTTTGCTTTTGTTAACGTTCATCTTATATCTTTCTTTCAAGACACTGTCCATTCCATTCAACTGCTCTTCGAAGTCTTTTGCTGTCTCTGACAGAATTACAATGTCATCGGCGAACCTCAAAGTTTTTATTTCTTCCCCCTGTATTTTAATACCTACACCTAATTTTTCTTTTGTTTCCTTTACTGGTTGCTCAATATACAGATTGAAAAACATCGGGGAGAGGCTACAACCCTGTCTCACTCCCTTCCCAACCACTGCTTCCCTTCCATGCCCCTCGACTATTGTAACTGCCATCTGGTTTCTGTACAAATTGTAAATAGCCTTTCGCTCCCTGTATTTTACCCCTGCCACCTTTAGAATTTGAAAAAGAGTATTCCAGTCAACATTGTCAAAAGCTTTCTCTAAGTCTACAAATGCTAGAGACGTAGGTTTGCCTTTCCTTAATCTTTCTTCTAAGAAGAGTCGTAAGGTCAGTATTGCCTCACGTGTTCCAACATTTCTACGGAATCCAAACTGATCTTCCCCGAGGTCGGCTTCTATCAGTTTTTCCATTCGTCTGTTAATAATTCGCGTTAGTATTTTGCAGCTGTGGCTTATTAAACTGGTAGTTCGGTAATTTTCACATCTGTCAACACCTGCTTTCTTTGGGATTGGAATTATTCTATTCTTCTTGAAGTCTGAGGGTATTTCGCCTGTCTCGTACATCTTGCTCACCAGATGGTAGAGTTTTGTCATGACTGGGTCTCCCAAGGCCGTCAGTAGTTCTAATGGGATGTTGTCTACTCCCGGGGCCTTGTTTCGACTTAGGTCTTTTAGTGCTCTGTCAAACTCTTCACGCAGTATCGTATCTCCCAATTCATCTTCATCTACATCCTCTTCCATTTCCATAATATTGTACTCAAGTACATCGCCCTTGTATAGACGCTCTTTGTACTCCTTCCAACTTTCTCCTTTCCCCTCTTTGCTTAGAACTGGGTTTCCATCTCAGCTCTTGATATTCATACAAGTGGCTCTCTTTTCTCCAAAGGTCTCTTTAATTTTCCTGTAGTCTGTATCTATCTTACCCCTAGTGAGATAAGCCTCCACATCCTTACATTTATCCTCTCACATTTGTTTTTGATTTAATTAATTAACATTTAACGTACGTAGCCACCTGTAAAACTGGAACGGGTGCTTGGCCATAACCACGTTGAGAAGTGGTAGACTGCTGAGAGTGAGAGGCAGAGCTTTTATTGTCGAAATGTCTCTGGGGGGAACAACATGCCTCAAAATTTTTATTTATAATTTTCTACGCTTTTTAAGTAAAACAATCATTATTTACATTGTACATCTTCATTCTTCATACCTACTTATTTCTACGTCCCAAATGTAGCAGGTAACATGGCGGTGTGTTACTTATCTATATCAGTGTGTGAGAAACAGCGTGCTGTAACGAGTTTAGAATTCTAGATCGCCCACACACGGAGCATCCACTGATTCACCATGACAATGCAAGACCAGGCACGAGTCCTGCGA
This sequence comes from Schistocerca serialis cubense, assembly GCF_023864345.2. Lineage (NCBI taxonomy): Eukaryota > Metazoa > Arthropoda > Insecta > Orthoptera > Acrididae > Schistocerca > Schistocerca serialis. Next base: position 65,909,676 of record NC_064644.1, on the reverse strand, counting down.
CATCTGCAACAATCCGAATCGTTGGGTTCACTGTCATCAATCACAGTTCCACATAACGCCGACTTTTTCCCATCCGATTTTCATTGTTTACAAGCGTTGGAGGACTTCACTGTGATAGTCATGAAGCGATGCAAGCATTGGTGAGGCTATGGTTCCGTCAACGAAGTTGAACATTATACAGTAACGGTTTCAATAAAGTGGTATATCCTTGGGAGAAATATGTTTTTCGCCAGAGTGAGTATATTGAGAAATAAGTATGTTGATATGAAGAATAAAGGTCAGCAATGTTTAAAGTTTGTTTTGCTTAAAAGCGTTGAATATTTACATAACAAATTCTAAGGCATTACTTTTCCAAATGCCCTCATACTTTTGACGACTAGTAAATATTGTAACTGTAAGTGTGTTTATTTATACCTGCAGAGTGTTAGCGAGATAACTTTATTGTGAACAGTCATAAACATGAGATGAGCACAGATCGTTCGTAAGGACAAGGCAATTAGTCAAAGAGGGAGACAGCATATCTTAAGCTCATGCAATAAACAGCAAAAACCAGCGGTAACTTTACGCCAAATGATAAGAGCAGCAACAGCAGGGGTTCCTCTCACAACAGTGGAATCGACAAGAACTGCAGCAACCATTAAGCCTGCAGGTGAATCAGCAGAAGCAGACGCAACAGGAACAGGTGCAACTCATGGAGCAACCGCGGGGTGTCCCTACCCTTTCCAGCCAGCAGCACCCAAACTGCCCTCTCCCCACCTCCCCACCCTCTCTCCTCTGACGTAACAACAACCGCGAGGGATGGAATTTTGTACGCAGCACGGCTGTGTCATCATCTCGCGGCGAGACTCAGTTCTAACGGAGCTACCTTCTCCCATGGCATGGAGATAAAGAATTTCTACGTGTACAGATCACATTTCAGCAGGAGCCTCAACATGCACAATCTAATACATAGACTAGCCCAATACTGTGACCGCTGAGTGCATATTCGATTCTAAGAACGGTTGTGATACCATTAGTCTATATAACAACCAGGAGAGACACATATTCACAGACAAAAAAGTTAAGGGAAAACAAATTGTAAGCTCATGTATAGAGAGCTTACAAATGTACAAGGACTTTGGTTGTATGATACGACTTACCAGTATGAAATTACACCCCTTGTGGCCTGTATGCTTGCACTGCATCGGTCATTGAAGGGCCTCATCGAGTCATTATGTCCTCGCCTGAGCAAGGTGATCCAGAAGTATGGTAATAGGTCCTTGATATGCTGGATGGCACAAAGGGTGGAATTTACGTGTGATCTGGTCCCAAACGTCCTCTCTGGGCGTCATATTTCAGATCTTTCTGGGACCGAGGGTACCTCAACATCACGCAGACACGTCATAGACACACGTGAAATACGTCGCTCTCCATACTATGACACTAGAAATGACACCAATGTGGCTCTCCAAAACATTGGAACTTGAAGAAAACAGGTATGTGACAGCGATAAATGTAGGAAATAATAAAATCACGCTACAAGGGTTGGTACCGCAATTGGTACCATCTTCAGGTCCAGTGAGGCAGCGTAATAAAAATTTTCCCTTAGTCTACGGATGCTGGATATCAGTGTTCTGCAAGTAACCGACCAGCCGCAGTACCATTCTTCCACTTAAACAACATGGAATTACTGAAAACATTGGAAGCTCGCCGTCAAGCCGGAAATGGCCGTCGAGCGTAGTAGAGAACCATTGCTGAACATAATACGACACCATTCGTCAGGAGTCCATTATTCCCAGTCACGTCACTACTCCAAACGTAGCGATTTCTATTGTGGTGTTGACGGCAGCCTATATATGGGACGGTAATCTTTAAATCCTGTTGCTGTTAGGTTCCGACACAATGCTATCGGCTGGCAGAGCAGATGCAGAGGTTTAGCATGTGCATGGAACATGGCCTTCCTTCCATGTGGTGGTCAGGCGTAGTCAGCTGGAAATATACCGTATGTGCACTCCTACCCACACGTTCCGATGCAGTCTAACGTTGTGCCAGTGTCACATCCGAAAGCCCCACAAATCCGATTACGGCCCGATTTTATCAGCCGTTCAATGAGGCCCTTTTTAAATTGTTATAACATTGTCTCACACGGGTACACGAGATCGCCGCGTCTGTCACATTAATGATCAATACCTGATGAACAACTCAGATGCTCTGAGATTACGTCTCATAGAGAATTCCAGCTGGCATCATTCACACATCTGTCAATGGAGTGTATGCGTATCCTCGTATTCACATCAGACTGTGTGCTCTGTGTGCTCAACATATTTTTTTTTTTGCCTCACAGTGTGTTTGCAGTGATGCACCGAACTCTTAGGCATTGTTTACAGATCAAGGTAGCGCAGTGGTTGCCCACAGGGCCCGTCTTCGCGAGGAAAACAGTACAAACCACGTCCGGACTTACTGATATGGGTTTGCCGTCGCGATTTCTTCTGTCGTTTAAGGCGAATGGCCGGTTGGTTTCTTTTAGTTGGCGCGTCCGAGTCTTTATACCATCCTTCCTTTATCCGAGCTTGTAATCCGTCTCTTATGATGTCGATGTCACCCGGCTGTTAAACACTGTTGCTCCTGCTTTTCTTTCATAACCATTAGTAAACTCACTTCCAGATCAGACGATTGTTCTCAGTCTTATGTGGACACTCTCATCCGAGACAGGTAGCCTCAAGACGCAAGCGGCCACCCAGTCCGGGTGACAAACCTCAGTTCAGAAGAAGTCCCAGCGGTCTTGCGGTTGTCTGAAGTAGCGAAGATCGCCCAGCGTCCGGCATCTCTCCTGACAGCCGTCGCCTTCACCTCTTCAACCAGAAGCCGCCGTAGCCTGCACTAGGGACTAGCTCAGCTCGCCAGCGTCGAAGGCGGCTTCCTCGCTGTCCAGAGTGATTCCGCCACTACAGCCCCAACGCCTGTCCCCACCACAGAGCTGTTTGTACGGTGCGAGGGCAGGTAGGTCGCTTCACCGCCTTTTGCCGTGACACCAGAAGGCCAACTGCAAGGCCCTCATCAATAGTGGAGTTCTGGATCCTTCACACGGATTGCATGACAGCTTCCTATGTGTTACTCTCCGCATCACTCTGGCCACCGAATACCGTTTTGATTCGATACTGAAGTTCCAGAAGTTCAATGTCTGTCACATGTTGCAAGCAGTGACACTAGGTAATAAAGTGCGGAAGTTGCACAGACATGCAGAGAAAATATTTCCATCATTTGCAGTCGATCACTATTGACAGAATCAGTCTATCGGCAGTACAGTATGCAAGACGACGAATACGACAGAGTCCACTGGAGCGAGCGACGTCGTATTTGCAGTCCTCTGGCAGTGGCGGCGAGAAGACATTGCCTTATCGTGGCAAGCCACGAGCTGCCGGATGTGGCTCCCCGCCGAGAGGTACATGCCTGCCATCTCTGCCGGTACTACTGCTATTTTAGTTGTTCCCTAGGCAGCCGAGTTGGAAACAAACTGTGTGTTAAAGCCGTTTATGGTGGCGCCTCTGAACATACGATTTCCATTGTCTCTGCCAACGATACTTTATCCACAGACGATAAGGATATAAGATTTTGAAGGACAACGTTTTTCCCCTAATGAAAGGCTACTTTCCAATGATCACAACCGAACATTTCGATAGTAGTGTCATTTTCAATTGAATAATTTAGCACTTTACAGAGGACAGAAGTTTTTGTCATGTGCTTAGCACGAAATGTTTAAATTTGAAAGTAATGATGTTCACATTACACCTTTCCAGGCTGCTGCCTAAACTTAATCGTTTACTTTCGCGATTTATAAGAACGTTTAGTTTGTTTCTTCTTCAAGCATTTCGCTACTGAAAACAGACTCGCTTGAGAATTTATATTTACGCCACCATCTTTGCATAATTTTCATCAAACAATGAAGAAGAAAATATGAAGACGACGTGAAACATCGAGGAAGTCTGTGTGTTTTGAGAAATGAGACAGGTAACACGCTGTTGTAAGATACTGTGTAACATTTATGAGTTTCGAATACGGACAACCATCAGCCGTGTAATGGAACGACGACAACGAAAATTTGCAAGCACGCATGAATGTTCAAAGGAACTGTGCATCGTACTTCTGAACAACACACGCACTGGAGTACCGCGTTTCTGAGTTAACTGCGAAGAAGCAAATAAATCGGCGATTTAACCAAATATTTATCCACTCATCGACATTATTTTACGGCAAAACTTAACAATTCACTCCAGTTTACTAGAACCTGATCAGCAATGCAATAACGCGGATTTAGTATGTTTGCCTAAAGCAACTATGAAAGCCATAAATAAATGTAAAAGTCACTGCAGTTAACAAGTACCAGACAGACCAAAGGTGTATAAATTGTTACGATTGAAATTGCAGTTGTATCAATTAGTACTGAATCTAATATCGATATACTGTTCTTAAAAATAAGTAATACTTTCTCTCGACGGGCCTAAATTAGAGACACAATACCGAAGGAAAAATTACTAATGAGTAGTATTGTAAGACAAGAATCGAAGGAAAAGTATAGATATCGTGAGTTATCGGTGCTGAACTGTGATAAAAAGAATGGAGTAGATATTCCCTATTGGCTCAGTCATTTCATTTCTGTTTTTGAAAATTGCGTTTAAAAGATTAAATCATTCAATGTTTCGTTTTGTTTCAAGAATACAATTTGAAAAAGTAGAATTACAAAACAGATTATCAGTAAGACAACTGAAGAGCAGACAATGGTAATTAAATTAAATTTTATCTATACTGTCTATCCCTCCTCCACTAAGAGTCATTGAGAAGTAATATATTATTCATTAGTTTTTCGGTTATCTGTAATATGACTGCCATCGAGCTACATGCCTTTAGAAAGGAACTCTCGGAGGGTATGACGATGCTGGAATTTTCAGGCTCATTCCATTACTCTCATCAGCCAGAGATTAAAAAGAAGCAAGTGCTAAAACTTTTTGTTCTGTTTCCTGTGTGGTAATACGTTAAGACTACAGCAGTAATCACATAACGTTTCAAAAGGCATATCAGAATCTCTTTCACGGCCGGTAGCACCGATGCTAGCACCAACATTAGTTCGTGGTGAATAACTTACAGCAGATGCTGCCCTAGAACAACGTCTGAAAAGATGTTTCTGAACCTTGGTTCAAGCAAGCAGAACATTGTTGTCAAATTACGATAATCAGAGTGCCCGTATCTACACTCTATTTGCTCGTTTAGCTCGTTCCCTATTACTCTGCTACGTTTGCTGTCAATCAGCATTAGTTCAGCCATTTACCTTCGCTTTTAAGCAGTTCGTCGTTGGTATAATATTCGTTATTATCGTATACTGGTCGTCTAACAGTTCTCTCTGAAGTGGATTGAAACCTCAAGTATAGTAATAAATCACCAATATGATCATATAGTACAACTGCTATGAAGTATTTATTTGAGAAATAGTATTACTAGAAAAGTACAGAGTAAAAAGGTACAAGCATTAAGATAAAAGTACTCCACAGAAAAAAGTATCAAAAGTATTTCCGTGTCCTCAACTTAAATTCATTTCTGTACTAAAGTCATTCTATCATACATTCATGCCTACTTGGTATGGTGGCACTTCTCTCTATTACTATGAAAAAGCACTAAAAATGACTGAAACTGGAAAATGTCTAATCAAGTCCACTGTTTTAATCATTTTAGTGCTAGAATAGTGAAGCGAATGCATGTGTGACAAGGAACGTCGTGCAGTGGTTAAGTCATGTTTTACTCGGCTCTCCAGCTGCTCAAAGATACTGTGGCTCGCTGTAAGAATAACTGTTCATCTATGAAATACTTTCCAGGTTTGATTTTGAGGTAAATTTCATCTATCCGCTGTTTTATTTTATCCGTGTCACATTAACTACTTCTACGTTGCCACATTGATAACATGACAACCGTTCTACGTGACACCTCCAGTTTTTAACTGCGTTAATCGGACTTCACGCAACTGGAACAGACAACTGATTTTCGACTATAATGAACTCGTGCCAAATCGTATCAAGTCAAGAAGTGCTCGCAGAGCAGCCGTCTTACAAATATAGATTTTCGCATCCAGAGAAATATATAAAAATGACTGATTATTTCTTTACAAATTATTACTCAGAATAAATAATAAAAATAACGATAGTGACAGTGATATTAAATAACCGCAAAAACTTTCCCGAAATTCAGAACACAAAATTTTTAGTTTGTTGTTGTTGTGGTCTTCAGTCCTGAGACTGGTTTGATGCAGCTCTTAATGCTATTCTATCCTGCGCAAGCTCCTTCATCTCCCAGTACCTACTGCAACCTACAACCTTCTGAATCTGCTTAGTGTATTCATCTCTTGGTCTCCCTCTAGGATTTTTACCCTCCACGCTGCCCTCCAACGCTAAATTTGTGATCCCTCGATGCCTCAGGACATGTCCTACCAACCGATCCCTTCTTCTAGTCAAGTTTTGCCACAAACTTCTCTTCTCCCCAATCCCATTCAATACCTCCTCATTCGTTACGTGATCTACCCACCTAATCTTCAACATTCTTCTGTAGCCCCACATTTCGAAGGCTTCTATTCTCTTCTTGTCCAAACTATTTATTGTCCATGTTTCACTTCCATACATGGCTACACTCCATACAAATCCTTTCAGAAACGACTTCCTGACACTTAGATCTATACTCGATGTTAACAAATTCCTCTTCTTCAGAACCGCTTTCCTTGCCATTGCCAGTCTACATTTTATATCATCCCTACTTCGACCATCATCAGTTACTTTGCTCCCCAAATAGCAAAACTCCTTGACAACTTCAAGTGTCTCATTTCCTAATCTAATTCCTTCAGCATCACCCGACTTAATTCGACTACATTCCATTATCCTCGTTTTAATTTAGTTGATGTTCATCTAATATCCTCCTTTCAAGATACTGTCCATTCCGTTCAACTGCTCTTCCAACTCTTATAACAGCCATCTGTTTCCGTACAAGTTATGAATAGCCTTTCGCTCCCTGTATTTTAATCCTGCCACCTTTAGAATTTGAAAAATAGTATTCCAGTCAATATTGTCAAAAGCTTTCTCTAAGTCTACAAATGTTAGAAACGTAGGTTTGCCTTTCCTTAATCTTTCTTCTAAGATAAGTCGTAGGGTCAGTATTGCCTCACGTGTTCCAACATTTCTCCGGTATCCAAACTGATCTTCCCCGAGGTCGGCTTCTATCAGTTTTTCCATTCGTCTGTAAATAATTCGCGTTAGTATTTTGCAGCTGTGACTTATTAACCTGATAGTTCGGTAATTGTCACATCTGTCAACACCTGCTTTCTTGGGATTGGAATAGTTATATACTTCTTCAAGTCTGAGGGTATTTCGCCTGTCTCGTACATCTTGCTCACCTGATGGTAGAGTTTTGTCAGGTCTGGCTCTCCCAAGGCCGTCAGTAGTTCTAATGGAATGTCGTCTACTCCCAGGGCCTTGTTTCGACTCAGGTCTTTCAGTGTTCTGTCAAACCCTTCATGCAGTATCGTAACTCCCATTTCTTCTTCATCTACATCCTCTTTCATTTCCATAAAATTGTCCTCAAGTACATCGCCCTTGTATAGACCCTCTATGTACTCCTTCCACCTTTGTCCTTTCCCCACTTTGCTTAGAACTGGGTTTCCATCTCAGCTCTTGATATTCATACAAGTGGCTCTCTTTTCTCCAAAGGCCTCTTTAATTTTCCTGTAGGCTGTATCTATCTTACCCCTAGTGAGATAAGCCTCTATATCCTTACATTTGTCCTCTAGCCATCCCAGCTTAGCCATTTTGCACTTCCAGTCGATCTCATTTTTGAGACGTTTGTATTCCTTTTTGCCTGCTTCATTTACTGCACTTTTATATTTTATCCGTTCATCAATTAAATTCAATATTTGTTCTGTTACTCAAGGATTTCTACTAGCCCTCGTCTTTTTACCTACTTGATCCTCTGCTGCCTTCACTACTTCGTACCTCAGAGCTACCCATTCTTCTTCTACTGTATTTCTTTCCCCCATTCCTGTCAATTGTTCCCTTATGTTGACCCTGAATCTCTGTACAACCTCTGGTTTTGTCAGTTTATCCAGGTCCCATCTACTTAAATTCCCACATATTTAGCAATTTCTTCAGCTTTAATCTAGAGTTCATAGCCAATAGATTGTGGTCAGAGTCCACATCTGCCCCTGGAAATGTCCTACAATTTAAAACCTGGTTGCTAAATCTCTGTCCTACCATTATATAATCTGTCTGATACCTTTCAGTATCTCCAGGATTCTTCCACGTATACAACCTTCTTTTATGTTTCTTGAACCAAGTGTTTGCTATGATTAAGTTATGCTCTGTACAGAATTCTACCAGACGGCTCCCTCTTTCATTTCTTAGCCCCAATCCATATTCACCTACTATGCTTCCTTCTCTCCCTTTTCCTACTGTCGATTTCCAGTCAACCATGACTATTAAATTTTCGTCTCCCTTCACTACCTGACTATTTTCTTTTATGTCATCATACATTTCTTCAATTTCTTCGTCATCTGCAGAGCTAGTTGGCGTATAAATTTGTACTACTGTAGTAGGCATGGGCTTCGTGTCTGTGTTGGCCACTATAATACGATCACAATGCTTTTTGTAGTAACTTACCCGCACTCCTATATTTTTATTCATTATTAAACCTACTCCTGCATTACCCCTATTTGATTTTGTATTTGTAAACCTGTATTCACCTGCCCAGAAGTCTTGTTCCTCCTGCCACCGAACTTAACTAATTTCCACTATATCTAACTTTAACCTATCCATTTCCCTTTTTAAATTTTCTAATCTGCTTGCCGGATTAAGGGATCTGACATTCCAAGCACCGATCCGTAGAATGCCAGTTTTCTTTCTCCTGATAAGGGCGTCCTCTTGAGTAGTCCCCGCCCGGAGATCCGAATGGGGGACTATTTTACCTTCGGAATATTTTACCCAAGAGGACGCTAACATCATTTAATCATACAGTAAAGCTGCATGCCCTCGGGAAAAATTACGGCTGTAGTTTCCCCTTGCTTTCAGCCGTTCGCAGTACCAGCACAGCAAGGCCGTTTTGATTAGTGTTACAAGGCCGGATCAGTCAATCATCTAGACTGTTGCCCCTGCAACTACTGAAGAGGCTGCTGGCCCTCTTCAGGAACTACACGCTTGTCTGGCCTCTCAACAGATACCCCTCCGTTGTAGTTGCACCTACGGTACGGCTATCTGTATCGTTGAGGCACGCAAGCCTCCCCACCAACGGCAAGGTCCATGGTTCATGGGGGAGGGGGGGGAGGAGGGGGGGGGGATTTTTAGTATATTTGATAAAAAATGAAATGTACTAAAAATTTGTTTTCAGAATTTTGGGAAAGTGAAGAATAATTCATTACGGTTCTTTTATAACTGGATAAAACTAACACACTACTTCACTGTTTGCTTGTACTTACAATAAAAACTCAAAGTCGTCATCCTCGAATAATATTTGTGTATCGGACACTGCAGTTATCTGTGTCAAGTACTCTGGTTCTTTGATCATATTAGTTACTCTACTTCTTTGGACGTATCGAGTACTCCAGCACGTAATAAAAGTGATGCTCTTAGAGTTCCACCTCATTCTCTCATGAGACAGACATGAATAGAGTAGCGAAAAATAACACCACGGTAAAAATTAGCTACACGTCTTCAGTGGGCTGTGTCAGAGAGAAAGAGAGCGCCAGAAGCGCGCATCGATCCTCGCTAGCGACACCGACCTCCATCGTGGGCACCTGCCGGCACCAGACTACGGTGCTCAGGCGATGGCGCGGGAGCGGCCGCACTCTGCAGAGCGGAACGATCGTAAAAAAACGGGTGGAGGTGGTCAGGAAGAGAAATAACCCCGTAAAAAATTTCGAGGGGACTGGTAAGGGCTCTCGCGCGAGGCTAAAAGCCATCGAGGGCCTCTGCGGGCGAAATAATTAAGGACGGGAGCGGACGCTCCACATCGGCGTCCAGTCCGGCGCGGTGCGTCACAGCCTGGCGAAATGTGACGTCGACAGCTGAGGATCCACCCTGTGTCTGCCTGCTGCTCCAGGCAGAGAGGTAGGGGAAGGGCAGCGACTCTCGTGTCCAGCCATCCGCACCGACAATCAGCCGCCACCGACTGCGCTCTTACCGAAACGACTGTCCTCTTCTGCACATCTGCCCTCATTTCCCTTCTGACTGTTACAACAGTAAAATATTTTCAGCCAAGCGACACATAGATCTTGAGACAATACTGGACTACACTTTCACAGTCACCAATGGGAACAACAGGGCGTGACACACAGTAGAGAAAAGGGTAATTGTTACTGCACACACACGTCCCGCTGCCACCAACGTAAAGTCACTACTAAGTGATACGCAGCAGAGGAGCGACGTTCGAAGTTGTGAGACAGTACTGTTTAATTCGTATGACAGAAATATTTCTAGAAGCGTCGCCGTAACCTAGGAGTACACAATCTGTAACTGTTCTGCAGCTAAGTGTAAAGTTTCTTTATGGAAACTGGCATTTTACTAATGAAAGATATTATACACGAAGCATTGTTAGAAGAGCTAAATCGTTGAAGTGAAGTAAGAGACTTTCGTGTCAAAAGTGATGCTGAAGCTGATGCTCCTGTAACAGTTATGGACAATAGCGAAAGTAGTCAGTCTACCAAATCTTCAGACAGCGATGAAGAACCTACAGCTGTCCGTGATAAAAATTTCTAATGTTTGAACACTGCTGTCCCTAACAGAAAGAGCCTGTCAGCTGCCGGTAACATTGTAGTCCATATTCAAAGAGTTCGTTGGTTCATTGCGGGGAGGAGAGCATCCAGCGAAGTCATTGGCCCCATCGGATAAGGGAAGGATGGGGAAAGAAGTCGGTCATAGCCTTTCAAAGGAAACTTTGGGGCATTTGCCTGAAGCAATTGAGGGAAGTCACGGAAAACCTAATTCAGGATTGCTGCACCCTGGTTTGAACCTCCGTCCTCCCAAATGTGAGGCTAGTGTGCCAATCACTATGCTACCATATTCCAATAGCGTGAAAATAACGAACAAGTAGACTCGTGAATAAATGAGAATATTTCAAAATACTAGTCTAATATGGCCATTTCATTAAATGAATAAAAAAATGCTTAAAATGGCTCTGAGGACTATGGGACTAGAACTTAGAACTACTTAAACCTAACTAACCTAAGGATCTCACACACATCCATACCCGAGACAGGATTCGGACCTGTGACCGTAGCGGTCGCGCGGTTCCAGACTGCAGCGCCTATATCCGCTCGGCCACTCCGGCCGGCAATAAATGAATACCATCGTCGTCTAACTACACAGCGAATAAAGTCTTTAGATCTGGACAACTTTCAGGTTTCTCCACTGAAAAATTTCCCTCACTTTTGTTACTTAGTCTGTATTTCTGGATGCAGTAATACTAACACCGACTGACAAACTACATTACAAATGTGAAATAAAATAAGCTTAGTTCATGAGAGTCCAATTTGATTCTAAAATATTCTATATTCAGACAGTTTCTCCAGCAAATAATTGAGTGTCACTGTGATCCTGGTGTGTCAATTTCAGAGCTGTACACTACTATGTTATGTATGGAATCAGGAACTCAACATATGGATTCAGAAACTAAGCACAAAAACTGACAATATAAAAGGTATTTCGAAGTCTTTGCATCAGAAGTCTGGCCATGATAGGTCATTTTATGTGAAGAACTGTTGTTAGAGACAAAACATTCGCTGACGTTTACCGGCAACAATAGGAATTCATTTCTTTATATTTGGTTACACCCCTGAGAGATAGGGCATAGGGATTCTGAAGCGTGTGTATGAAATGCGTGTTACCTGTAATTCAGTCATGGTCCATGGGAAAGGGTACAGGTAGTGAAAAATTCAAGCTCTTAATACGCTTCTGAAATATCTTTCTCTGCTCAGAGTATTTCATTACTACGGTTTCACTGGTATAGATAGCATGCGTACACCGCAGAGGACTACACCACGCCACCTCTTAGGGACAAAACCGATAATAAAGATGGATTAGAGTCGCCGCGAAGGGTCATCAAACATTTTTCTAAGAAAAGATGTTTCCCGTAACGCGATAATAATCCCAAATGTTTGATGCAAAACTGTGGAACACGCTGTATATAGGGTGTTTAAGAAGGTAAAGTAAAAATTTTAGGAGTTTGTAGCACAGACAAATGCGAATTAAAAGTTCCATGTAACATGCGGCGAACATTGACTGGTTACAGATAGAGCTGGTTACAAAAATAAGTTTTCGTTTCACGTTGAAGTTATTCTCGATCTATTTACAGAGTGTTAGATGGTACTTGAATTGACATGGTTGAATTATTCAACTGTTATTCTAAGTTCTTGGCCAACTCAATGTGTATCATTTACTCATGCCGCAGGAACTTATGCTGAGTACATCGACAGGTATCTGTAAAAAATGTTGGAACGGCAACGTTGGTGCTCGTAGGGAATGTGCTACATGGCTTCATTGTCGCAGAGCACGATACTCAGATGAGCTTTCTCTTGTTTTCAGTAAATCGCATACGGTTGGAACAGTATCCAGCAGTCACATCTTATGTGAAAACGGAAATGAACAGAATGTGGATGAAGCAGAACATATTATCAGTTTGTAGAATTTAATCATTCGATAAATACACGCAGAAACTCTAGACACATCGGATTTCCACATACAGTAATATAGTGAATATTATGTAAGCACGAAGTGTAAACTTATCATTTTAAGCGTATTCAGTACCTTCAAGAATTAGTTGAAGTTAGAAGATTAAGATCCTGTCGTTGACTTATTTCAAATAGCAGACTAATCCTATAACTACTGTTTACTAAGGAAACCACTTTCGGGCGTGATGGTACCAATAAGACTCGAAACTCACATGCCTTTTCAGAAACACATTTTCAAGAACGTTTCTCTGTAAATTTGTGCTGTGGTATGACAGAAAATCAGTTGTTTGGGTTTGGTGTTATGTTGCATCGTCTTACAGGCCCCTATAGTAATATCACATTTATTAAATAAATAACTGTGTCAGATACTGTGCTATGTTTAGGAACCAAACTCGTTACTCCAGGCATAAGAAAAGCGAACATCATCATTACATTATCTCTGATTTTCATTATCTCTGTTGCTGACTGTAACGTTAATGACCCCGATTTTGTTCATGGTCGATAAAGAGGACGGCAACTTAAAATTGTGATTATTATTTATACCAACGTGACGGTAAAAGTTGCATTCAAGGAATAAATAGAAGAGTGGTCATCTCTGATACATAATTAGGTGACACTCGAACGTAAATATTACTCTTTCTAGTTATTCTAGTTACTATAGAACGTTTCAGCTACACTACGTTGACGTGGAGATGAAGAGATGCTGGGGAGATTGGCGGACGAAACTGTAAATAAACACGCCGACTTTCAACGGATTCTAGAGAACGCAACAAGAAATCCGGCACGTCTCTTCACCAACACATTACCACTCGACAAAACACACAGAAGAGGCCATTTTAGTTTCAATGTACATTTTAATACAGAATGAGGAAACCAAGAACACATGCCTTCCTTGCAAACAAACTTCCAGCATTATTAAAGAGGTACTTTTGGTTGCAAGACTGGGTACGTTTCCGCAGTATGACTGGCCTCCCGCATATTCTAATCATCAGGTGATAAAAAAATCTAAATTTAAAACTCCCCGAGAAATATAAAGGCACAAATGGTCACTTTGCTTGGAAACCAGCGTCCCCGGACCTCACCCCATTAGTTTTTTACCCGTGGGTATCGCTGAAGCTTACAAAACGAGAATAAATAAAGTGACGAATCGATCGTTATGATAACGAACAAAGGTGCCCTCATAAAAGAACGTCAGGGTGAGCTCATATATATATATATATATATATACTCTCTGCCACACACAGTCACGCACTTACCTACACACGTGCCAAAATCTTATAATTACTCTCATTCTGAAATACAGTATGAAAAAGAGGAACGTGAAGTGATGCGACAACACTACTATTTCGGATAAGTGTGGCTGGTAGATGGCAGACTGAAAATGTTGAGCAAATAATTTGTACTAGTAAAGTACATAAACGTTAAAAACATTCAAACACGCACCATATCCTTCTGTAGGTCGCTTAAATTGGAGAGTGGATATTCTGTTTAAATTACAGCTGTCTCTTGTCAGAATATATAATCCACTCAGCTAAACTGCGGCACTCTGAAATTCATATCCCACAAGGACCACAGACTTGCTGAGCTTTACTCGAGTAGTCATACGTCACAGGACAGTGGCTCTATACGTAAATTGTGTCAACATTTGTCACTCTCGATTACCCACCCGCAAGTACCATGACCAGCTACTCAAATTCACAAGTCTCTCGATAGGCGCTTGAATGACACGACAGTGAAGTGATGCTACAGTAACACTTTCAGTCCGATGTAAAGTGTACACCGTTTTGAAACTTCGTAGAGAATTAAACCTATGTATCCGGATTGGTACGTGAACCTGCAACATTGCCTTTTGCGAGCAGTGTTCTGTCTCATATATCCAGACACACGACTGTCCCTCGTAGGTGGAATTCTGCATCCACATCCGGCTTACTGCTTCATTCCCCTAGGGAACTTCAAAATAGTTGACACACTGCCGCGGTAAAAAGTTTAGTCTGGCCCTAGGGCATAATTAATCCATTTCTCCGTAGTACCCCTTCTTCGTGACTGCTGGTCTATCAAGGAATATGGGAGAGCTCCTCTGATGCTATGAACGAGGAGGTACACAGGCAGGGTCGGGATAGCGGCTGGATACGTCCGTCGGCTAGAGATTTGCTTGTGAGAGGCCGGTTTCCGAACTCAAACTCCGTTCAGTACTCACATTCCATTCGTCAGGACATCTCAGTGAGGCGATGACTGGTGGAGTATCAACGCAATGTAACTCACTGTGTCCCCATACTTGAAGTCACGGTGACATGATTTCAGTGAATCCGACCACGCAGCACAATGCAAAGCAGTCAATGTTTCTGTACGAATGTAAGAAATACTCGTTTTCCAAGCAAAGTTTTCTCTTCCAACCTCTCCAGTCAGTATCAAAGACCCTCGTTATCACACTACTATGAATTATTTTTCTTATACAGTGATCGTTTACCACGTTCAAAAGTATTGAGTCTCAGTGCTACGGTGGTCATGATTTTGTACTGCTGAGTTTTACTACGTTATTTGTGGAATATACTTGTTAGAGCTACGCATGCATCACAACATCTCATCATGACGCGGAGAATGGAGGTGCTTGCCACACGAAAACATGACAAGCTACCTGTAATAATTAACACAAAAGTGCTCCAGAAAATTCATGCTCACCAAATGTAAAGAATAAATAAAAACAAAAACCCACTGATGATGGCACAGTGGTGACGAAACATATTTGGGTACTGGGAAAAACGGCGTTTTGCGTAATTGGTGGGCCCCAAATCACAAAAAAGTATTAAAACATTTCATTCACCAGCAGTCTATCCATATCAGTCACGGCAGCACTCAGTGCAGCTCTTCGCAGTGTGGGTAACGGCAGCCTACGCATGGGACGGTAATTCGCTAGTCCGGCTGACATGCGTGATAGTACAGGACGTTAGAGAGCTTCTGTTACTTGTTCTCAGATGGCATTATCAGATGTTGATGGGCTTCAACGTGCTTGATGCTCACTACAGTGGGCCTCCGTTTTGGCGATCAGACGTGGTCGACAGGAACCCTGATGGCAAGTTTGTCTGACTTCACGTTTGCATGCCCTCCTACAGTGGCCCTCTTGTGAAATACAGTCATTGTACGATCCGTCCAGCCATACAAATGGATCCCCTCAACGACTCCACCCTCAAAGTCTGTCAGGTGCTGACAACGCTGCTTCAGACTTTTATGTGGCGTCACTGAGTCCTTCACTGTGATCACTCACCATCTGATGCTTTTCATGCTCCTTGTGTATCCTCGGGGGCCTGGTGAAAACACCGTGCACGAGGAACCATGATTCATGACCCGAACCGCTCAGGATTGGCATCACGTTCTCTTCACTGATGAGTGTCGCGTATGCCTTCAACCAGACAGCCGTAGGAGACGTGTTTGGAGGCAACCCGGTCAGGCTGAACGCCTTAGACACACTGTCCAGCGAGTGCAGGAAGGTGGAGTTTCCCTGCTATTACGGGGTGGCATAATCTGGGGCCGACATATGCCACTGGTGGTTATGGAAGACGCTGTAACGGTTGTATGATACGTAAATGCCATACTCCAACCGATAATGCAACCATATCGGCAGCATACTGCCGAGGCATTCCTCTTCATGGACGACAATTCGCTCCCCCATCGCATACATCTTGTGAATGATTACCTTCAGGATAACGACATCGCTCGACTAGAGTGGTTAGCATGTTCTCTAGACATGAACCCTATCGAAGATGCCTGGAATAGATTGAAAAGGGCTTTTTATGGACAACGTGACCCACCAACCACTCTGACGGTTCTACATCGAATCGATGTTGAGGAGTGGGACAATCTGGACCAACAGTGCCTTAATGAACTTGTGGATAGTATGCCACGACGAATACAGGAATTCATCAATGCAGGCGGACGTGCTACTGAGTCTTACAGGTACCGGTGTGTACAGTAATCCGGACCGCTACCTTTGAAGGTCTCGCTGTATGGTAGTACAACATGCAATGTGTGGTTTTCATGAGCAATAAATAGTGCGGAAATGATGTTTATGTTGATCTCTATTCCAATTTTCTATACAGGTTCCGGAACTCTCGGAATCGAGGTGATGCAAAACATTTCTTGATGTGTGTATTAAAACATAAGACTGAATGAAAAATCCAGTAGCCAACAGTAGCTGTATATATTTAAGTCGATCTGAGACCCACACAACCGGTTTCGCCGATTTTCAGCTGCGTCTTCTGCTGTAGTATAAATGCGAGTTGTTACAGAACGAACAGTTGGCGTGGCTAGGCAAAGTTCGCAGCCTCCCTGCACTTATAAACACCATCATCGAGGATGTTAAACTCAAGAACTGTCATTACTTTACCGTATAAAATATGTTCCTGTTGCCCTGTGTCAAGCAACCGACAACGCCCTTCATAACTGTTATCCAGAAAGTACTGGGTCCGAAAGACGACACGCTTATGTGTGTTTTGTCACCAACATCATAGTAATCGTAGTAACTGACAGCACACGCTACGAGCGTCCAGTGTGTGGTGGCTTCCGTCTGGGAATCACTCTGCGGCATTCTGTAACAACTCTCTATACCGTATGACGTAGTATTTATGTATATCACACCAGAACATGCACCTGAAAATTTGTGAAAATTGTTGTGTGGGCCTCTAATCGACTTAAATAGAAACAGCTACACCGGACTTTTGGACTTTTCATTCGGTCTTACGTTTTGATAATTTAAAACCTGTTTTTAAACACCTATTGTACTGTATGAATTGTTGATCGAACATCTATAACTATGTTAGCTATGACTACCAAGTTTTTAATTATGTGTAACTTTGATGCAACCCTAGTGGCCGTTTTACCTGTCACAGAGATTTACGACTCTGATTATTTACATACCCACCTATGGTGTTCACATTTACATGCACGAATTTACATTGACATTTCATTGTGGGGTTTGGGAGCTTCCGTTTGCTTGTCAAGCAGCGTACGTTCAGAAATATTATATCTATAACAAATAATATAAATTACAAATGAACCTCACGTACGTAATTCACTATATAAATCATTGAATCAGCAAGTCTACTTTGTGCGAAACTAGGAACAAAGCAAGGAGATTTGTACTGGCTCAGTAGTGGCCTGGAATGATTGCACGGTGACATGGGGCCACTAGAGAAAACTTTATCAACTTGCGTCCATGAGTTTACACCAGCAGACGAACGTATGGGTTTTAGCAACTTCTGTCCCCCACAGCGAGGTGGTGGTTCGATTTTTGACGGTTGCACGTGAACACAGTCGCCACCGCTGCCCTAGGACACCACGTCTGCCGATCCCGCTTCATAAGGCAGTATTTCGCGCAGACGAAAGGCCACACTCAAAGGAAATAAGACACGTCGGATTTCTTTTCAGTCGGTCATGTAACACGTCCACTCCGTTTTATTTCAAAGATATAGTTAACAATTTTTGTCCTATTTGAGTGTTGTTAGTAATAATAACAATTAGGACAATAATAATAATAATAACTATTAAAGGCTTCACATAATTTTATAGAAAGGAAACTATTCATTCGTGATCTCATTTCCCTTATTATAGATTCTACAGTAATAATGCAAAAGAGCAGAGCAATAGATTTACTGCTATCATAGAAGATGCTTGTACAAACCAGGCGGTAAACTGTTGCAGGAGTACAAGTCATTATTAACACACATGCCTGGAAATGGTTAGAGTAATTTTAACTAACACAGAAAGGAGGTAACATCGATCTGTTGTTGATGATCAGTTGTAAAAAACAGTCGAGGTTGCAGAACATCTCATTTATTAAAATGACTTGTTTCCGTCACCGTCAGATTATAATCACTGTACAGATATGAAAATGCTTATTAATCAGAGAAATCAGCTTTTACATAACATATAAAAAGATCAGAAATATTTTCCTTGAGTCAGTGGTTTGGGCTTTGTTTGATTCTCCCCGCCAGGAACTGCTCTCCTGTGCCAACATCTTCAGCTCAGAGTAGCAATTGCAACCTACGTCGTTAGTTATTTGTTGGGTGTATTCCGATTTCTGTTTTCCTCTACAGTTCTTACCTTCTGCAGCTCACTCCAGTACCAAGTAGATTATTCCTTGATGTCTTAACTGATGTCCTATCACCTGTCCATTCCTCTTGTTACAGTTTTCCATATGTTTCTTTCTTCGCCGACTCTGCAAAGAATCTTCTCATTCCTTACTTTTTCCATCCACCTAACTTCCAACATTTTTCTGTAGCAAAAAATCACAAAGGCTTAGAATCTCTTCTGGTTTTCCCAACAGCCCACGTCACACTATCAAAAACCGCTATGCTCCAAATGAACACTCTCAGAAATTTCTTCTACAAATAAAGGTCTAGGTTTTTACTAGAATAACCGGAACGCCCTTCTTGCTAGTGCTAGTCTGCTTTTGATGTCTTCCTTGTTCCGACCATCATGGGTTATAATGCTACGGATTCCTTAACTTCATCTATTTTGCGAACACCAATCCTGGTTTTAATTTTGTCACTGTTCTCATTTCAGCTACTTCTCACTTCTTCGTCTTCCTTCGATTTACTCTCAGTTCATCTTCGGTACTCATTGTCCATTCGATTCAGCACATCCTGTAATTTTTCTTCATTGCCACTAAGGATGGCAACCTCATTACCGAATCTTATCATTGATATCCCTTCACTTTGAATTTTAATTTCACTCATACCTGTGTTACATCCCTTTTAATTCGTACTAGCCATGGTACCTGGCTTCGCTGAGTTGATACCAGTTTGTGTGGTGTTGGAATAAAACGATAAACGTTAAAATATAGAGGTAAAAAATTTATTGAAAACATATTCTAACTATTTGCAATGTTTGTTTATAAACAAAATTTTTCATTTTGTTATCCGTGATATATATGAACAATTTTTTTCAAATTTCCTATTCGAAAGCCAACTACGTGTAGTTGACAGTGTGAAAAGCAGGAGTCTACGGGGTTGACGCCGCAATATTTTAAAGTTTCTCGTTGCCCTTTGTTAGTTGTAAAACCATAGGCTAATTTGATTGGAAATTACAGTCTATTATATTGGAATGGCAGTTCAGTAGACATCAGTGGTATCCTGGGGATAAATAGTGTGTGTCCTTTGTACTTCCCACTCGTAAGTTCGGTTTAGATGATGTTATTGGATAGCTGTTTGACAATCATTCTTGTTCCATTACGTGGTTCTGGTAAGCTGATATTTCTGAATAGTATGATCGGGGATTCAGTTTTAAGTAGAAGTAAGTATAATGGGATTCCTGGTACTTACAAAGAGTGTAGAAATTCTATAGGGAGGTTTACACTTTGTTCAATGTTTACCGTTGTGTAAATCGACTGATATATTCTCTTTCTGCCTGGAATTTTCTTTTGAGTGTTGAAGGTGATATCATCGATAATATTACCTATAGTTGCTAAAATTGCCCGCTCAAGTAGCCAGTCCGTGTTGGTATAGTTGTGAAGAATGTTTGGATATTTTGGTGGATGAGTTTGTTTTCAGCTGTGGCTATGTTGCATAAATCACTGTTGAGTTTACTAAGGTCTGTCGTATGATCAATAGGATATCGGCCTTCGCATATTTATTAAAGTTGTTTAGCAAAATGTGCTGTTGTTTCGTCTTTCGATAGTTTATCTCTCATGTTTCTGTTAGTCAGGGTATTTGTATGTCTGGCCAGAGATGTGATTTTTTAAAACATGTATTGATCTTGCCTGCTTTTGTTGATTTGGGAATAAGTGGAAGTGTTTGTCTAAAATCTCTTGAGAATATCAGTCGTGCTCTTCCCATCACTGAGAGTTTTCTCGCAAGTCCTGTAATGTTCCACGGCTTCAAGTAATTTTTTATGTGCCATTGTGCATACGTCCGAGAACATAATTTTAGCTCCGTTTAGATGATCACTCCGTTCTGATTGGTTCTGGTTTTGTTTCGTTTTAGGTGGCAAAAGCATCCGTGGTCATACGCGTCCAAGTCAAAACTGTAGAAAGCGAAGATAGAGAGGCGTTATAAAACGACTATACGTCAGTCACCATTGACATGACAGAAGTCAGCTAAAAACAGGCAAGTGGAAAAAGGACTAAAAAAGGACACCACACAGAAACAGAGATCCGAAACTAAAAACTAAATGGCCTTCGCCATATTGCTTTGTCGGATAAAAAGTAAGACGCGGTCGACAGCAAGCGCGTCATTTGCTAAATCGGCCGATGGACGGCAAACACAAACGGGAACGTAAAAGGTTAAAAAAATGGAAGTTCCATCAGGAAGTGGCTGACAGCTAAAACTTGAGTGCAATGTGTACAAACTGGCTACGTAGCGCCACTTAGAAAATGACGATGGCTAAAAAGGCAGCCGAGTTAAAATAACCTCCTCCCGACGGAAGGCCTGAGAGGAGGTCGTCCAAGCCACTGATGGAGGCTTAGTAAGCAGGAGCTTATTCCTGTGAAGGGAGGACCATTGGCGACGCCAAAGGGAAACCACCTCCTGACAGATGGCAACACGGAAATAATCGGAGGGAATATACGTACTCACTGGCTGAGGTACGACTACTGCAGATTTGGCAGCAGCGTCAGCAGCCTCGTTTCCTGGAAGACCGACATAATCAGGAACCATCAGAAACATCACTCTGTCTCCACCAAGAGTGAGCTATAGACAGTTTTCCTGGACCCGCTGCATTAAGGTATGCTCGTGACAGTCTACATATCAGGAATATTCAACGGTAGTTGTAGGGAGGAATGGGCAGTTCGCCCTCCTTCCATCAGTGTGGCTTCAATGCTGGATGATGCCAGTGCAAGTGCGACATGTTGTTTAGAATGCGTTTGTTCCAACAATAGATTTATTACGAACGCTTTCCCGTTTACGCCTGGTGCTTCCAAGTGAAAGATTCCGCCAGTGTTGCTCTCATTTCACTACAATGATACCGATATATCGTTGATCAATTTCTGTTTTTTTTTTTTTTTCAAGAAATGGCTCTGAGCACTATGGGACTTAACATCTAAAGGTCATCAGTCCCCTAGAACTTAGAACTACTTAAATCTAACTAACCTAAGAACATCACACACATCCATGCCCGAGGCAGGATTCGAACCTGCGACCGTAGCGGTCACGCGGTTACAGATTGAAGCGCCTAGAACCGCTCGGTCACACTGGCCGGCTATGTTTCTTCATTTCCGATTAAGTATACGAGGATTGGGACTTAAATAGTGGCAACTATTTATTTACAGCACGTACAAAATAGATATGTGTTCAAAAGTTTTACTGACCTTCAAAGTAGTCACAGGCATTCTGTAAAGCCCGTTGCCAGCGATGTGCAATTCGTAGGATACTCTTAGCAGAGCTAGTTGTGTTCACAGTTCGAGCGACCCGATCTATTGCCCGACAAATTTATAGCACTTCTGAAGCAAATGCCGTGAAATGTTTCCTTCAGTTTAGAAATCTAGTTGAACGCAAGATGGCTTGAGTCAGGGGAGTGCAGTAGGTGGTATAACACTTAGCCGCCCCATCAAATGGTTCAAATGGCTCTGAGCACTATGGGAGGTCATCAGTCCCCTAGAACTTAGAACTACTTATACCTAACTAACCTAAGTACACCACACTCATCCATACCCGAGGCTGGATTCCAACATGCTACCGTAGCGGTCGCGCGGTTCCAGACTGTAGCGCCTAGAACCGCTCGGTCACTACGGCCGGCTGCGGAAAGTGTCATCACTTCTGCCTCTATGATGTTAATTTCTGGAAAACAACCTACGACCGGCGTAGAGACAGAAGTGATGACACTTTCTTCAGGACCTGACCATCATTTTGAAGGACAACGCCCACCACGTACAGTGCAAGCTGTTTCTGACGTGATTGACTGATGGAGCGGCTAAGTGCCATACCACCTACTGCACTCCCCTGACTTGTGCCCTCTTGAGTTCAACGCGATTTCTAAACTGAAGGAAACACTTCACGGCATTTGATTAAAAGCTGCTACAAATTCGTCGGGCAATAGACCGCGCCGTGTGAACACAACTGGCACTGCTAAGAGTATCCTAGGACTTGCACATCGCTGACAACGGGCAATACACAATGCTGGTGACGACGTTGAAGGTCAGTAAAACTTGGAAACACGTATCTGTTTTGTTGTTGTTGTTGTGGTCTTCAGTCCTGAGACTGGTTTGATGCAGCTCTCCATGCTACTCTATCCTGTGCAAGCTTTTTCATCTCCCAGTACCTACTGCAACCTACATCCTTCTGAATCTGCTTAGTCTATTCATCTCTTGGTCTCCCTCTACGATTTTTACCCTCCACGCTGCCCTCCAATACTAAATTGGTGATCCCTTGATGCCTCAGAACATGTCCTACCAACCGATCCCTTCTTCTGGTCAAGTTGTGCCACAAACTTCTCTTCTCCCCAATCCTATTGAATACTTCCTCATTAGTTATGTGATCTACCCATCTAATCTTCTGCATTCTTCTGTAGCACCACATTTCGAAAGCTTCTATTCTCTTTTTGTCCAAACTATTTATTGTCCATGTTTCACTTCCATACATGGCTACACTCCATACGAATACTTTCAGAAATGACTTCCTGATACTTAAATCAATACTGGATGTTAACAAATTTCCCTTCTTCAGAAATGCTTTCCTTGCCATTGCCAGCCTACATTTTATATCCTCTCTACTTCGACCATCATCAGTTATTTTGCTCCCCAAATAGCAAAACTCCTTTACTACTTTAAGTGCCTCATTTCCTAATCTAATTCCCTCAGCATCACCCGACTTAATTAGACTACATTCCATTATCCTTGTTTTGCTTTTGTTGATGTTCATCTTATATCCTCCTTTCAAGACACTGTCCATTCCATTCAACTGCTCTTCCAAGTCCTTTGCTGTCTCTGACAGAATTACAATGTCATCGGCGAACCTCAATGTTTTTATTTCTTCTCCATGAATTTTAATACCTACTCCGAATTTTTCTTTTGTTTCCTTTAATGCTTGCTCAGTATACAGATTGAACAACATCGGGGAGAGGCTACAACCCTGTCTTACTCCCTTCCCAACCACTGCATCCCTTTCATGTCCCTCGACTCTTATAACTGCTATCTGGTTTCTGTACAAATTGTAAACAGCCTTTCGCTCCCTGTATTTTACCCCTGCCACCTTTAGAATTTGAAAGAGAGTATTCCAGTCAACATTGTCAAAAGCTTTCTCTAAGTCTACAAATGCTAGAAACGTAGGTTTGCCTTTCCTTAATCTTTCTTCTAAGATAAGTCGTAAGGTCAGTATTGCCTCACGTGTTCCAGTGTTTCTACGGAAGCCAAACTGATCTTCCCCGAGGTTGGCTTCTACTAGTTTTTCCATTCGTCTGTAAAGAATTCGTGTTAGTATTTTGCAGCTGTGACTTATTAAACTGATAGTTCGGTAATTTTCACATCTGTCAACACCTGCTTTCTTTGGGATTGGAATTATTATATTCTTCTTGAAGTCTGAGGGTATTTCGCCTGTTTCATACATCTTGCTCACCAGATGGTAGAGTTTTGTCAGGACTGGCTCTCCCACGGCCGTCAGTAGTTCCAATGGAATATTGTCTACTCCGGGGGTCTTGTTTCGACTCAGGTCTTTCAGTGCTCTGTCAAACTCTTCACGCAGTATCTTATCTCCCATTTCATCTTCATCTACATCCTCTTCCATTTCCATAATATTGTCCTCAAGTACATCGCCCTTGTATAGACCCTCTATATACTCCTTCCACCTTTCTGCTTTCCCTTCTTTGCTTAGAACTGGGTTTCCATCTGAGCTCTTGATATTCATACAAGTCGTTCTCTTATCTCCAAAGGTCTCTTTAATTTTCCTGTAGGCGGTATCTATCTTACCCCTAGTGAGATAGGCCTCTACATCCTTACATTTGTCCTCTAGCCATCCCTGCTTAGCCATTTTGCACTTCCTGTCGATCTCATTTTTGAGACGTTTGTATTCCTTTTTGCCTGTTTCCTTACTGCATTTTTATATTTTCTCCTTTCATCAATTAAATTCAGTATCTCTTCTGTTACCCAAGGATTTCTACTAGCCCTCGTCTCTGTTTTGTACGAGTTGTAATTAAATAGTTGCCACCATTAAAGTTCCAAACCTAGTACCTGCAGAAACTTATGCTCTTCGTTGGGTAGTGACAGTAATGATAAAACGTTGTGCTGAATTTGTCCTTGGATGACCAGAAAAATGGACGTAATCATTTTCCTCTCTGTTAGTACTGATAGAAGTGACACCGAAAGAAAGAAGTCATTTGGAAGCAGGTTTTGTACGCTTTTATATTTTGAAGAAAGTGTTCTGATTTTAGAATTTCCCCGGTTATGTAATGTAAAAATTCTTGCCGACTCTCTTCCAATGGTGGTAATCGAATTTTTCCATTCATGCAACAGATTCATAGGGTTTCTATACTTAGTTATAACGAGTTGCAAATTTTGCAGATGTTTCCAGGATGAGATTTTCACTCTGCAGCGGATTGTGCGCTGATATGAAACTTCCTGGCAGATTAAAACTGTGTGCCAGACTGAGACTCGGTCCGGCGCACAGTTTTAATCTGCCAGGAAGTTTCATATCAGCGCACACTCCGCTGCAGAGTGAAAATGTCATTCTGAAAGCTGGCCGCGGTGGCCGTGCGGTTCTGGCGCTGCAGTCCGGAACCGCGGGACTGCTACGGTCGCAGGTTCGAATCCTGCCTCGGGCATGGATGTGTATGATGTCCTTAGGTTAGTTAGGTTCAAGTACTAAGTTCTAGGGGACTTATGACCTAAGATGTGAGTCCCATAGTGCTCAGAGCCATTTGAACCATTTTCATTCTGAAAACATCCTCGAGGCTGTGGCTAAGCCATGTCTCCGCAATATCCTTTCTTTCAGGAGTGCTAGTTCTGCAAACTTCGCAGGAGAGCTTCTGTAAAGTTTGGAAAGTGGGAGACGAGGTACTGGCAGAAGTAAAGTTGTGAGGACGGGACGTGAGTCGTGCTTGGGTAGCTCAGTGGTGGAGCACTTGGCCGCGAAAGGGAAAGGTCCTGAGCTCGAGTCTCGGTCCGGCACACAGTTTTAATGTGCCAGGAAGTTTCTTTGCAGATGTTATCCACTTCTATAGTTAAGATTTGTTTGTGTTTCTTATATTCTTTCGTCTAATCGTTGTGGAATGCTTCTTCTGTTAGATTGTGCTGTTAACGTGTCCTCCTACGCTTCTCGTACGGTGATATTTTCATGGCTGGCGTGAGTGCGCAGTTTTTTGTTATAAGAATGTATCGCAATTCTTGGTTCTTCAACCCGTTAATTTCGTTGTTCTTCGATTTCTCTGCTTCTCACGGTGATAAATGTCTTTCATCGGGCACTTTAACGTTCTTCGTCCTCTTCGTCTGTCACGTTATTTCGCTGTTCTTTTTATTTTCGTCGTTCTGCTTCAGAACTGGCAAGATCTCCTGCTCTTTTACGTTTGGGATTACGTAAAGTATTAGTGCAATCAACGAAGTACACTTTATACATCATTTAAGACTTTATTTTCGATTTCTATTCAGTCACTGTATCACTTCGACAACTCGCACTTCACTTTTTATTTTTATTCATTTATTGCATTACTTCTTTGGTTCCTTCCTTCGCCACTGATAATAAACTGCTGTTCTAACCCGCAACGGTTCTATTCCAATGGTCATCCCCATACATTGGGCCATGCATGTGTAGTCAACATACCACACAGACTTCGCATGGTCCACAATGTTCCAGAACATTCATGAGTGTTCTGGAATATTCCGCAATGATCTTGGCTGTTCCTGGATGTTCACGAACATTGTGTAATCTTCCAGAAAGTCCAGAATATTCCCGAACATTCCAGAACACCCTGGATCACTGTAGAACATTCTCGAATGTTGGGTATGCCCTCGAATACTCTCGAATATTCTGGAATTTTTTGAATAATCTAGAATGCCCTGGAATGCTGCAAGAATTTGTAGAGAGCGAAAATTCCCAGCCCTTGGGATAAAAAAGGGAACTTCTTCATGGTTGGAGGATCGGGGGCTAGCACAGCATATAACTCACTAGAACGTTTTGGGACTCGTTTCTGAGTTTTAATGGTACGCACACTATACATTTAATTTTGTAATATAAATTCAATATGTTGATTGCCGTCTTTACCTATAGTTTAACCCTATTTTTCCCAGAATTTCAAACATCTTGCACCATTTTACACTGTCTAACGCTTCTTCTAGGTCGAAAATCTTATGAACGTGTCTTGATTTTTCTTAAGTCTTATTTGCATTATGAACCGCAACGTCAGAACTGACTCGATGGTGCCTTTTCAGTCTTCTCGATATTTTCATATATTATTCTTCTCAACAAGAGGGATGCATGAGCAGTTCAGCTGACTGTGGAACAATTCTCGCACTTGTCGCTTCTTGCAGTCTTCGGAATTGTGTCCATAATGTTTTTTTTCCGAAAATCAAATGGTATACCATCAGACTCACACATTCTACACACGAACGTCTGCAGTCGGTTTGTTGATATTTCCTACAATGATTTTAGAAATTCTGATGGATTGTTGTCAGTCCTTTCTGCCTTAATGGATCGTAAGTCTTCCACAGCTATTTTATATTGTGATTCTAGTACTGGATCACGTATCTCTTCTCTATCGTCGCCTGTTTCTTCTCCTATCAGGTCGTCAGATAATTATTACCTCTTATAGAGGACATCAATGTACTCGTTCCATCGACCTGCTCTTTCCTCTGCATTTAACAATGGGATTCCCATTTCATTCTTAATGTTACGATGCTAGCTTTCAATTTCGCTGAAGATTGTTTTGACTTTCCTATATGCTGAGTCAGTCCTTCCGACAGTCAGTTTCATTTTCGACTTCTTCACATATTTCCTGCAACCATCTCGCTTTAGCCTTCCTGCAATTCCTGATTATTTTATTTCTGAGTGTCCTCTATTTCTTTTTTCCTGAATTACCGCGAACATTTTTGTACTTCCCTCTTCCATTGATCAAGTAAAATAATCTTGTGTTACCCATGGTTTCTGTGCAGTTACCTTCCTTGTAACTAGATTCTTCTTCCCAATTTCCGTTGTTGCCCTTTTTAGTGATGTGCATTTCCCTTCAACTGAACTGCCTAGTAAGCTATTCCATATCGCAGTACTTATAGACTCAGAGAACTTCCGGCGTATCTCCTCATTCCTTAGTACTTCCGCACCCCATTTCTTCAAGCATGATTTACCCAAACTAATCTGTTAAACTTCAGCATACTCTACACCACTACTAAATTGTGATGTGAGTCTGTGTCTACTCCTTGCTAAACCTCAGAATTCTACATCTGGTTTCCGTATCTTTGCCTAACCATGATGTAACCTAAGTGCACACTTCTTGTATCTCTCTGACTGCTCCAATTATACTTGCTGCTCTTGCGAATCTTGAATAGAATATTCGCTATTACCAGCTGAAGTTTATTACACAACTCAAATATTCTTTCTCCTATTTCATTACTGGAACCAAGCTCATATTCTCACGTAAGCGCTCTTTTACTCGTTCCCCTGGAACCGCATTTCAATTCCCCATCACTATCACATTTTCATCTCCCTTTATGTATGGAATTACCCGTTCATATACATCCTCTACCTCTTCATATTCGCACTGCAACGTCGCGCTTGTATACCTGAAGTATCACTGTCGGTGTTGCCTTTAGGTCGATACTGATGAGAACAACCCTATCACCGTCTGTTCATAGTAAATTACTCTCTGCCCTAGTTTTCTATTCATAACGAAATCTACTCGCGTCACACAAATTTCTGCTGCTGTTGATATTGCCCTATACTCATCTGACCAGAAGTCTTTGCCTTCTTTCCATTTCACTTCATTGAACTTGACTGAGCATTAACATTTCTCTTTTCAGATTTTCTAGTTTCCCTACTACGTTCAATTTTCCGAAATTCCCTGCCCTGACTTGTTAAACATTACTCTTTCGTTGCTCATTCAATCTTTTTCTCAAGGTCACTTCCCTCTTGGTGGTCTGCTTGAGGATATCCGAATGGGAGACTATTCCGGAATCTTCAGCCAATGGAGAGATCATCATGACATTTTTCATTCCTGGCCTCATGTCCTGTGGACACACGTTAGGTGTCTTTAATTCAATGGTTTCCATTGCCTTCAGCATGTGCATTCCGTTGATCATTTCCTGAATCTTCCGCCTTTAGCAGCAGTTTCCCATCCCAAGGAAAAGAGAGTGCCATGAACCTCTGTCTGTCCCTCCGCCCTTTTTGACAAGGCCGTTGGCAGAATGAGGGCGAATTATTATCCCGCAAGTCTTCGGCCGCCATTAATGAAGACTATTTTACAGAATTTAGGCGATGGCGGGCTTCGAACCCGGGTCCAAGGACGTTTTCATAATTAATCAAAAACGCTACACCTTGACCACATCCTCAGATCAGAAGTAGTATGGCGTGATAATTGGCAGAAAACTTTCATAATGTATACGAAAGATCAGAAATGCTATAGCGTTCTTTTTATCGATTTGGCTGGAACTGGAGGTGTAGTGAACAGTTGCAGCCAATGGGAACACACCTTACATGTAAAACATTATAAGTTGTGAGGAACATGTAAAAGTAAGAGGACCAATGCATGTATAGCAATACACACTGAAGCGACAAACAAACTGATATAGGCATGCGTATTCAATACAGAGATAGGTAAACAGGCAGAACACAGCACTGGTGTCGGCTACGCCTACATAAGACAACAAGTGTCTGGCGCAGTTGTTAGATCGGTTACTGCTGCTACAGTGGCAGGTTATCAAGATTTAAGTGAGTTTCAACGTGGTGTTACAGTCGGCGCACGAGCGATGGCACACAGTATTTCCGAGACAGAGATGAAGTGGGGATTTCCCCGTACGACAATTTCACGGGCGTACAGTGAATATCAGGAATCCGATAGAACATCAAATCTCCGAAATTACAGCGCCCGGAAAAAGATCCTGCAAGAACGGGACCAACAATGACTGTAGAGAATCGTTCAGTGTGACAAAATGGCAACCCTTCTACTTATTGCTGCAGATTACAAAGCTGGACATTCATCAAGTGTAAGTGAGCGAACCATTCAACGAAACATCATCGATATGGGCTTGGCACTTGTGTATCCTTGATGACTGCGCGGCACAAAGCTTTATGCCTCGCCTGGGCCCGTCAATACCGACTG
Organism: Schistocerca serialis cubense; assembly: GCF_023864345.2. NCBI lineage: Eukaryota > Metazoa > Arthropoda > Insecta > Orthoptera > Acrididae > Schistocerca > Schistocerca serialis. Next base: position 65,879,729 of record NC_064644.1, on the reverse strand, counting down.
CGGACTGTTGATAATTGGGAGCATGTTGCCTAGTAGGACGAGTCTCGATTCAAATTGTATCGAGCGAATGGACGTGTACAATTATGAAGACAGCCTCATGAACTCATGGACCCTGCATATCATCAGGGGACTGTTCAAGCTGATAGAGGCTCTGTAATGGTGTGCGGCGTGTTCAGTTGGAATGATATGGGACCCATGATACCTCTAGATATGAGTCTGACAGGTGACATGTACGTAAGCGTTCCTTCTGATCATCAACATCCATTCATGTACCTTGTGCATTCTGACGGACTCGGGCAGTTCCAGGAGGACCATACGACACCTCACACGTTCAAAATTGCTACAGAGTGGCTCCAGAAACACTCTTCTGAGTTTGAACACTTACGCCCGCCACAATACTCCCTAGACATGAACATTATTGAATATGTTGCGGATGCTTTGCAACGTGCTCTTCAGAAGAGATCTCCACCTCATCGTACCCTCACTGATTTATGGACAGCCCTGCAGGATTCATGGTGTCAGTTCCCTGCAGCACTACTTCAGACATTGGTCGAGTCCATGCCACGTCGTGTTGTCCCACTTCTACGTGCTCGCCGGAGCCCTACGCGATATTAGCCTGTGTACCAGTTTCTTTAGCTCTTCGGTGTATAACTAAGTGTTGAAAAAAAAATGATTTACGTCTTTAATAATCACGCCTTAAATTTATGAAAGACTTTAAAATAAAAACGCCAATACAAACAGTTGTAGGATCGCTGAACGCCAGTTGGTGGCGCTTCTTTCTTACATCTAACGAAGCCATTTCCACGAAAATATCCACAGGATGGCTGTTGATAGTGAAAGATTATGGTGTAACAAGCCATGCCATTCCATTCCCATTGACTTGAGCTGACTTAATGGAGAAAATGTTCGCACCTTCGTACACAATTTAACCCGTGGCAGAGTGGCCACTAGTATAGCTGGAGTTACAGTTGTGACCACAATCAGCAGTTCACTACGCCGTGAGCTCTAATCACGTTGGTAAAGTAGTATTTCCGATCTTTCGTGCACGTTACGTAAAGCTCCAACCAGATAACACGCTACAGTATTCTTAAATTTTTATATGTTATGTAAATACTGACTTGCTTAATTAACAAGCACTTTCATATAATTAAAGTATGGCAAATCTAAATATGGCCATTTAAACGTCGCTTGACCGGTCACTTAAATAAATTAGTTATTCAGCGAGCTTCGTTGTTTTTCTAATGGAATGCTTGGAGTACATAGCGCGCAGGGAAACCGCTTCGTTACAGCATGCTCTACAGGGACTTGTGCGTATGTAGGCCTTCCGTAGTGTGAGAATCGCGTGGAACCTCTCTCGTAGCAGATTGTAAGGAAGATCCGCTACAACGAATCTCCAAGAAGTCACGTACAGGAGTTGGAAAGAACCATGGAAACGTCGAAGACACAACATATCACTATGCCTAATACGGTGTGGGAAACACTTTGACATTCAGAGCAGCGTCCAGCAGTTTCTGATTGGATAAATATTGGTCATGTACGGTTTCCTGTCCAATTTTGTAGCATTCTTCTGCAAAATAGTTTCAAGCTCAGGTAGCGATGATGGAGGTGGATAACGATTACGGATCCTTCTCTTGTGGTCGATGTGAGATGCGTGAAGAGGAGCCTGTAGTCTGGGAACACAGTATCACTATCGGGGAACAAACATTCTGTCATGGGATGGGGCTGATGCGCCAACATCGTGACATAATTCATTGCAGTAAAGGGACATTGCAGAGTAATAATGCAGCTCATGCAAGACCACGATATGGCTGCCCAATTAAGGACTGACCCCCTGCCATTGTCCACTCTCGCGACGTAAACTCGGCCAGAAATTCGACTAAATGACTTTCATCCACTGCTCCATAGTCAGGGTTTTATTGTTTCTACACTACGTCATCCTGTTACTGGCATTTGCATCGATGATGATTGGTTTTGGAAATCCAGCTGACCCTCCAGTTCACCGCATCTGATGTTGTTTTGGTGTTCACGTATTTTGCGAGTGCGACATTCATTTCTGTAAAGATTCATGCAACTTTCACCCACTTACTTCTCGTCGCTGTCTTTCTTGATTACCGTCTGTCATTGTCACTCAATATGCTCCACGTTGTTACTTAGCGGACGGTATGTTTCTATTTTTGTTACGATGCTGTTTGAAACACATACATTTCGACTCGCTTGATTACCGAAGGCCCCACCGTACGAGCACCAACAATTTGCTTACGTTGAAATGCTCTTAGCTCCAACATCCTGCACTCACAACTACACAGAATACTCTTCTGACCACTACAGACACCTGCTACAGTTTGTAGATACTGCACAGGTTCCACACGTAGTCAAATACAACAGCAGAAACAGCAGGTTTTGCCAGCATCTGCACATGTGTTCGAGCACGAATTTCAACCTATGTTGCTATATTTTTCTGAAACCTTGCAACTGTATTAATTTACTGACCATTCAGAGCACAGATAATTACGTTAATTGTTCAAATGGCTCTGAGCACTGTGGGACTTAACTTCTGAGGTCATCAGCCACCTAGGACTTCGAACTACTTAAACCTAAATAACCTAAGGACATCACACACATCCATGCCCGAGGCAGTATTCGAACATGCGACCGTAGCGGTCAATTACGTATATCACAAAGTGATATAGTTAGTAGGCAATGATACCTAGATAGGTAAATTACAGGGTAATAGCAAATATGAAATTTATTACCTTATCAATTGGAGATTGGCATATGTAGTTTGCATCGCGGAAGGTCACGTAAGGTGACGACTGCTTATGCTTTCGCAGACATTCCATCGAGACTCTATTGCTAAATTACTTTGCGGAAAAGGGCACAAATAAACGCTCCGCAAAAATTTTAGTCTCAGGGCTAACAGATTAAATGGAAGATCGGTGGAACTGTTATACAGGGATGAAGACGGCTCCACAGGACAGATTAGCTTGTATAGCTGCATCAAACCAGTCTTCCCAGTGAAGACCACAGCAGTAAGCTAATGCACTTCAAACGTTTGTATTCAGAGTACGTTGTTTGATTTCCTGACAAAAATTCATGAGAGGGCGAACAACAGTGCAGTCACATTATATCACCATCGCCTGTGGCATGCAATAACGCGCCATACATAGACGGCGAGTGGCAGCGCTAGCATTGGAGGGTGGGGCCGGCCTCTGTGGCCGAGCGGTTCTAGGCGCTTCAGTCTGGAACCGCGCGACCGCTACGGTCGCAGGTTCGAATCCTGCCTCGGGCGTGAATGTGTGTGATATCCTTAGGTTAGTTAGGTGTAAGTAGATCTAAGTTCTAGGGGACTGATGACCTCAGCTGTTAAGTCCCACAGAGCTCAAAGCCACATTTGGTAGGTGGGGGAGGCGGGGTGAAAGGGGGGATTGGGTGAGGGAGGCTGACAGCAGAGTGCGGTCGTTGTCGTAACGCGGAAACGGAGCAATTTATCTATGGTCCAAAAGGCCATGTTCATGAGCTCTCGGGCCAAGGATGGAAGCATTACCGAAACGGCTAAGTTTTGTAAACTGCTCGTGTGCCGCTGTGGTTGAAGTATATCGAGCATGGTAAAATGGTGCTATCAAAAACCGGAGCCAAGGCAGTTGTCAGGTACCAAGGGTCATAGATAAAAGGAGTGAACGACGTCTGTGGAGACGTGTACGGGTATATTGACGTTCAACGTCTGAACAGTTGACTACCCAGATGAACCGTGGGACTACCAACTGCGTCTCCTCAAAGACAGTTGCGCGAATGTTCCTGTGCAGGGGCCTTCGCAGCTGGCGTCGCTCACGTATCCATGCTGACTGTTGTTGCTCTCTGGGTGATCTTGTCATTCTGGAATACACAATGAATCAAGACAAGTAGCATTTATTCTCGGGGACCATTTCCACCGCTACATTCAGTTCGTTTTGCCTCGGCACGATGACATGTATCAGGAGGACAAAGCTACGTATCACATAGCTAGCAGTTCACGTGTGTGATTAGAAGAGCGATGAGTTTAGTTTACCGTGAAAGGGTACAGTACCGCCCGACATTGACAATAGGTACAACATACTTCATTATTTTTGTCAGAACAACACATTTTTTTGTAAAATAACTCAATTTCAATTAATACAGCGAAGCCGGATACCAGTGTGGGAAGGAATGACAATTTATTTATTTAATTGATCACATGTGCACTCCCACAAAATAATTCCCTACATCCAGTTTGGTGAGATCTGTGAAATGAATGAATGTATGGTCGTCTGCTAACCGCAGATAGAGAATGTGAATATATGATCATCTTTGAGACGATCCTTTGGCCACCTTTGGTGGGACCAAAGAGATGAAATTTACCAGAGCTTTGAGCGCCTGAAATGTGGCTGACGAATACGGTAGCGAGGTGCTCCCCCACCTCGACAGAGATGGGAGATCTGGAGAACGGCCATGTTTCGGCACTCTGCCGCTGGATCTTGTGCTGTTAAGACCTGTTTTAGTTGTGCTCCGTAATGACAAAAGAGTGGAGACATGGTATGCATGTGGAATATTTAAGAGTAGTTTGAAATAATAATTTCTCTATTTCAGGAAGTTTTGTGGGGAGAATTAAATGTCAGGCAGGTAATATTAATGGGATTGTAGTAATCTTCGGAAGTGACCAACGGTCACAATGAAACCACGTGTAGCAATAAGTTGAAATACTTCCGTGTGCTTAAGCTGAATTACTAGCGTGTGTACAATAAGTTGAAATATTTAAGAAATGGCGTGTGCAGGACTTGAAATTAGAGACGAGTACTTCCACGTGGTGAGTACTGTGTTAGTCTCAAACTGTGTATGAGACAAAAGATAAAGAGAAGTACTCATCCATGGTATCAGTTGAGGAATCGCGTGTGTGATAAATACGTTCTTAATATTACTTTGCGTGATATGATTCCGTGTGACGCTAGATTCAAACTCTGAGAGAGAAGCAAGGTGAGTCGGCCGTCTATCCAGCAACGCCACTTGGTTTGCATTGCACAGGAAGACGTGCAAATATCTCCAGAGTTCATAGTAGGAAAGTAGAATTACGAAGTGGGACAGTGTCGTGTGAAACTGGGATAAATAGTAATTGAAGTGGGAAAGCTGAAAGTGATAATGTTGTGACTATTTAGTGTTTTGTATTTCTTATTGCAGTGTGATGTATGTCATGTAATTTGGGTATGTGTGGTTTGCATGGGAGAGTAGCAAGGTAGTTTCAAAAGATTAGTGGGTTATGCTTGTTCCTTCTGTATCGCTCGATCTGGAGGAAAGTTTCGTGATGGTGATTGTGAGAGTCGAAGTGTGAAATATAATAAAAGATCCACCATCCTATCCAGAAAGTGCACTGTAGCGTTAAATAATTACGAGACCATAATATAGAGATTCACCAATGTAAAGCCATGCCCACTGGGCGGAATTTCTCATGTGTTATTGTTGTAGATTATAGAATTTGTGTGTTTAGGTTAGAGAATTTATCGGAATAAATAAGATAGTGAAAAGAAAAAGATTGGTGGACTTTTCCTTCGAATTGTATGTTATCATAATGTCCCGAATTTATAATGTGTGCGGCATTCATATTCTGTGCGGTAGCCACGTGTTGACAAAAGCCGTTAAATAAAAGACAAAAAGGAAATGTGGTATTGCCAGTGCGCAGTGTACAGTCAGAGTTCTGTAAATTACTGATAGTCAGATACGTGTTTCCGTTGCGTAATAATCATATAGGAGAATAACTTGTAACTTAAGTGTGAGTACTAGAGTTCACGTTACTCGATAAATAAGAATGAATCCACTCGCTTGGCAGACCACTCATCTTGCAGGCCTGACTGCTTGATGCCACAGTATGAGCAAGGCATCTGGGTGCCTCTCAACCGTACCACCCGGGGTCACCAGACTCGTCGGATTTAGATCAAATCGAAAGTCAGTGGGACCACCTCGATCGGGCTTATTGGCAACATGGTACTCAGCCGAGATATTTGGCGCAGAAGAGCACGGCGCTGGGGTTGGCATGGGTGTCTTCCAGAACCTCATTGACTGTCTTTCTGTGCGTCTCGAGCAATCCACGCTGCAAAATGCGGTCATTCAGGTTTTTGACAGGTGGTCACATTAAAGTGGCCGGACAGTGTACTTCAGTAACCTCCACTGTCCCACTGATGTTCTATCAAAGCCGCCCTCTACTGCCCTTGAGACAAGGCTGAGGTCCTTCACTCCAAAAGGAGCACAAAAATTCATTCTAATGAACTGCGCCTTCAACGTATTACCTATACGTTAGTATTTCATAACACATGCATCCTTTTCCAGTTCTGGATACTTGTCACCAGGTCAGCGACTCATTTTTCCAGTGTGTATTTGCGTTTAACTGGAGCCTAAAGAAGGACCAACCTTTAACCGAGCCTAAGTGTGTGAGAGTGATGTAATGGAAGCTGGCAGCGTGCAGTTATCTGCATTACTGCAGTTTAGCCCACTTGTCGGCAGTTTTCGTCCACCAGTTTGCTCGCTTCCGCGCAATAAACCAGCCCGGAAGACAAACGGACTGTGGGGTTTCGCCGCAGCGCTAAAGCCCCGCACGGGACGCGGCAGTGTTATCGCCGCCCTCCAGCACGTGGCCACTCCTGCGCCGAAAGAAATGCAGTCCGCGGGCGCGATGCTAAATTTAGATTAATTGTGGCCATTCTTCTGCGCATAATCTCACGGTTAGGAACGACGAGGACCCCTACTCCTTTTAATGCGCGTCCATCAGTCTTCATTTAACGAACGGAGAGCTCCTACTTTCCTAAGTAGCCGAGACTCGTAGCCTAGCACTCCTTATGAAATCTGCTCCTACAACTAACAAATTATCTAGTGTAAGCTAAACAACACAACTGTAACCACGGCTGAATCGCAACCAATGCTAGATTATCGCTTCTCAAGCAATGGACAATTTCCAAGACGCTAAGAGTCATAACAGAGTACCATTCAACAGGTGTCATCTTTTCACATAGTAAGAAATTTTGTGTCAGAACTCACTATGAAGTGGAAAACAATTGAAGTAACAGTCGTTCATAAATTCTATTTATATATACACAGCTAATTAATAATCGTGACCTGAAAGAATTCTGAACGTTTCATAATTCGTAATTATGTGATGTGCTGGATTTACTCACGACCAAAATTATGTTTGAATCTGTTTTGATATGAGGAACCAATGAGCGATCATTCAGACAGTTCTGCCAAGCCAACAGAACGTACAAACAGAAGTTTAGCAATTAACCGTACCATAATAATAATAACTTTATTGCTGTCGAGAAGGAGATTAGTTTTTAACGTCCCTTCGACAAAGAGGTCATTAGAGACGGAGCACAAGCTCGGATTAGGGAAAGATGGGGCAGGATATCAGCCGTGCCCTTTCACAGGAAGCATCCCGGCATTTGTCTGAAGTGATTTAGGGAAATCACGGAAAAACTAAATGAGGATGGCCGGACGCGAGTATCAACCGTCGTCCTCCGGAATGCGAGTCCAGTGTGATAACCACTGCACCACGTTGCTCTTATTGCTGTCTAACGAAACTCTGGAAGCTCTGTGGATCGTTTTATGCTCAAGTATAAACAAGACCACGTATGGCACACCTGTACGACACGTTCTTGAATACTGCTCATGTGCTTGGGATTCCCATGAAGTCGGGATAAAGGAAGACGTCGAATCAATGCAGAAGCGTGCTGTTAGATCTTAGCTCGTGGTCTTGCGGTATCGTTCTCGCTTCCCGCGCACGGGTGCCGGGTTCGATTCCCAGCGGGGTAGGCGATTTTCTCTGCCTCGTGATGACTGGGTGTTGTGTGTCTTTCATCATCATTGACTCACAAGTCGCCGAAGTGGCGTCAACTAAAAAGAACTTGCAATACGGCGGCCGTACTTCCCCGCATGGGGCCTGCCGGCCAACAATGCTACAAGATCATTTTAGATCTTTAACAGGTAGGTTCCGTCAACATTCGAGTATTACGGAAATGCTCCATGAAACATGACTGAGAACGTGTAAAGAAGCGATGTTTGTAGCTGACTGCAGAGCGATTTTAGTGCTACCAACACACACTCCCGGTAACTACAGCGAAGACAAAATTGCACGTATCAGAGATGTGCCTCGCTCCATTTGCAAGTGGGACAGGAATGAGAAAGACTAGTTGTGGCTCTAGCACCCTGTGTTGGAGACAGTTCCTATTGTTATCTGCTACACGATGTCGTTAAAATGAGGCAGCGCGCCATTCCACTTCGGTACTAATCGTGTACAAATCGATAATATAGGTACGATGTACCCTCCGCCATTCAATGTGCAGTGACGTCAGTGTAGGAAGGCAACACATCTTTTCTTTAGACCATTTCGACTGAAAAATGTCGAACATCGTGGAATGTTCCCTCTTGAGCCCATATAGTTCCAATGATTGGCACTGCTATAAATAGCCTTCAAAATGGCGTCTATAACGGACAGCTGCCATTCAGTTTCTTTTGGCACAAAACGAGAGCATCGCAGATATTGATAGGAGCTTGTATAATGTCTACGGAGACCTGGCAGCAAACAAAAGCAAGGTGAGTCGTTGCGCTAGGCGTTGTCATCATTCGACTGTTCTTTCTCATCCGCCCTACAATCCGTAACTCGCCCCTTCCGACTTCCATCCGTTCGGTCCAATGAATGATGTACTCCGAAAGAAGCATGGAATGGTGGGCACTATAAACAAATATGGAGACAGATGTGGATGATGTGAGATTATTTACACAGCAATACTCTGGCTCTGATGTGATACCATCGGGCATACAGGCTCTCTCAATACGTACGACTGTCACACTGAACGGAGGTTATGTTGAAGAACACGATTTTGTAGCAAAAATAGTGGGTAATAATATGGAATATTTCTTACTTACCGAACACTCCTCGTAAATTGTCTGTGCCCCCAACAATATTCTTCTCACCAGCAAGCTTCAGTGAAATTTTTCTGTCTCCACTACCTCCACAACGTCTTCAATGATCTTTGAATCAAGCCATGGATGAAACGAGTACTATTTGTTCCTTTTACCTTTATCTGGCGTAATGAGAATAGTATCACATTCATGAAAATGGTTTATATTGTCATTTTACTTCCTGTCATTGCAGCGCGGAACTTCCTTGTCATCCATGATAAATGTTTAAGAATTAGGAAAGCCATCTGTATTATTGGTCCGTGACTGGCAGCAAGACACAGCTATTCGTGTGACAGAGCGTTGTCACACAACCTTGTGAATAGGTAACTGTCCATTTGTACGTTCGGCTTTCGTCATTCGTTTTGTGCAAAACAAACTCAAGTAAATCGTACTGCTCCACCACGAATATGTATAGGCATGGTTTTGGGGAGTTCTTGAAAGTTTTGAGCAGATCGGAATAGAAAGTACAAATGAAAGGACCGATGGACACAACAAGCAGCAGGTGTTGGCAATGTTGTTAATAAGCAGACGGTTCTGCGAGGCAAGCTTACGACACCTCTCATAGTCGAGGAAGCATGGAATTTTGGGCACTATAAACCAATAAGGAGACAGGTGTGGAGTAATCAACACAGGACACTGACGTGCTTCGAAAAACCTATATGTTGCAGTTACAACAGTCCCTAGCAATCTATATGCTGGTCGCAAAGTGGGCCAGAAAAAACAGGCTTTATAATTAACACGGAACACTCCATTCGTCACCTACAGAACGACTACGTCAGTGGCATAATAAATGGAGTAAAAATAAGTGAGCCTAAAGGCTCAAAGCAGGCAACCATACCTCCATTCCATCCACGCCTGGAACCCAAGGCATGGCGATTCTTAAAGTCTTTGGCCAACCGAGAAGATTACCTGGTGATGAATTTCAGTGGCCTACCTGCCTGCTGCCGGCCGGAGCGGCCGAGAGTCTTAGGCGCTACAGTCTGGAACCGCGCGACTTCTACGGTCGCACGTTCGAATCTTGCCTCGAGCATGGATGTGTGTGATGTCCTTAGGTTAGTTAGGTTTAAGTAGTTCTAAGTTCTAGTTGACTGATGACCTCAGATGTTAAGTCCCATAGTGCTCAGAGCCATTTGAACCATTTTGAACCTGCCTGCTGTACGAAGCGCCACAGCCGAGACGAGTTGGGTCGTTGGATCCAAAACATATCGCTGCATGGATGCGGGGCACACGGGGCTAGCCAGCCTCCGCTATCCTGGTGACATCGTCCGATGGACAGCAAGCTGGGAAGGAACTGGGATACGATCTCGTGGCCTCCCGGGTCCGAAACTGTCCTCGATCACGGACCGAGCCTCCCTGGGCAGGTGATTACAGCTGCTGAGGCTCAACTACAATGACGGCTGGTGATTGTTACCCTTCGGCGTTTTAAGTGACGATATAGAGAAGAAGTTGATGGAGTAGCCAGGTACACACCCGAGGGACTTCCCTGTCGGCCGACACACACTGGCGGTCTCGCCGCCTACGTCGACACAGGAACCGTTACGTCACCAGGACGGAGCGGCTGGGTGCCGTGCCAGCAGATATCTGCGCTGGTATTTGCACCAACACATATACACATGCTGTGCCACATTCGTCTGGATCAACAGAAGCACTGTGTATCCCTCGACGAAGTAAAAGTCGATGTCAAAGTTGTCTGTGTATCTCTGCGTGCCCTCGCGTGATCACCCCTGTCTCCCAAACCAAATCTCTCAGTCGCCATGGTGTATTACGACACCGGAGATATAAGTTTCAGCAGTTAGTTCTGCGAAATATTAGGCAAAATGTACAATAGTAGTAGAATAAGACGAATCAATGAATTAAAATTGATTGTCTAATAGTAACTGACAGAAATGAACAAATTCTTCTATCCTCTGTAGTCTCAGAGCAGTGTCGAGTACGTACGTTCAGCTTCCACCGTGAGCGTGAATGCAGTATTTCAATATAGTGTTACCGCGGGTGTACTCTCCAGACTCAGGACTGAACAATGTATGCTGTTTGTCTGGAATCAACATTAGAATTCTGATATCAGCTGATCGTTAACTGTATTTTAAACATAGTTTTTCCTCTGCGTTATCATCATTGCCCCAAAGGAGTAATTACGTAGAGCTTTCAGGCTATGGATTCCACACAATATTGCTTATTTTGAGAGCAGATCGGGCAATATGCTACACGTAATTATTTTAGCGGAAATTCCTAGGTGATGTGTACTGTCATCTAGCGCATGCTGTTTAAATGAATAAGTAAAATCAGTGTCCGTCAGGACGTAACACATCCACATGAATGCAATAAGGTTGATCCTAAAAAAGTAAACCGTTTCATTTCATAACAGGTATGGTACTTGTATGATTTAGAAGCAAAACGTTGTGTTTAAAACAAAAATGCGGCTATTTGACGTTTAAAATATGTATTGGATATACTGAAAATCAAGAAGTATCAAAACGCTAGCCACCTATCTTCGAACAAGAGGGTTAGTAACACGTCATGCGAGGATAAGCCTGAGCCTTTGACTTACCCATGGACTGTACGATATTCAGATCTCTCCCCATTGGCTAGCATGCATTTAATGAAAAACGTGTCTTTTTGCAAGTGACCAGTCTTATGACTGGTTTTATGCTGCCCGCCACGAGCTTCTCCCCTGTGCCAACCTTTTCATCTCAAAGTAGCAAATGCAACCTACATCCTCAATTATTTGTTGGATGTTTTCCATATTCTGCTTTCCTCTACAGTTTTTTCGTTCTACAACTCCCTCTTGCACCATGGAAGTTATTCCCTGATGCCTTAACAGACGTTGTATCGTCCTGTCCACTCTTCTTGTCAGCGTTTCCCACATGTCCCTTTCTTCGACGATTCTGCGAAGAATCTCCTCATTCCGTATCTTATCAGTCCGTATAATGTTCAACATTAATGTCTAGCACCACATGTCCATTCCGGTTTTCCAACAATCCATGTTTCTCTACCATACAGTCCTGTGCTCCAAACGTACATTCTCAGTGATTTCTTCGTCAAATTCAGACCAATGTTTGATACTAGCAGATCCCTCTTGGCCAGGAATGCTTTTTTCACATGTGCTAGCCCAATTTTTACATTCATCTTGCTCCATCCATTATGGGTTGTTTTGCTGCCTAGGTAACAGAACTCCTTGACTTCATCTACTTCGTGGTCATCAATTTTGACGTTAAGTTCCTCGTTGTTCTCATTTCTCTTACTTCACATTTGTTTCGTCTTTCTTCGATATGCTCTCAGTAAATATTCTGTTCCCGATAGTTTCGCTAGGTTCCTTCAACAGAACGTGTACTTCACATTCACTTCCTCATAAGACTGCAATGTTATCTGAAAATATTATTATTGATGTCCTTTCCCCTTCAATTTTAATACCACTCTTGAAGCTTTCTTCAAATTCCGTCATAACTTCTTTGATGTAGTGAATCTCTTTAATAAGAACATACGCACTTGGTAACTCACTCTCAATGTTCTCTCACCTCTGTTGTATTTTCCTTATAGTTCAGCCATATTTTTCTCAAAATTTGGTATATCTTGCTCTGTTTGACATTTCGAAAGGATTTTCACTGTCGTCAGATCCTACGAACGTGTCTTGACTTTTCTTCGGTCTTGCTTCCAATGTCAAACGTAAGGTGCTTCACTGGTGCGTTTACTTTTCCTCATTCCAAACTAATCGACGTCTAATAAATCCTTAATTTCCTCTTCCATAAGATAAAATCGATTCTAATTATCTGCGTCAATCTTATTAATCCAACACATGAAAGCCGCGGCGAGGAGTAGATAGTTAATGTAAATGAAACAAGACTGCGATCTACACGTGATTTAGGGGAAGGTAATTCTGGTTGATTGCTCAGTTCTTCCCTGTGACTGGCAGAAGAACGAAAGAACTGCAGTTGGAACTAACATTTCTGATTGATATTTAATTAGACTACAGATGCCCGCTTAAGTACTGGATCTTGGCATGCGGGCTGTCCCAACAGTGCGCTGACAAACGCGTGCACATTCTCGCAGCCTGTTCGCCAGTGTTGCCTCGTCTCACCATACTCACCTTTCTGAGACGTGGGCCAAGTCATCTGCCGCAGACTGCGACACATCAGATGGAGTCTGTAAGTCAGGTTGTAACAACAACAACGCTCTACTATTGTACAAATAATATTTTTTTCTGATTTTTCGATAAATTAGTGTAATCGATGTTCCGATTTCATTTCTTTTTTTTTTGTTTCATGCCATTATGTTAAAGAAACTGTAAACAAATTTCAATGTGAATATTAATGTTCATGTCAAATTTCAAGCAATATTGTAATAGAATTGAAGTGTAACAAACGTTTAATCTATTGTAACAGGTTTAAAATTGTAATTGTGCGTCTGGTCCATACGTAGGCAATGTGTTAGGATATGTAGAATGCAAAACCTCTGGTGAGTACCCTGTCTGTAGGGGAGCGGTAAAAGGTGGATGGCAGGTGAGCGCGGGAAAATGCACACTGGCGCTGCACGGCATAACGGGCTCAGCGGTAGTAGTCCGAGTTGGGCATTGGTCTGAGCAACACGTCCTGGATCGAGGGGGCTCTCCTGGAAGACGTAGTTTCATTGAGCCTCGGATATGCCGTTCCGACGCCTATACAGCATGGCCAAATTCCATTGGCACTAAATGGAAAAGTATTGCGACGCTATGAAGAAGTAAAGTGCCGATACATCAAGAGCCATTGCTGTGGTTGTATGTGCGCTTTGTGCTTCGCCATCTCGCCGCCTGCCAACCGCCACATCGATACAAACAGGTTGAAACTTTTAGTACTGTATTCGTGTGGACCAGTGTTACTTTTGTTCCATGCTATTCAATAACAACTTAAATTTTACCAGAACTGTCCTATCATTTAATTATCCTCACAACTAACCTAGACAGGGTCCTTTCCAAATGTTGTGCAATCCGAGTGTCCCAAGATGAAAAATAAAAGTTTGTGTTAATAATAATTACCTGCAGACCTAGCTATGTTAGAATGATGTTTAAAGAATTTTTTTTTTGTTAATGAACTAATAGACGAATAACAAAGGTCTGACAAAGTGGGAAGATAATTTTGATATTGATTTAGTAATGAAACTTAATTGTTTCGATACAGATATAATGGTATTTAAATGAGCAGGAAATAAGACAAAGAGTAGTAAATCATATATTGGAAATCTTGAGGGCATAATGATTTCAGTAATTAATTGTTTTAATACAGTGATCATAACAGTTTCAGGGTACCCCCCCCCCCCCTTTTTATTCATTTGAATTCTGAAGTGTTCTAAACTGATTTGACCAGCAAAGTCAAAGCCAAAATAGAAACCAAAATTTATCAGTGTTTTACCTTTACCAAAATTGACATTTTGTATGTGTTTCGAAAGTGCTATTTAAAGGGTAACCTATGCCCGATTTTAATCAGATCAATAGACAGTACGAAGTTTTGTAGTAAACATTATAGTGTAATGTTATGTATTTATGGTTTACTTATATTAGTACAGAAAGTGAAATTATCAGTTCAGTAGATATTCTGGTTCTAAAATTTACCATATTATGCAGTGTTATTACGTGTGGTTTTGCATGAACGTACATCAACTTGTACAGGGCAGAAACTCAGTTAATGCCTAATTAGGCTGGCGACCGTATTATTAACAAATTGGTAGCATCTTCTGTGTTGTTTCTCTTCCGTCCTGACGTGCGGTTGCATTTCGAACTTGCTTGACGTATCATTGTTACTACAGAGTGGGTGTAAGTCAGATTTGCCTCCATTCAGGTACACGCGGTCAATATCTATACACAAATCCTGTCTCGTAAGGTAAACCCCACTCACTTACCATAATACAGGCTTTAATGAGTACTGTGTGCCACACGCGCACATTACAAGTGGCTCCCGGTGACAGGACATCCAGTTGCTGTCGGTCACAAATTAATGTGAATACCGAACAGTGGATGTTCAGTGGCACGAATTACAATATTATTCAGTAAAGTAAATAGTAGTGAACGTCAAGTACAGTAGTGGGGTGTAATTTGCATTCAGTATGGACAGGAACGTAGACACAGTAGATGTGCCGAGCGTTGTGGAAAATGCGGCTGGCAATAGCAGGTGTTTAAGCGGCCAGATAACAGATGGCGTTAGCAGAAGACAATTGGCGTACATACAATACCACGAACATGTTAACGAACAGATTGAAATGTCGGGATTGCCTCGAACACAGCGAGGAATAAGACAGGAAGTAGAGGATGACCTTGTAGATGATAGTGGGTACATGAACGGATCCACTGACATGTTTGATTCTCCACAGATAAAGAAAGAACCGAAAGAAAATTATGAGGTAGGATTGGAACGCACCGTTTCCGTAGAACAAGACAGTGTGAAAATTTTAAGCATGAACGATTTATCTGAACAATTAACCAAACAAATTGCAGGACAGAATGATCAGCTTAAAACACACGTTGACGAGCAGCTCAAAATACAGAATGATCAGCTTAAGAAACACGTTGATCAGCAGCTCAAAACCCAAAGTAACCAGCTCAAAACACAGAATTATCAGCTTAAAACACACGTTGGTCATCTTAAAGCACAGGTCGAAGAACAAGGAATTAAAATTAGTAAACAAATAGAACAGATAGAACAAAAAGTGAGTAGTTAAAGCTCTGTAGTAAATACTATGAAATTTGAAATTGACACAATTAACAAAAATATGGATACTCTGCAGGGGGAAATTGACAACATTAACAGTAGGATTGATGTTGAAATTCTCAACATCCAAGAGAAAGTAGAGCCTCTGGTTGAAACAAAAGTAGACGAAAAGTTTTCGCTTAAAACTGAGATCGTAAACGAATGTCAACACGGAATCTCACAGTTGAAAAAGGCGGTTTCAGACACTGAAAGAGATTTGGGCGAAAAAGTTACCGGATGTGTACAAAAGTGTGAACAAAACACTTCGAAAATTCAAGGCAAAATTTTCGATGTTGAGAGTAAAATTAAAGATAGGCTTGGTGTTGTCTATAATGGCACACCACTTACGAAGCTATCGGAAGGTGAGGAACGCTTCGATCCCGCCAAGAAACATAACGGATGGCATCCGTTGGATTTCATAAAAAATTGCGAGAGGATGTTTCCTGAACACTTGTCTGGTCAGGAAAAGATAAACGTAGTAATTAGCGCCTTAGCAGGTGACGCTAAGCGCTGGGGAATTAACTTGAATACCGAACAAATGACGTTCCAAGAATTTAA
The DNA here is from genome assembly GCF_023864345.2 of Schistocerca serialis cubense. Lineage (NCBI taxonomy): Eukaryota > Metazoa > Arthropoda > Insecta > Orthoptera > Acrididae > Schistocerca > Schistocerca serialis. Next base: position 65,863,503 of record NC_064644.1, on the reverse strand, counting down.
ACAAAAGTTTACGGAAGAATATTGGTCTGAACAAAAATAGGATCATTTGTGGCGTGAGTTTATCATGGCCAAACTTCATGATAACAGGGGCAGGAATTCTTTGAAAGATTTCTGCGAATATTGGTACCGAAAGTTGACACATTTAAGAGGGAGAAGATCCGATTCAGAAATCATATGGGAGCTATATAAAAAGCTTCCAGAAGATTCAAAGAGATATGTGGGAAGCAATCATCGTAGCTTCCAAGCATTTCTCGAAAGGGTCGATGACGAAGACCACTGGCACGAAAGTCGTGCCCATTATCAGAATTTTGGTAACAGAAATAACCGTAATATTGACGAGAGAAATGACGGCGATGTGTTTCGCGTCAACGTGATACAGAGAGGCAGAGGCAGAGGAAGAGGAAGAGGGAGTTATCTAGGTCGCGGTAGAGGGTACGCCGCGCAAAATAATAACGACGCTGGAAACTGATTTCCGCGAACGTTGCGGGCCAAACGGAAGCGGACAGAACATACCAGCCCCGATTTTAGAAATGTTACTGGACTGACCGTAAAATTATGAGACAGGTTAGAGACAGGCGTGGAACGACGCAACGTGTTGTTACGAAACGAGCGTCAGGTGCGAGCGCAGATGAGTCATCTTCACCGCGCAGAGCGATACTTGTTAACAGGCGAGTGGAGCATCAGAGGGCAACGGCCCAGCCTAGCAGAACAGGTGTTCAAAGAGAAGCCGCTAGCAATGCAGCAGCATTAGGTACGAACATTGCCGTAAGAACTGGTGAATACATTACGAGTGGTAATTCCGTGGCGAAGGAAATAATAGATGGAACTGTGGATACACACAGAGGTGCGGTTAGCAGTGTTAGCTATGAAGTAAATGGCGAGAATGAATTAGCAGAAGTAACTGATTGGCGTGTGCAGATCGACGATCTGTACAAAGGCCTCAAGCAATGTGAGTGGGAGCATTTTAAGAAGGAGTATGAGGCAAGGAGGTTAATTAGTGAAAAAGGAGATAGTAGGGACGTCGATAAGGTGACGTGGCCCGAATTTAAAGAGGACTGAGTAAATAGTGCCGCGCAAAGTACGCGTGCTGCCGATAGGATGTAGGTTAAAGATAGAAAGGAATTGGAGGATGAAATCCTAAGCATTGACGAGGAAGTAACTTCTGTTAACGATCAGCCAATAGTACAAGCTGTTACCGAAAGGCACCGTGGGAAAGGGGCAAGAGTAATCGAAGTCCACGAGGATTACACTAAATATGAAGTAACAGTGGATGTGAGTAAAGCTGATAATGAGGCCGTTTTGCCAAAAGAGGATATTGAGTTAAAATCAAAATCTGACGAAGATGCAGAGGAAAAACTTAGTGTCTGTCTCAGATAAGCTTTTGTGTTAGAACCTGAAAGCGATCCAGAATGGTCGGATTCTGACGATAGTTCAGATGACGAGTATTTCACTACTAGTGAAAATAATGGGAATACAGCTAATTGCAATATTGTACCTATTGATGATGAATTTTCAAAACAAAACCCAGATATTGAGACTGAACACAGAAAGAAAGAGCCACCTGACGACTCAGGGTCTATTTTACAAAGAGTTCAAGTAATTAATGACTTTGAACTCCCGGAACCAAAGAAACCGCCAGATATAGGTGATGTGAATGTTAAAAGCATATCTTGGGACTATGTTATCGTCGACCCGGATTTGCTTAGGGAAGACCACAACAATGAAAAGCATTTGACAGTTAAACAAACTGTAATACCAGTTGAAATTTATAATGTGAAATTGCAAGTACTTCTTGATACTGGATCTCAGATAAGTGCAATCTCGCAGTCGTTTTTCGAACACATTTGTGATAAGCCTGGACTAGTAATTATGTCAGTGACGAGTGTAAAAATTGTTGGTGCTACTGGCAAGACTAGCAAGCCGGTGAAGAACCAGATTTTGGTTGAATTTAGTATAAAAGGGCAAAAATTTGAACACGATTTTTTCGTTGTGCCAGACTTGAGTACTGAAATGTTTCTGGGAATAGATTGGTTAGAGAAAGAAAAGGTTCTTGTTGATTGTAGTCAGGAAGTGATCAAAATTAATAATGCATCTATGAATTTGGAATTAAAATTTGAGGAAAATGGGAAGGTGTTCGATTCGGAAATTGATTCTTTATTGTTGGAGATCGACCAAGATAATGATGGTTTGACAAACATGTATGAGGTGTACCATGTCAAGAGGTTAATAGATTAGAGTGACAAGCAGGGGCATGATTTTAAAGAAATTGTGGAAAATTGGAAGGAGATATCTCCTGATCAGAAAACAGAATTGCTTGATATTTTAGAAAGTAATAGCACCGTATTTTCGGACACACCTGGCCTACTTAAGAATTTTGAAAACCAGATTGAGACAATAGAGTATAAACCTTTCTTTGTAAGACCATTTTCGGTACCCATATCAAAGAGGCAGGCTGTTCAAGTGGAAATAGATAAAATGATAGAATGGGGTGTAATCGAACGGAGTAGCAGCGAATATAATAGTCCCCTTATCATCGTGAATAAAAGGGATGGGGGAGTAAGAGTAGTTATTGACGCCAGGACTTTGAACAAAATTGTAAAGAAGGAAATAGACAGACCTGAAAATCTGGACGAAATACTACAAAAATTTTATAATGTGCGGTCTGGACATGACCGCCAGATACTGGCAAATCCCATTGAGCAAAGAACCCCGTAAATATACCGCTTTTCTATTCGCCGGGAAATGCTATCAGTATAAAGTAGTGCCATTTGGGCTTAACACTTCTGTGGCAGTATTTATTAGGGCACTGGACTTTGTATTAGGGAGAGAATTGAGTTCCCGGCTAACCATTTATGTAGATGATTTACTGATTGCTACAGAAGAATGGCAAGAGCATTGTGAATTATTGCAGGAAGTTTTTGTTGCGCTACAAGCAGGGAGCATGACACTTAAGTGGAAAAAATGTGAATTCGTGAAGTCAGAAATAAAGTTTCTGAGGCACATTATTACTACGACCAGTATTGTCAAGGACCCGGAAAAGTTAAGTGCAATAGTAGGATGTCCAGCTCCTAGAAATAGAAAACAGTTGAAAGCCTTTTTAGGTTTATGTGGGTTCTATAGAAAATTCGTCAAGGGGCAAGTTTTTAATGGTCCTCATTTGAATAATGTACTTAAGAAAAATAGTGCTTTTGTGTGGACTGAAGGGTGCATGAGAGATTTTGAAAATTTAAAAGTGAACTTTTGAATGATAATTTTTTGCATCATCCCATACTGTCAAAACCTTTCCACATGAGTACTGACAGCAGTGCTTATGGAATTGGTATAGAATTTTCCAAGAAATCTGTGATGGCAAAGAAATCGAACACAGGACTATCACGTTTGCAAGTAGAACTCTAACAAAATACGAGAGAAACTACACTATGTCGGAAAAGGAAGCTTTAGCCATTATATGGGGGTTAAAGAAATTCAGAAATTATCTGTGGGGCCATAAGCTCATCATACATACTGACCACAAAGCTTTAACTTTTCTTAATGATTGTCGTTTACTTAATGGCAGGCTAACTCGTTGGGATTTGTACCTGCAACAATTTGATTATGAGATTTGCTATGTTAAGGGTACTGAGAATTATGTGGCAGATGCTTTATCTCGATTGCCTAATGGTATGAGTGAAGTGCCCAATGAAAATGGTGAAGAGGGTACTTTTCAGATAAGGTATATGAAAGAGGTTTCAGGAAAAAAAAAAATTGAGCAAATATGTAAAAATATGAGATACCATCAGAATGAGGATCCAACATGGAAATCTGTGAAGGTAAATTTTGACAGTGTGCAGTATCCTCAAATTAAGAAGTGTTACAAAATCTTTAAAGGCATTTTATATAGGAGGAAAGATTTTGTCACTGAGGAATGGAGAGTATGTTGGCCACACCAGTTTGATAGGGATGTCATAGACAATTTTCATTTAGCATTGGGGCATAGTGGGCCAAAGAAATGTTGGGATAAATTGAATAATGTAGTAGTGATTGCTGGTAGTGTCAGTAAGAAGGTAAAGAAACGAATTAAGTCGTGTGATGTCTGTCAAAGGGCCAAAGTACCGAACAGAACTAGTAGAGGTCCAGTGCAAAGTACATTACCTGAAGACACCCTAGAATTATTATCAGTAGCTTTGTATGGTCCCCTCCCGAAGACTTCGGGAAATTGTGCATATATTTTACTAATTTTGGAAGTATTCTCAAAGTTTGTGAAATTATACCCCTTGAAAAAGGCAACAGCAAAAGCTGTATTTAGTAGGATGATCGAATACTTCAGAACCATCGGGAAACCCAAGGCAGTACTATCTGACAATGGACCCCAGTTTATATCCAAAATTTGGAAGGAAGGAATGGAGCAAATTGGTGTGGAGGTTAAATATATCTCAGCATATCACCCAGCTAGCAACCTGGTTGAAAGGTACATGCGAGAAATAGGGAGATTGCGTAGAACGTACTGCACTCATAACCATAGAGCCTGGGGTAGATTTATATCGGATTTTGAGAATGTCATGAACACCTTACATCATGAATCTACTGGGTTCCCTCAGGAAGAAATTTTATTAGGCAGCAGAAGTAAACGTTTAATTGAGGAAAAACTGGTGTTTCCACCTTGTACAAGCTTGGGGTTAAATCAAAAGAAAGAATTAGTTAGAAAAAGGGCAAAGCGAAAAGCTGAATCTAGATCTAAAAGACATGATAAAAATCTGAAAGTTTCAAAATTAAAATTGGAGATTATGTTCTTTTAAAAACCCACGAAAAATCCAGTGAACTGAACCATGAAATTTCCAAATTTAAATACATTTATAATGGACAGTATATAATACAGAACATTCCACATGATAATGCTTATTACCTGATCTACCCAAAATCCAAAAGACCTTTAGGTGTTCGAAACGTTGTGGACCTGAAACTGTATGTTCCTAGGAGTAAGTAACCTAAGTACACTCAGAAAGCAATCTGCAGTAAATATGCTGTATCTAATGATGAAATCATTTTATTCTAGATATAACAAATCTTTGTAAATGTGTGTATACCAATGTGAGTGTGCTAATGTACTTGTATGAGTTTCAGATTACCAAATGTACTATAAATGTAAAGATGTATGGAGAAAAGGGCTGAAAAGAAAGGGTAAATGCTGCAAGCCAAATAAAAGATGGGACTGTCAAAAATCCAAGTCGGCAGTATATGAGTAATGATATAAAGGACCGCCAAACACCAATGAGGGCAGATAAATAGTGAAAGGAGAATTGTAAGTGTGGTGCAGGAGATGTGATAAAATGATGCGAAATGGACTGCCCAAATCTGAATAATAGGCAGCAAAATTATGTAGTGATTTTGCTAAATATTATTGTGTGTTTATTAGTAAATAAGGAAATGGACTGCCATTCAATGTAAGCAGCAACAAATTGTCTTATAGTGTATATAGGTATTTGTATATGCTTTGTAGTCAAGTGTTTGTGTTTCAGATTTTGAATTTATTTTTCTGAAAAATTTAATAATCATAAGTAATTTGCTATTTAAATCATGTTGTGATAGGAGGATGGACCGTGCCGAAGGCACTTAAAAATGATAAGTAAATGTTCTCGATATATTAAAAAGTATAGACCTCTATAATGTGCAAGAAAGGAAGTTTAGTGATACAAAAATTTTATAATGGCACATTCACGCAAAGATTCAGAACCCCGGTATAAATATAATGTTCAGTGTTCCCATCAAATTTGCACTTAGTGAAATTTACTGGAAACAGGGGCATGTGTAACAACAACAACGTTGTACTATTGTGCAAATAATGATTTTTTCTGATTTTTCGATAAATTAGTGTAATCGATGTTCCGATTTCATTTCTTTTTTTTGTTTCATGCCATTATGTTAAAGAAACTGTAAACAAATTTCAATGTGAATATTAATGTTTATGTCAAATTTCAAGCAATATTGTAATAAAATTGAAGTGTAACAAACGTTGAATCTATTGTAACATGTTTAAAATTGAAATTGTGCGTCTGGTCCATACGTAGGCAATGTGTTAGGATATGTAGTATGCAAAACCTCTGGTAAATACCCTGTCTGTAGGGGAGCGGTAAAAGGTGGATGGCAGGTGAGCGCGGGAAAATGCACACGGGCGCTGCACGGCATAACGAGCTCAGCAGTAGTAGTCGGAGTTGGGCATTGGTCTGAGCAACACGTCCTGGATCGAGGAGGCTCTCCTGGAAGACGTAGTTTCATTGAGCCTCGGATATGCCGTTCCAACGCCTATACAGCATGGCCAAATTCCATAGGCACTAAATGGAAAAGTATTGCGACGCTATGAAGAAATAAAGTGCCGATACATCAAGAGCCGTAGCTGTGATTGTATGTGTGCTCTGTGCCTCGCCATCTCGCCGCTCGCCATGCGCCACATCGATACAAATAGGTTGAAACTTTTAGTATTGTATTCGTGTGGACCAGTGTTACTTTTATTCCATACTGTTCAATAACAACATAAATTTTACCAGAACTGTCCTATCATTTAATTATCCTCACAACTAACCTAGACAGGGTCTTTTCCAAATGTTGTGCAATCCGAGTGTCCCGAAATGAAGACTTAACGTTTGTGTTAATAATAATTACCTGCAGACCTAGCTATGTTAGAATGATGTTAATGAACTAATTGAGGAATAACAAAGGTCTGACAAAGTTGGAAGATAATTTTGATATTGATTTAGTAATGAAGTTTAATTACTTCAAGACAGATATAATGGTATTTAAATGTGCAGGAAATAAAGTGAAAAGAGTAGTAACTAATATATAGGAAATCTTGAGCACATAATGATTTCAGTAATTAATTGTTTTAATACAGTGATCATAACAGTTTCAGGGTCCCCTCCCCTTTTATATTCATTTGAATTCTGAAGTGTTCTAAACTGATTTGAACAGCAAGGTCAAAGCCAAAATAGAAACCAAAATTTTTCAGTGTTTTACCTTTACCAAAATTGACATTTTGTGTGTGTTTCGAAAGTGCTATTTAAAGGGTAACCTATGCCCGATTTTAATCAGATCAATAGAATGTACGAAGTTTTGTAGTAAACATTATAGTGTAATGTTATGTATTTATGGTTTACCCATATTAGTACGGAAAGTGAAATTATCAGTTCAGTAGATATTCTGGTTCTAAAATTTACCATATTATGCAGTGTTATTACGTGTGGTTTTGCATGAACGTACATCAACTTGTACAGGGAAGAAACTCAGTTAATGCCTAATTAGGCTGGCGACCGTATTATTAACAAATTGGTAGCATCTTCTGTGTTGTTTCTCTTCCGTCCTGATGTGCGGTTGCATTTCGAACTTGCTTGACGTATCATTGTTACTACAGAGTGGGTGTAAGTCAGATTTGCCTCCATTCAGGTACACGCGGTCAATAACTATACAAAAATCCGGTCTCGTAAGGTAAACCCCACTCACTTACCATAGTACCGGCTTTAATGAGTATTGTGTGCCACACGCGCACGTTACAAGGTGACCACTGAATCCTGAATCCTCCTGAGTACAATTTTCCTCATACACATTTCCCACTAAATTCGACTCCCTCTTGTCTCGATCAGAAGTATATTCTATATCGAAAACTTGGTTCATTTTCCACCGTGCAAGAACACGCAGTACTCAGGCGCGCAAAAAATGGCTTTCCACAGTGCTCACCACCGATGTATTTGTTTTTTTTGGTCATCAGTCTAGTGACTGGTTTGATGCGGCCCGCCACGAATTCCTTTCCTGTGCTTACCTCTTCATCTCAGAGTAGCACTTGCAACCTACGTCCTCAATTATAAGCATGACTTATTACAGTCTCTGTCTTCCTCTACAGTTTTTGCCCTTTACAGCTCCCTCTAGTACCATGGAAGTCATTCCCTCATGTCTTAGCAGATGTCCTATCATCCTGTCCCTTCTCCTTATCAGTGTTTTCCACATATTCCTTTCCTCTCCGATTCTGCGTAGAACCTCCTCATTCCTTACCTTATCAGTCCACCTAATTTTCAACATTCGTCTGTAGCACCACATCTCAAATGCTTCGATTCTCTTCTGTTCCGGTTTTCCCATTGTCTATGTTTCACTACCATACAATGCTGTACTCCAGACGTACATCCTCAGAAATTTCTTCCTCAAATTAAGGCCGGTATTTGATATTAGTAGACTTCTCTTGGCCACAAATGCCTTTTTTGCCATAGCGAGTCTGCTTTTGATGTCCTCCTTGCTCCGGCCGTCATTGGTTATTTTACTGCCTAGGTAGCAGAATTCTTTAACTTCATTGACTTCGTGACCATCAATCCTGATGTTAAGTTCCTCGCTGTTCTCATTTCTACTACTTTTCATTACCTTCGTCTTTCTCCGATTTGCTCTCAAACCATACTGTGTACTCATTAGACTGTTCATTCCATTCAGCTGATCATTTAATTCTTCTTCACTTTCACTCACGATAGCAATGTCATCAGCGAATCGTATCATTGATATCCTTTCACCTTGTGTTTTAATTCCACTCCTGAACCTTTCTTTAATTCCATCATTGCTTCCTCGATGTACAGATTGAAGAGTAGGGGCGAAAGTCTACAGCCTTGTCTTACACCCTTCTTAATACGAGCACTTCGTTCTTGATCGTCCACTCTTATTATTCCCTCTTGGTTGTTGTACATAATGTATATGACCCGTCTCTCCCTATAGCTTACCCCTCCTTTTTTCAGAATCTCGAACAGCTTGCACCACTTTATATTGTCGAACGCTTTTTCCAGGTCGACAAATCCTATGAAAGGTTCTTGATTTTTCTTTAGCCTTGCTTCCATTACAAGCCGTAACGTCAGAATTGCCTCTCTCGTCCCTTTACTTTTCCTAAAGCCAAACTGATCGTCACCTATCGCATTCTCAATTTTCTTTTCTATTCTTCTGTATATTATTCTTGTAAGCAGCTTCGATGCATGAGCTGTTAAGCTGACTGTGAGATAATACTTGCACTTGTCAGCTCTTGCCGTCTTCGGAATTGTGTGGATGATGCTTTTCCGAAAGTCAGATGGTATATCGCCTGACTCATATATTCTACACACCAACGTGAATAGTCGTTTTGTTGCCACTTCCCCCTTTGATTTTAGGAATTCTGATGGAATGTTATCTATCCCTTCTGCCTTATTTGACCGTAAGTCCTCCAAAGCTCTTTTAAATTCCGATTCTAATACTGGATCCCCTATCTCTTCTAAATCGACTCCTGTTTCTTCTTCTATCACATCAGACAAATCTTCACCCTCATAGAGGCTTTCGATGTATTCTTTCCACCTATCTGCTCTCCCCTCTGCATTTATCAGTGGAATTCCCGTTGCACTCTTAATGTTACCACCGTTGCTTTTAATGTCACCAATGGTTGTTTTGACTTTCCTGTATGCTGAGTCTGTCCTTCCGACAATCATATCTTTTTCGATGTCTTCACATTTTTCCTGCAGCCATTTCGTCTTAGCTTCCCTGCACTTCCTACTTATTTCATTCCTCAACGACTTGTATTTCTGTATTCCTGATTTTCCCGGAACGTGTTTGTACTTCCTCCTTTCATCAATCAACTGAAGTATTTCTTCTGTTACCCATGGTTTCTTCGCAGCTACCTTCTTTGTACCTATGTTTTCCTTCCCAACTTCTGTGATGGCCCTGTTTAGAGATGTCCATTCCTCTTCAACTGTACTGCCTACTGCGCTATTCCTTATTGCTGTATCTATAGCGATAGAGAACTTCAAACGTATCTCGTCATTCCTTAGTACATCCGTATCCCACTTCCTTGCGTATTGATTCTTGCTGACTAATGTCTTGAACTTCAGCCTACTCTTCATCACTACTATATTGTGATCTGAGTCTATATCTGCTCCTGGGTACGCCTTACAATCCAGTATCTGATTTCGGAATCTCCGTCTGACCATGATGTAATGTAATTGAAACCTTCCCGTGTCTCCCGGCCTTGTCCAAGTATACCTCCTACTCTTGTTATTCTTGAACAAGGTATTCGCTATTACTAGCTGAAACTTGTTACAGAACTCAATTAGTCTTTCTCCTCTTTCATTCCTTGTCCCAAGCCCATATTCTCCTGCAACCTTTTCTTCTACTCCTTCCCCTACAACTGCATTCCAGTCGCCCATGACTATTAGATTTTCGTCTCCCTTTACATACTGCATTACCCTTTCAATATCCTCATGCACTTTCTCTATCTGTTCATCTTCAGCTTGCGACGTCGGCATGTATACCTGAGCTATCGTTGTTGGTCTGCTGTCGATTCTGATTAGAACAACCCGGTCACTGAAATGTTCATAGTAACACACCCTCTGCCCTACCTTCCTATTCATAACGAATCCTACACCTGTTATACCATTTTCTGCTGCTGTTGATATTACCCGATTCTCATCTGACCAGAAATCCTTGTCTTCCTTCCACTTCACTTCACTAACCCCTACTATATCTAGATTGAGCCTTTGCATTTTCGTTTTCAGATTTTCTAGTTTCGCTACCACGTTCAAGCTTCTGACATTCCACGCCCCGACTCGTAGAACGTTATCCTTTCGTTGATTTTTCAATCTTTTTCTCATGGTTACCTCCCCTTGGCAGTCCCCTCCCGGAGATCCGAATGGGGGACTATTCCGGAATCTTTTGCCAATGGAGAGACCATCGTGACACTTCTTCTAATACAGGCCACATGTCCTGTGGATACACGTTATGTGTCTTTAATGCACTGGTTTCCATTGCCTTCTGCATCCTCATGTCGTTGATCATTGCTAATTCTTCCGCCTTTAGGGGCAATTTCCCACCCCTAGGACAAGCGAGTGCCCTGAACCTCTATCCGCTCCTCCGCCCTCTTTGACAAGACCGTTGGCAGAATGAGGCTGACTTCTTATGCCGGAAGTCTTCTGCCGCCAATGGTGATTATTTATCAAAATTCAGGGAGTGGCGGGGATCGATCCCGGGACCGAATACGTTTTGGTTATGAATCAAAGACGCTACCCCTAGACCACGGGCACATATTTGTTAGTAAGACAATAATCCCCCTTCCATGTAAACATCTAAACCTTCTTAAAAGATTTTCTCCCTTACTCTTCAGCCTGTTTGATGTTTTAGCCAGTTTGGTCACCTCCACAGAAACTTTCCTCGAAAACTTCAATTACCTAATCTGCTGCTTAGGTTAGTCAACGAGAAGGGCGCTTAAAGTTGTGGGTCAGAGATCGTTCACATCACGCAGACTGGCGACGGAGCATCTGCCCCATGGTCAACAAAGGGAAAAGAATTCCTGTTTACGAAGCAGGCCTGCCACTTTTCAGGGCACGCCAAGACATTCATCTATTGCTTCTCGTATTGCACACCCAAAACGCAACCTAACAGTAAAAAACAATGTTGCTTTGAATTTTGTCTGGTTCGGGTGTCCCTGCATGCGAAAACTGTGACACTCTGCATAATACAATTTTTGTCAAGCCGTTCTAACTATTTCAGTGAATGTAGCCCTCGACCCATGTTGCACAGAGCGCATAGCATTGCGCGAGTCCAGCAGGAACGTACGGTGTGCAAAACAAACGAAGGTTGCAGTTGAGGCTGCAGTAATCTGCTCCTAATGTCTGTGCCTGTAACCGACGATTCGATGCTGCTCAGAGGGCCGAAATATAGCAGTATGCTGACCGTGTATGTCCTCCGGGCATGCTGCGTCGCGTTCTCCACCTGAGAACTTCGATTCACATTAGCCACACCTAACAGCCATCATGTACTCACAGTACAATTCATCTGTAGGAATGGCTTTCCTTCCGAACTGAAATTAAGCTCACTTAGAGATGAAACTTTAATCAGCACATACTATACATGGAATTACAGGAGTTCAGTTTGGTGGTGCCCGATCGTGGTGTTGGTGTCGCAACAAGTTCACTCTCTGTCTGTACACAATCCGACCACTGTAATCCGTTTTCCCCGAAAGTGTAACGAATTACTGACGTACTACCCTCGCTTTGCTCTGTGAAATCTGTTAAACTTATAAATGATATTTTGGATAAAATAATTTTGGTTATAGGGCCGTGTCATTGTAAATATTGAAACAGCTAAAATGCGGACGTTTCGAGCGAGTTGCTGCGGTCCTCTTCAGGTGGATCAGTGATGTTGCTGGTGATGTCTTCCGTTGAAGAGTATGTCAAGGAGGGGTGGCTGCACATTACGCTATTGCTGTGCTATCCTGGTGGGTGATTGGAAGGCAACTCCAACTGGTAGAATGTAGCGTACAGGCTATCTGTTTGCTGTACCACTCTGGTGGGTTATTGGTGGACACACTCTCGTTGCTTGGAAGGCAATAACGAATCTGCAACTTGTATCCGGGGAAGGTGTCTTCCTACAGCGAAGCGTTACGGACGCACGGCAATTTCTATCGCGTCCGCCGTCTACACTGCCAAACTTGGGTCAAGTGGCGTAGTCTGGCTGAAGGCGCCGGCAGCCAGGCAGCAGGTAATTTGCAGCCGTACTCCCTGTTTCTCTTGTTAGGGAGTTTAATAATGTCAATAGCCTCTCTCATTTTCCTTGCTGAATCGGCGGCTGTCGAGCAAGCACGCCAGGTTCTTTTGGAAACTGAGAGGACGTCCACATTCCTGGTGGCGTTTTGCTGCTTCTGACTTGTTGTTCTGTCCCTGTCGTACATAAAGTTCATGCCCCAAAACCCGAGTACCAATGGGTTGACTAGACATGGAGGACTGGAGGTGGTGGGTAATGCTGGTTGAATTGTGTGTATGATGGTTCGAATTATAATACACTAATGGCCATTAAAATTCCTACACCACCAAGATGACGTGCTACAGAAGCGAAATTTAACCAACAAGAAAAAGATGCTGTGATATGCGAATGATTAGCTTTTCAGAGCATGCACACAAGGTTGGCGCCGGTGGCGACACCTACCACGTGCTAACACGAGGAGAGTTTCCAACCGATTTCTCGTACAATCACAGCAGTTGACCGGCGTTGCCTGGTGAAACGTTGTTGTGATGTCTCGTGTAAGGAGGAGAAATGCGTACCATCACGTTTCCGACTTTGACAAAGATCAGATTGTAGCCTATAGCGATTGCGGTTCATCGTATCGCGACATTGCTGCTCCCTTTGCTCGAGATCCAATTACTGTTAGCAGAATAGTGAATCTGTGGTTTCAGGAGGGTAATTCGGAACGCCGTGCTGGATCCCAACGGCCTCGTATCACTAGCAGTCGAGATAGCAGGCACCTTATCCGCATGGCTGTAACAGATCGTGCAGCCACGTCTCGATCCCTCAGTCAACAGATGGAGACGTTTGCAAGACAACAACCATCTGTACGAACAGTTCGACGACGTTTGCAGCAGCATGGACTATCATCTCGGGGACCATGGCTGCGGTTACCCTTGACGCTGCATCACAGACAGGAACGCCACGACGAACGTGGGTGCACGAATGGCAAAACGTAATTTTTTCGGATGATTCTTGGTTCTGTTTACAGCATCATGATGGTTGCATCCGTGTTTGGCGACACCGCGGTGAACGCACGTTATAAGCGTGTATTCGTCATCGCCATACTGGCGTATCACCCAGCGTGATGGTATGGGGTGCCACTGATTACACGCCTCGGTCATCTCTTGTTCGCATTGACGGCACTTTGAACAGTGGACGTTACATTTCAAATGTGTTATGACCCGTGGCTCTACCCTTCGTTCGATCCCTGCGAAAACCTACATTTCAGCAGGATAATGCACGACCGCTTTTGCAGGTCGTGTACTGGCCTTACTGGATACAGGAAATGATCGACTGCTGGCGAGGCCAGCACATTCTCCAGATCTCGCACCAACTGCAAACGTCTGGTCAATTGAGGCCGAGCATCTGGCTCGCTACAATACGCCAGTCACTACTCTTGATGAACTGTGGTAACGTCTTGAAGCTGCATGGGCAGCTGTACTTGTACACGCCATCTAAGCTCTGTTTGACTCAATGAACAGGCGTATCAAGACCGTTATTACGGCCAGAGGTGGTTGTTCTGGGTACTCATTTCTCAGGATCTATGCACCCAAATTGTTAGAAAATGTAATAACGTGTCAGTTCCAGTACAATATATTTGTCCAATGAATACCCGTTTATCATCTGCATTTCTTCCTTGTGTAGCAGTTTTAATTGCCAGTAGTGTATAATAAAGCAAAAGGAATGAATGAAGCCCTGAGTCAGTGCACTGTCTATTCATCCTATTACCAGTAATTGGCCACAGGCTACAACAACGGTTCTACATTGTCATATTCTGTTAAGCTAATTGGAGCGATTAAAAAATTTAATCTAGGACCCTAACGTACGCTTTAGCTCGTCACACCCCTTGAGGGTCCTAATAGCTACCGTTACATAGGAGGGTAGTGAAATTCCAATATACTTCAAACAAGCATAAACTTTGTAGCATGCGTTTCACAATGTGGCAGTAGTAAACGTACCAAACAGCTGTTTGAATTAAGGTGTGCTAATCGATGTATAGCTTTTAGTACCTGCCAAGGAATGCAAAATTATCGACTTATTTCCTCTACTCTATACGTTGAATGATAACTTATTACAAAAGAATGCACTAAGCAAACATGATTTCAGAACGTGGTTTGCTAAATCTAGAATGACGGTGAAAGAAATTACGCTAATCTCTACTGCAACTGAGGGGACAGAAGCTCCTCCCTGCACCATCACTTTCACTTTTAATATATGTCGTCATACTGAACCGACTAAACCGCCTGCTCTCCGTCCGATTGCTGCACGTCATTTCAGCAGCCCACAGCGAATGCAAACGCAAACACTTTGCGGCCGCTGTGGCTGACCACATATACCCAACAGCTGCAGAGCGCAAACTGAAATGTTTAGCTGCAGCGAAACATGTTTCACCTCAGCTTTCCTAGTAATCGAAGCAGAGAGAGAGAGAGTAATCATGCAGGAAAATAAAGGAATACATTGGTACACAGCCAAAGCTCTTCCAGATGTACTCAGTTTTCTTATCATAGACGATTATTATTGTGTGGCTAAGTTTTGGCTAATCTTTAGTAATTAATTTCATGTTCTGGGATATACAGCGACCTCAAAGCTTTTACTTAAGTAATGCCTTTCTCATACTGGACCTGAAATGACGTTTCACTCATCATCCTTTCTGTCGGTTTGATGAATCTTACCATTTACCAGCCATCTTCTTCATTTCAGCACATCACCACCATTTAGTATGTGTGTTTTCCTTCCACCATCCCTTCACCTAGACTTTTCACTAGTGACTGTACTCGCAGTTCTTGTTCAGTTACTTTCTCTCTCCAACTAGTTATTTTCTGTATCACGCTGGATACTTAATAATAAATAAAACATGACTTTTGTGACATCTTTGCTAAGCCATAAGATTATCTTCGAGATTTTCTGGCAAAATGGCACACCAAATGCTTTGCAAATCGTTATGATAGCAGGCCACCTAGCAGTCGTGACAAACAGATGAAATGCACATATAATGAAGACGGTATGTAAGAAACAAATCTGCCAGTGGTAGATTAACTGACTAGCTACAACTGATAAAAATGTTCTTTTCTTTTTGTAAGGAATGTGGTATACAAATTTGAAACTCTTATAGAACAGTTACACACCTTCAAAGCTTCATATAAAATTACATAAATAAAACAAGTGAAGGAAGCCAATTTAAAAATGTACAACGAAATAGAAATAATAAAAGCATGGGGCAAGGACTGAAATCCTCGTAATAATAGTAACACTGAGCAGTATTCTCAAAACCAGCACAGATGGGTCTGATCCACATCAGGGATTCCTACTACTAGATCTGATGATGATCTATGAAGTACATCAAAACCGGTCTTCAATAAATAAAAAGTAACAACTTGTACACCACCACGACTGTGTGTGCTAAATACTTATAATACTGTTAGGTCGCTGTTTCCTAGAGTAATCCTCCAAAAATTCTTTTCAGATGTGCATAGCTACTGCAACCTACAGGGCAATCAAAAATCCACCAACTTTTGAAAACTCAATACTTCACGGAATAATGTAGGTAGAAAAATAAAAGTTGACGCACATACTTGAAATGACTTGGGGCTTTATTGAAGCCGAAAAGCTGCACAAAATGACCAAAATATAACGTTTCATATTATACAGAGACAATAGTTCGCATAACAGTTGAGTTTTAGCAAAGACGATTTTATAACAAATGCTGAGCATGTCGACCATTAGACGTCAACAATATCTGCAGCAACACTGTGCACCATATCAGTAGGTATGATGAGAAATTACCGTCGGATGTTGTCTTTAAGCATCCGTAATAAGATCGGACGGTAGCGGTAGACTTGCGAGGTTACCACACAACCAATTATTACATGGGTTAAGATCTAGGGACTAGGGAGGCTAAGCTTGAAGGATGTGGCAGCTCAGCACGCGACAATCGATCTTGATCTTCCACACGTTAACATCTGAGGGTGGGGCGCCATCCTGTATAAAAGTCGTACCTCCCAGCACGTGTTATTCGGACAGGCTTGGAATCACCTGACTGCCCCTCTCACTACAGCTCAGTTCACAAACGATTCTCATGCAGTGTCTCTGACGTGATGCTCTCCTTTTCAATCTATGACTCGACTTTTGCACTTGTTTCTCGTTTCAATAAAACTCCGTGTCACTCATTTTCTATCTCTCTGCCTACGTTATTCCGTGAATTACTGCGCTTTCAATTGTTAACGGACTTTTGGGTCACAATGATTATCAATTTTTAACATGCATTCCGTACTTGTGAACTCGTTCTCTCTCTCTCCATAACTACTCCTATCGCTCTCCAAACCCACTACCCAGCAATACTAAACTGACACCACTTTGATGTCTGAGAGTCTGTTATTTCACTCGAGAGAGTTCTTTGATCGAACTGTATCAGAGATATCTTTCCTCCCTAAATCAGTTCAGTACCTCTTCATTTGTTATGCAATGTATATGTTTATTTTTCAGCATTCTTCGGTGGCACAACATTCTAAAAACCTCTGTTTCTTCTCTGTTATCTTTATCGTTCATTCCCATAATTGGTTATACTTCGGATATACACTTTCTGGAAAGGCTTCCTAACACTTATACACTCCTGGCTATTGTTACTGATGCACCACGAAGATGACGTGCTAAAAACGGGAAATTTACCGACAGGAAGAAGATGCTGGGATATGCAAATGATTAGCTTTTCAGAGCGTTCACACAAGGTAGAGGCCGGTGGCGACACCTACAACGTGCTGACACGAGGAAAGTTTCCAACCGATTTCTCGTACACAAACAGCAGTTGACCGGCGTTGCCTGGGGAATCGTTGTTGTGATGCCTCGTGTAAGGAGGAGCAATGCGTACAATCACGTTTTCGACTTTGATAAAGGTTGAATTGTAGCCTATCGCGATTGCGGTTTATCGTATCGCAACATTGCTGCTCGCGTTGGTCGACATCCAGTGACTGTTAGCATAATATGGAATCGGTGGGTTCAGGAGGGTAATACGGAACACCGTGCTGGATCCCAACGGCCTTGTATCACTAGCAGTCTAGATGAAAGGCATCTTATCCGTATGGCTGTAACGAATCGTGCAGCCATGAGTGAACAGATGGGGACGTCTGCAAAACAACAACAATCTGCACGAACAATTCGACGACGTTTGCAGCAGCATGGACTATCAACTCCGAGACCATGGCTGAGGTTACACTTGACGCTGCATCACAGACAGGAGTGCCCGCGATGGTGCACTCAACGACGAACCTGGATGCACGAATGGCAAAACGTCATTTTTTCGAATGAATCCTGCGTCTGTTTACAGCATTATGATGGTCGCATCCCTGTTTGGCGACATCGCGGTGAACGCACATTGGAAGTGTGTATTCGTCATCGCGATACTGGCGTATCACCCGGCGTGATGTTATGGGATGCCATTGGTTACGCGTGTCGGTCACCTCTTGTTCGCATTGACGGAACTTTGAACAGTGGACGTTACATTTCAGATGTGTTGCGACCCGTGGCTCTACCCTTAATTCGATCCCTGCAAAACCCTATATTTCCGGAGGATAATGCACGACCGCATGTTGCAGGTCCTGTACGGGCGTTTCTGGATACAGAATATGTTCGACTGCTGCCCTGGCCAGCACATTCTCCAGATCTCTCACCAATTGAAAACGTCTGGTAAATGTTGGCCGAGTAACTGACTCGTCATAATACGCCAGTAACTACTCTTGATGAACTGTGGTATCGTGTTGAAACTGCATGGGCAGCTGTACCTGTACACTCCATCCAAGCTGTGTTTGACTCAATGCCCAGGCGTATCGAGGTCGTTATTACGGCCAGAGGCCGTTGTTCTGGGTACTGATTTCTCAGGATCAATGCACCCAAATTACATGAAAATGTAATCACATGTCAGTTCTAGTATAATATATTTGTCCAATGAATAGCCGTTTATCATCTGCATTTCTTTTTGGTGTAGCAATTTTAATGGCCAGCAGTGTAGTTATATTCGATGATAAAATATTTATCTTTTTGAGGAAAGCTTTACTTTTCACACGAGTGTGTGTAACACATCCACTTTGACTTTGTTTAAGGAGGTAAGAAACGGTAAGATGGCGGTGGAAGAGCAGTGTAAATTGTAGCAGTGGGCGCAGAAACAATGAGAATGGTCATTACTCAAAAAATAGCAATTGTCTAGAATTAAGTGCTGCTTTGAGAAAAACTGTAAAACCTTAAGAATCTAACGGACTTGGTCCAATACCGAGATATTGGACCGTCGGTCGTTTACCCTGGAGGGGGATGCAGGACGAAGAGCTGATTACTTCCGTGAGTTTCTCAGTTTCTTGTGGCTCATGTTGTTGTCCATTGTTAGTGTTTCATCTGCTGCTATAGTCAGCCTGGGTCAGCCAATATCCGGCTGTTAGTGAAGGGCAGAGAGAATCACAATCAGTGCGTTACGTTGAGGATATACACGGTACAGTCACGTTAATGTAACTATCGTCTACATTCATCTACAACGTGCAATAGCGACTCACAGATGGAAGGTGTCAGCACTACCAGTAGAGGGTATTCAAAGCGTGTCTGGGGGTATGCGAAAAGCGATGGAGTCTTTGTGGCAATGCAGAAAGATTTATCTGACGTCCAAAACGGCATGACCGCTTGATTTCGGGCAAGTATCGCAACTAGATGTCCTCCGAGTGGCGACAAGTGTCCTTTTCAGATGAATGATGTATTATGCTCCGTGGGACAGTTGGCCGTTGGCGTGTATGGCGCGAAGCTCCTGCAATATTCACTAAGCATCAGCCGATATCCTGCTGTTAATGAAGGATAGACATTATCACAAGTAAGGTTTGAGGGCGGAGGAAGGAGCGGTATGGAGAATGTTTTCCTGGCATTCACTGAGTGATCTCGCTATTCTGGAAGGCACAGTTAGTAAGGGATCCGTGATCCCACGAACATAGATGCTAGTATCCGACGCCCAAATCGATAGCAAACAGGAGTCGATTGTCGCGCGCTGCAGGAGGCAGTAAGACGAGTGTCGAATGACGAGTAGTACTGTAGAGACGGGCAAGAATGGTGGTCGAGTGAATAGTAAACGGTAAATTCACCAGAGTATGACAAATGAGCGTGTCCCCCTGATCGTCGTGGGGTGTGCCCTCATCGATACCGATTCGCGAGTGATATGAAACCAAAGTGACAAGTGCCGAATTACGTGTTTTGCGTCAACCACGTCGGCCAGCAACAACCATAGATTGCAGTGAGGATTGTTGTGTGAATGTTAACCATCATCATTGCGTGTGACGAAGTACTTAAAATCGGCAACCAATAAAAGAAATAACCGTAATTAGACGTGTAAGGCGAATGTAGCAACTGCCTCAGATTTTGTGTGGTAGTAGAAAATACATATCAGTCTGTACATCGTAACCTTTGTGGTCCTTAATAATAGACAAATTTTCAATCATTCTACTATTCAGTCTCAGAACAACCGCGCTCGGTTGAAATACCCCTGAAACCACAGCAGAAAAACCGATGGCCTTTCATCCATTAAGCACACGGTCGTATAATTATAATTAGTGTTTGGCGGCTTCGGTAAATTACACAAAATCCAATAAAGCACATAACGGGGGTTTTTCAAGTTGATGAACACAAATATGTATCTATCCATGGGGACCATGCTCACACATACCTGCTGTTTTTTTTTTTTTTTTTTTTTTTATCCTCGGCACGATGGCATCTATCAGGAGGACAGCGCAACGTGTCACACAGCTTGCATTGTACGTACGTCGAAGAGCACCAGGGTAAGTTTCATGTACTTCCCTGGCCACCAAACTGCCCGGTCTTAAACCCTATCGAGAATCACAGGAAATACCTCCATCGGTCTGTTCGCGCCACTGATCTTCACTGGAGAAACCTGGCGCAGCTGGCCACGGCAACGGAGTCGGCGTGGCTCTGCACCCTAGTCCGTACCTTCCAGAACCTCACTGGCTCTCTTCCTGGAGGCCTTGCAGCGGCCCACACTGCAAAAGGCGGTTATTCAGGCTTCTGACAGATGGTCACATTAAAATGAGTTGACAGTGTAGCTAAGTAACGCTTTTACATGTCAAGTAATGCAGCCAGGATATCACAAGAGTCATTAAAATTAACAACAGAAAGTAATCTCTAGGAAGATAGGTGCACGTCAAAAAAGGCGTCAAAAATGACGTACATAACATTTCTGCCACATGACTGAAGAGTTTTACTAAAGTTCACAGCTACGTAATGGAGAGGAAATCCACTCCAAATAACGTAATTTCTATTCCAAAAGAGGTAGAGGTTGACAATATGTATGAAACACCACGTGCTGTGAGCTGTCTAAAGGTATTAAATGATTAATGACCTTTAATTGGTTTTGCCCAATTGAATGCAGTGGCTATTTACATGCAATATCGCCTCATCAATGCAACTCAGAGCAAACAATACGCTGGAAAAGAGCTCTCATCAATTTTTCACCATCACAGTCCTCTGTATGTTAATGAGACTACGTTTTTTTTCTTTTTTTTGCAACGGTAAACGATTTTCAAAACCAATGAGCGACTGATCTTCCGTTGCTGACTCATAAGTTAGGTCCAGCGAGCTGTTTCGACTATAATGTTCGACCCGTAGCGATTCAGCACAGTTATTTCAGCTTTATTTTATAGGCGTGTTTGTGGCTGGCCGGCAAATAACGAGGGCTCCTGCCTCGTTAGTACGAAACACGTGAATAAAATATGTGGAAACTAATAATTCGGATCAGAAATTTCTCGTGACGAGTTTCTGTGACACGCTTAGTTCAAATGGTGATACAACCGCTACGACGCGGACGCCATACCGCCACCATAACGCTATTTCCTCTGGCGCTGTTATCTTTAAAATGAAAAGCACGCACATGCAACAGCACCCATTTCGCTTTACGGCAGCAAATGAAGTTAACACGCCGTTGGTGTGCCACACAAAAATTAGCCCACTGAATAAGTGCTTCCGTCTTTTATTTTTCCACTCCACAAGTGCCGCATGCGTAATTCGCTTCATGAATATGCAGAGCCAAACGAACAGTCAGCCATTCCATATATATTCCGTATCCAGCACAAGACTGCCTGCTGTAGAGGAACCAGCAAGGTCCCACACGATACGGATATTTACAGTTATCTCAGCATCGTTGTCATGTCCGTTACTCAACCACATCCTCAGCCCCCTCGCTTAATTTCCTCTGTGAAGTTTGGCAAGTATGGGAGATGAACTGGTGGGAACGAAGCCAGGGGGGCTAGTCCTGAACTGTACCTAGATAACTGAAGAATTGCAGAGCATTTGTCCACGGAAGTTGGAGATTCCGGATATGAGTACCGGTCTAGCACGTAGTTTAAATCTACAAGGTACTTTCACATTCGCTCAGTGTTTGAAGGCAGCACAGTACACTACAATTGTGACATGAAGTGGCGCATGATAGCACAGCGATTTATTCAGTAAACATATACATTCAAAATTGTTAAGGCTTTCGTGGCCACTTGTTGACAAAGTGCCTATTGGCTTCTGTCTCGGGTTCTTCGGCCGACGTTCATCTAACATTAGATGAACGTCGGCCGAAGAACCCGAGACAGAAGCCAATAGGCAGTTTGTCAAACATATACATTGCTGATTGCTTGCTAATAACTGATACTCGTTGTTCCATAGAAATGTTGCAATGAATTGGAACTTTTCACTAGGTGTTTCGGGCTTTGGTAAATCAACCGATTTTTTTTTGCCTTTATTGCATTAGGATTACCTCCCTCCCCCCCCCCCCCCCAAAATGGGGGGAGGGGCTGGCAGCAGCTAATATGCTACTCTAAAGCCTACTGAAAAGCTAAGAAACATAATGAGAATATAAACGAAGAAGGAAAAAGGCGATAAGACAGTCACATTATAAAAAACTGTAAAATGGGGAAAGTTGTGGAATTATAATATAAATACACTGCTGTGACGATGCGGATGAACACACACAATAAGTACATAAGCACAGTTTAAAAAAAAACAAGGCAACAGTCTGGTTTCTGTTCACACGAGATAAAAAACACAATTAGCGACAGTATGGTGGCTCTTCGCAACACTGACAGGGGACCCACAACACTGAACACTCACGTAAAACAGCACTATACAGATAACACGGCGGCAGGTATGGGGGAGGGGGGGGGGTATATCGTCAGAGAAACTGTTAGAATATATATAGACATCATGAGCACGAAAATACTTCACGGCCCACACTTTATGTACTATATATCAGGGAATGAGATTTCCACTCTGCAGCGGAGGTGCGATGACATGAAACTTCCAAGCAGATTAAAACTGTGTGTCGGACCGAGAACGAACTCGGGATCTTTCCCTTTCATGGGCAAGTGCTCTACCAACTGAGCTACCCAAGCACGACTCACGCCCCGTCCTCACAGCTTTACCTCTGCCAGTACATCGCCTCCTACCTTCCAAACTTTACAGAAGCTCTCCTGCGAATCTTGCGGAACTAGCACTCCTGAAAGAAAGGATATTGCGGAGACATGGATTAGCCACAGGCTGGGGATGTTCCAGAATGAGATTTTCTCTCTGCAACGGAGTGTGGGCTGATATGAAACTTCCTGGCAGATTAAGACTGTGTGTCTGACCGCGACTCAATCTCGGGACCTTTGCCTTTCGAGGGCAAGTGGTCCCGAGGTCGAGTCTCGGTTCGGCACACAGTTTTAATCTTCCAGGAAGTTTTATATATCAGGGCCTATGCAGCTTGCTTATTGTGATCGCTGGTATATGTTCTGTAAATTTGTGTGTCGTTTGTGTTGCCGTACTGTGTGAGTCATGTGGTATTTTTGTGCTCATGATGTTTGTATTTTTTATCAAATGGTCTGATGATGGGCCACTCCCTAACACCGTAATAAAGAGTTTGGATTCAGTACAAAATTTCTATGGAACACCCAAGATCTGCTACTAGCGTCCAATTAATATTTTGTATGTTTATCAGCACAATACATTTTAAATTGCTATAGAACTGACCTGAATGTGTGTAACCTGCACTTTGAGACGTATGGTCGTGAGTAAAAAACAGAAGAAACAGAGCTTTTATATCTATTTAGCGTCGAATACATAAGAGCTCTCATGGGTATATTATTTAGTTCCATAAATCAGAAATGCAAAGATTAAATGTTAAAGCAGTTTTTATTACCATTGCTGTTATTTTTAAAAGGAAGTGCATTCACTCCCAACTATGGCTTCTCATACTGAAACACATACTGAAAGAGCTAAAACATTAGTTTCGTAAGTAATATTTAAAATGAATTAAACTTTTTAAATTTTGAGGTTCTTGGCACCAGGTTTATACGTTGGGCCATGGTCAGTGCTTCTATGTGGAATTTACAAAGTATCCCCTGGAAAGTTTGAGATACTTGTAAATTGCACCTAGTTGTCTTGGGAACTAGGTACCTCAAACATATCTACATGCTGATCTATAATAGTTCTCTGCCTACGCATTCAATATAGCTAGTGATTTAACTTGTAGTAGCCGCAAATTAGGCAGATCTGGAACATCCCCTGTACAAGGATGAAATATCATTTAAAAATATCCATCTGTTTTGCTTCGCTATTGCAAGTATTATAGGTCTCATCGTAAGGTTTTCACTTTATTTTAGATCGTCTTTCGGTGCTCAAGATTTTTGGTTTCTTGCTGCTTTCTTAACGTTCTTCTGTTTATATGTGTCAGATTTTTATATACATCACTTTCAAAGACACGAAATATATTTACATTTTTATGTTGTGTAGGTCCATTGCCAACTCTTCATTTAGTGTGCATTTAGGGATGGTCTCTGAAAAATTCTATGGTTCTGAACATTGAATCTACAGAACAGAAATATATTCAAGCTTCAGGAAAGGTGGCTGACTATAAAACTGAAGTACGAAATACCATCGTCGATGGTCCATTGGTCCTTCTTCTAGGGAACCAGCAGGGGAGAAGACTCACAATAAGAGATTTAATGGTTCAAATGGCTATGAGCACTACGGGACTTAACTGCTGAGGTCATCAGTCCCCTAGAACTTAGAACTACTTAAACCTAACTAACCTAAGGACATCACAAACATCCATGGCCAAGGCAGGATTCGAACATGCGACCGTAGCGGTCGTGCGGTTCCAGGCTGAAGCGCCTAGAACCGCTCTGCCACACCGGCCGGCTATGGAGTCGGAACACTTGACTCTAAGGTAGATCAAGCGGAGAAAAAATGTCACTGATAAGATGGAGAAGTTGCTGGCAGATCTGGAAGGCAACGTAAGAAATTGTATGAGTAGGCAAGATGCTATAAAGGCTGAGACGAGGAAGGCTATTAGCAACTTACAAGTTTTAATACGTTGTAACCTCCCAGCAAAAATAAAAGAAAAGCCTATGATAATGAAAACGCGCCAAAAGTTATTTCCCCACAAGATTACTGAATAATAATGACCCAAATGTTGTTGAGCACCCACAAAAATGTATGTCAATTCAATGATAATGTAATCTCAGTGACAATGAAAACGCAAATAGACCGAAATGTCGATCTTAGGCCCTGTGCAACTTTGAATTTAAGTGAAACTTTTCTTTAAGGAAATGCATGGGAAACTTTCGTTCAATTCAAATGATTGTTTTCTTAAAAAATTGCTTTGAAAACAAAATTATTATTGGGGCGATTCTTGAACAAATTAATTACAGTTAATAAACATTAAATTATCAGATGTGCGCAATGCTGCTTCATTACCTTATTTAAAAAATATACCTCGTCCCGAATCTTGACCAGAGGCCCATGTCGACGCCCGCCGGCTCCTCACGCACAACTGCGACTGTCTCTCGCGCGCTACTAGCACTGACTACTGCCACATCTCGACAAGCACTGAACTCTCGCGCGGTCAAGCGCAGACTAGCAACGATAAATAACTCTCTGGTCAGAGATTCTGTCATGCCTCGCCATCGCTGTACTAAACATATACGCGTTTCAACGTAAAGGGGGGGAAAAGCAAATAAAGTAAAGGAAGAAGTAGAATCTGTCATTAAAATTGAAAATAGTGAAGTTAAAAAGCAAATCTGTGAAATAAAAAGTGAATTGAATTCCTTAGCTGCACATCAAACCTGTACAATGATCGGTGTTCCGAGAATGAACTCAGGATTGGTCAAATGTTTCGGAGACGGCGGGAAATATCACCCAGTAAATTTTCTAGCAGCTTGCATGGATGGCTTTATAAGGGGAATGTCCGACAAGGCAAACATAAAATTCGTGAAAAGACGTCTGGAAGGTGAGCCGCAATCGTGGGCAAATATACACAGTGATACTTTCACTACCTACGAAATATATGACAGCAGTTTCCTGAACAAGTTCTGCAGTGAAGCGAAGCAAACGCGACTCCAAACTGATTTTCTGAACGGACCAACATTTAAACAAGGGAACGGGTCGATGTGAGAATTTTGTAAACGTGAGCTTGCAAGATTAATGATTGTAAAACGTCCATTGAGAGTGGTTACCGAAATTACGACGTTGAAAAGGCGGTTACCGGAAGATTTGCTGTGGTATCTAGTCCACAGTAGTAGCAACTCAATAGTCGAGTTTTTGGACTCTGTAGAAAAATTAAAACGGGCGTGGAAATTCAAACCGCAAAGTAAGCGACAAATACTTTTCAGAGTGGAGAACATAACTACAGTCTGAGTAATTACTATGAAGGACATGCAAGAGGTTATTAACGGAACGCAAACAGCAGTTTTGAGAAGCGATACGGTAACAGGAACACATTCAATGATAAATTTCAAAGGGGTAATGGGAACGGATACTTTCGTGACAGGGACTGACACCAACAACGTATATTTTAGGGACCGGCATCGGGCGAAATGAACCATCGTAATGGGAGATCGGGAAACTAAGTTTCGCCACATCTCAGGTCCGGAGATGCTAAAATAAACCGGCGATGAATAGGACACGAGTGAATGGAAATGTCATAGGTGTCAATAAATCGGCAGAAAGGCGTCAGAATATTGAAAAGAAATTAGTAAGAGATGAGAATCAAATAGGTAAATTTTGAAATCAGATCGTAGGTAAAAGGCGTAATCATAAGATAATGAAGGATAACGATAAAGGCGATGAGGACTATTTACGGCTAAATGATTTGTTTTATGAATGTGAGACAAAAAGAGCGTGTGAATATCAGTACAATGAAAGAATCTGTCTGCCGAAAGGAGACTGAGGTGGAACTGAGTTTGATGGAGTTAAATGGTATAGAAAATTCGAAAGATGTATTAACGAGCGGTAACGATTATAGTGATGAAGGTGATGATGTTGTAGGCGATATTGTGACGGCTAAAGTTGATGAGGAGGTTAATAAGGACGGCGTAGCATTAGTCTCGCCAGCTGTTGATGAATTTTTGTGTGTATTGGCGGATATTAAAGAATTATTTTTGAAGGAAAGTAGTAATGATGTTTTATGTGCTTAAGTTACGAAAGTTGAAGCTTCTGGTATTGATACTTCAGAGGAAGGAATCTATACGTATCTTTCTACTAATGGAGGTGAACCTAAAAGTCTGGATGGATCTGTGTATCTTGAATGTTAGTTTGAAAATGAATGTGGATCTGAACTTGATATGTGATCTGCAATTAATGCAGTGCAGGGGGCGTAAGAGAGGAAAAGTTAAAACGCTCAGGTTCACTTAAAACAATTTATCAGTATTGCTGAATCTGAAATTGCACAACCCTGTAGCTACAATCTATGTGATATACTGGCAGAGAATGCTGAAACTATGAACGATTCTTATATTAGTGATTTGTCGATGGAGATAAATGACGTTTTATGTACTAAGTTATACTATGTATCAG
This sequence comes from Schistocerca serialis cubense, assembly GCF_023864345.2. Classification (NCBI taxonomy): domain Eukaryota; kingdom Metazoa; phylum Arthropoda; class Insecta; order Orthoptera; family Acrididae; genus Schistocerca; species Schistocerca serialis. Next base: position 65,836,134 of record NC_064644.1, on the reverse strand, counting down.
CGGCTGTTGAAAGTGGTGTTTCTGAAGGTGTTTGTAATGACTTGGAGGTAAAAATTAATGCTTTGTTTCATAATAATAATGTCGTAGCTACTAATGTCGATAATTTTAAGGGGTAATACAGTGAGTTTGATTCTTATATAGAAAGTGATATTTGGACCGAATGGTATCTTAAGGAGGAATGTGATTTTACTGTAACTGATTGGCAATGGTACGGTAGAGCATTAAGTTCATTATTGCCTCATTTGTGGACTCGAGAGAAGGTTAAGATATCGAGAGGTCTAGAAGGGAGAAAAAATCAAATTGGGGTGAAGAAGGCATTTAATGAATTATTTTGGGAGGGGTACTAAATTGGTTATGAACTGCAGATTGAAACTAAAGAAACTGCAAAAAGGTGGGAATTTAAGGAGATGGGACCTGGATAAGCTGAATGAACCAGAGGTTGTAGAGAGTTTCAGGGAGAGCATAAGGGAACAATTGACAGGAATGGGGAAAGGAAATACAGTAGAAGAAGAGTGGGTAGCTCTGAGGGATGAAGTAGTGAAGGCAGCAGACGATCAAGGAGATAAAAAACGAGGGCTACTAGAAATCCTTGGGTAACAGAAGAAATATTGAATTTAATTGATGAAAGGAGAACATATAAAAATGCAGTAAATGACGCAGGTAAAAAGGAATACAAACGTCTCAAAATTGAGATCGACAAGAAGTGCAAAAAGGCTAAGCAGGGATGGCTAGAGGACAAATGTAAGGATGTAGAGGCTTGTCTCACTAGGGGTAAGATAGATACTGGCTACAGGAAAATTAAAGAGACCTTTGGAGAGAAGGGAACCACTTGTATGAATATCAAGAGCTCAGATGGCAACCCAGTTCTAAGCAAAGAAGGGAAAGCAGAAAGGTGGAAGGAGTATATACAGGGTTTATACAAGGGCGATGTACTTGAGGACAATTTTATGGAAATGGAAGAGGATGTCCGAGACAGCAAAGGACTTGGAAGAGCAGTTGAACGGAATGGACAGTGTCTTGAAAGGACGATATAAGATGAACATCAACGAAGACGAAATGGAAGATAAGATACTGCGTGAAGAGTTTGACAGAGCACTGAAAGACCTGAGTCGAAACGAGGCCCCGGGAGTAGACAACGTTCCATTACAACTACTGTTGGCCTTGGGAGAGCCAGTCATGACAAAACTCTACCATCTGGTGAGCAAGATGTATGAGACAGGCGAAATACCCTCAGACTTCAAGAAGGATATAATAATTCCAATCCCAAAGAAAGCAGGTGTTGACAGATGTGAAAATTACCGAACTATCAGTTTAATAAATCACAGCTGCAAAATACTAACGCGAATCCTTTACAGACGATTGGAAAAACTGGTAGAAGCGGACATCGGGGAAGATCAGTTTGGATTCCGTGGAAATGTTGGAACACGTGAGGCAGTACTAACCTTACGACTTATCTTAGAAGAAAGATAAAAGAAAATGCAAACCTACGTTTCTAGCATTTGTAGACTTAGAGAAAGCTTTTGACAATGTTAACTGGAATATTCTCTTTCAAATTCTGAAGGTGGCGGGGGTAAAATACAGGGAGCGAAAGCCTATTTACAATTTGTATAGAAACGAGATGGCAGTTATAAGAGTCGAGGGGCATGAAAGGGAAGCAGTGGTTGGGAAAGGAGTGAGACAGGGTTGTAGCCTCTCCCCGATGTTTTCAATCTGTATATTGAGCAAGCAGTAAAGGAAAGAAAAGAAAATCGGAGTAGGTATTAAATTTCATGGAGAAGAAGTAAATACTTTGAGGTTCGCCGATGACATTGTAATTCTGTCCGAGACAGCAAAGGACTTGGAAGAGCAGTTGAACGGAATGGACAGTGTCTTGAAACGAGGATATAAGATGAACATCAACAAAAGCCAAACGAGGATAATGGAATGTAGTCAAATTAAATCGGGTGATCCTGAGGGAATTAGATTAGGAAATGGGACACTTAAAGTAGTAAAGGAGTTTTGCTATTTAGGGAGTGAAATAACTGATGATGGTCGAGGTAGTGAGGATATAAAATGTGGACTGGCAATGGCAAGGAAATCGTTTCTGAAGAAGAGAAAATTGTTAACATCCAGTATAGATTTAAGTGTCAGGAAGTCCTTTCTGAAAGTCTTTGTATGGAGTGTGGCCATGTATGGAAGTGAGACACGGACGATAAGTAGTTTGGACAAGAAGAGAATAGAAGCTTTCGAAATGTGGTGCTACAGAAGAATGCTGAAGATAAGGTGGGTAGATCACGTAACTAATGAGGAGGTATTGAATAGGATTGGGGAGAAGAGAAGTTTGTGGCACAACTTGACTAGAAGAAGGGATCGGTTGGTAGGACATGTTTTGAGGCATCCAGGGATGACAAATTTAGCACTGGAGGGCAGCGTGGAGGGTAAAAATCGTAGAGGGAGACCAAGAGATGAATACACTAAGCAGATACAGAAGGATGTAGGTTGCAGTAATTACTGGGAGATGATGAAGCTTGCACAGGATAGAGTAGCATGGAGAGCTGCACCAAACCAGTCTCAGGACTGAAGACAACAACAACAACAACAACAACAACTTAATTGAAGGGTGGATCGAACAGGATATGTGTACTCTAGAGATGGAATAAAAGGGGCGAGGCATAGAGAATGAGTTATTGAGGGAACAGTGTTTGCAGCGAAAAGAAATTATGAATGTTCAGCCTATCATTGAAATTAAAGTAAATGACCAGAAAGTACAAGCACTGCTCGAGTCTGGAAGCAACGTGTTGGCAGTGTCGGAAGGTTTTGTACATAGGGTAATGAATAAGGAATTATATTACTACCCGTAAATAGTGTAAAAATTAAAATGGCATTAGACGGATTAAGAAACCCAATAAGTACGTTAATATATATGTCTATCAGTGTTTAGATTATAGGATTATTTGGAAGGGTAATTTGCAATGTTCTATTTCAGGATTTATTGTGGCATGTTTGTTTTTTTGTTGTATAAGGAGTTTTTTTTTTTTGGCACAAGGTCTTTGCAGTTATAAAGGGATATATTAGATACACATTTGGGTGCGAGGAAGTTGGAGAACTCAATTATTTGGTGAACGTATCAAGACAAAAATCAGTGCACAGTTTGCATATAAATTAGGTTTTTGGGGGTATATAAGGAATTTATTTATGTTTTAGGCTTAATTTTTTGGATATCTTTATGCTTGTTTTAGTTTCCAAATTATAAGTTATGGTCACACCGATTTGGGTGCATGGAGGTTGGAGAAATTTTGAAAATGAAAATTAATAATGCTTACCTAGAAAGACAGATTTATGTTTACTTACATATCTGAAGAATTTTGGGGAATAATTTATTGTTGTATGGAGTATCGATTGGTGTACGAGCTTAATGGAGTTATTTAAATTAAAAGAAAATATTAATTTGCCGATGAAGTCGATTGGGTATCTGTCATGAGATGCATGTCTCTGGTGGAACTTGAATAACGTGTCAGAAACACTGAAGAATTTACAAGCACCTTGCAAACTCTGTTCTCTGCGTAGTTTGGATCTGCTTGTATCGATTCCACTGGGGGAAGTGTTTAGTGCAGATCCTGGTTAGCTCCGGAAAGCGTTTGTTTTCTGGTGTCTACATCTGATTCGAATTTCAACAGATTTGTTCCCACAAAACGATGGCGATGGCACGCAGAGCCATACAGAATTTCCAGGGGGGCGGCGGGGTACTGGGCTTCGAATCTTTGGAGCACCGTTGTAGCTTCGCTGTGAAGAAGAGGTTCTGTGAAAGTGGGCACAGTGGTGCTGATATTTCTGCGGCATTTCAATAGACAGTCGATTTTGACAAATGTGTAGCATTATTCGGCATTTAAGAGGCATGCCACAGTTCATAATTTATGTTAGATATGTGTTTCTTTATATTTAAAGCATGTTGCATCAGCTCCACTACAAATAATTACACTATTGATCTGGCGCCTAGGATATTTATCTTATTGTATTAAGAAATTGTGTCTTGTAAATTTGGGTGCTACTTCATATCATATATGGCACGTCAACATGTTATGAAGTGGAGGTGTATGAGTTAACAAGCATTTTGCTCTCATTTAAATATGTGGCCAAAAGAGTCAGCCTTCAGGAATTGCGAAGCGAACCCTGTCGCCCAGGACCGTGTGCCACAAAGAGTGCAGATTCGCCACGAGATGTGGAAGTTAACAGGTGTCTATTGTGTTGAATGAGGCCTACACGATGTAGTCTACAAGTGAGACAGACGAGAACCTACGTCACAGGGAAACCCCTTAGAAGCCGTTTGTGGCCAGGGAGACGTAGCAATGTTAAATATGGCTGACTAAACATCAGCCACAAAGGGAAACATTAATGAGAACTATTTAATTCTGTAGTAATTCAGAGAATGAAGTCACAGCAATTTTAATCTGCCATCCTCCACAAATTTTCATGGTGATCCCAATAAAACTTGAATATTGATCATATCTATAATAGTTTATGATTTACTGTTAATGTGAAATTAACAAGTTTTGTAACAAAGACCTGAATGCTAAAATCTGAACGCTTTGGTTGATTGTAACAATCGACATTTCATATAGAAGCGCATTTTTAAAATGACAAATGTTGTGAATGTCAACTCTGTAACTTCATTTGTTTGAAAGATATAGGAAATTTAAACTATCAGTATTTTCAGTTAACTATCAAATCAGCATTTTCTCCACACAAAACACACTGAACGATGACAGCATGATACCTTAAGGAATCATTAATTAGTAGAATATTTGTTGTAAGGCTTAGTGCAAAATACTTACATTAGTTCTTTATTTATTTCTCAGAAAGCACATTGATGCAAGGCTACTGGCCTTGACATTCAAAGTAAGGAGGTAATTGTGTTGATTTTACGTAAAATTATTAAACGTTTATAGTGTAATCGATATTATTGTCACTTTCTTTAGAACATGAAAGTCGTCAAGCTTTGATTATTCAAGTATGTTAATATGTAAAATAATGTAGAATAAGCTGTAGCCAATCACATGGACTGCTTCAGCTTAGGGAACGGCCCTAGACAGTTGAGCGACGTTGTTCGTTACGCGGGGGATGCTTCCGGAGACGGGCAGAGGGACAGTTCTGGTTTACGGTCGGTCTTTAGGTAGCTAGGAAGTGAAACGACTTATAAAACTTCGCGTAGTGCGGTATCACGGGAGTTAGTCTCTGAGCGGTGAGCAGCCGCGCGCCTAGTGTGAACTCTAACTTTTCGCGTAGTTAATGAGGTGGAATGTTGGACTCATATTTCGCGATGAGATTGTCAATGATCGAACTGAGTCAAATGGATGTGCGCTTGAGGGCAATAGTAATTTAAAATACGACCGTTTTCGCTATTAGTCTGCTTTCCGAATAAACATTATTCTAACCAAATCGCAACTGTTTGGCCTACATTTTATAGGCCGTTAATTTAGCTCCCGATATTATTGTTACTGTTATTACATGTTATATTAACTTTGTATTTCGCAAACTTGTCATCAACCAGACAATTTAACCAAAGGGTCACAAGTGTCTAATTTAGTGCTTTTAATGCGACACGTGCAGTGCAACCCCTAGACAAATTCGAGCCAAGACATTTCAACTAAGAGGAACAGCATGTGAGCACGAACATCTTTGGGACGTTATCTCGCATCATTTAGGTGCCATATAGGCATAGATGAATAATAACTGAACCGTATCCTCCTACAGTGGATATAAGAACATCGGGCCAAGGAAATTTTATAGTTGATCTATTATTTTGAGTAATAGTTGTTCTCTTTTCAAACCATACCTATTATGTAATAAACAATATTTCTAATGGGAAATCACATAATCTTGTTTTAAGTCATTTCATTCGAAGATCCATATTGTCGGTTTTCACTCATTGCATAATCATATTCAGATATAGCTTTTTTTCCCTTCAAATCTCGTGGTCTGTCTTTTCAACAGTGGAAATGAGAAAATAAGAGAAAGGTCACAGACTCATAATAGTATTACAATAAAATACAAGAAAGATAGGGACGATGATTTGGGCATGTCCGAAGAGTGGATGAAGACAGATGGCCTCAATTTTTTCCGTAGGTGCCGTTCACTTGTAACAACTTTTCGTAACGTAGCACTAGCTTCTACAGTTCGTCTGCATTAAACTTCTCCCCCTGGAAGTAACCAAGGCGACTAAGGCGTAGTTCAGTTCCTCATCACCTTCAAACCATTGTGAACCCTGGCACTTTTTTCAGAAGCAAGAAGAGAAAATATCCTCTGAGTGTGAAGTTCGCTCTTTAGGGAAGGTGGCAGGAAACATCTCAATGGATACGCTGAATATTATACTTGGTGCGAGCAGTGGTCTGGGGATGTGCATACGCGATACCGATCTTGCGATACACAATTTGCTATATTAAATCTCTCTCGACAGTCGTATAAATTGTGGTGCGTCCAACATGAAATTCATAAATCACAGCACCGATCATTGATCAGTTCTTAGTATTTTTGTCCACCACTTCCAAGTTTCAGATTACTGGGCCATAAAGTAATTTTGTGCACAGACATTTAGAGCCTCAACAGCTCCGAATCATTAAATACAGTAGACTTATAAATGAAGCCCGCATCTTTACTACGGTCAGCTATAGACTTTTTGCACTCAAAAGTCGAATTGGAGCACGCACTTTACAATCCACGGAATCAAGACTTTGGGAGCCATTGTTATTTGCTTTCAACTGCCGTCAGACAATCAATGAATCAGAACATAGACATTAACGTAAGAGTCAATCCTACATTGTTCGATAGAGAAGGTAGCGCGTTTTGGCTTTTATTCTTGATATTTCTGTTCAGCGAGTAGTAGTTGCTACAGCTCTGGAGTTCTTCTAAAACAAGACAAATTTTGAGGTTTGGAGCATTTAGTGCTTAGTAGCCCTCGTTTCGAGATTATTCGGATTACTTCAGAACGCAGCTGTCATTGTGTTTGCTATAAAGCTCGACGGTCGTGGGTGAAAAATACCTATTGTTTAGCGCAGACATACAGTGACTTAGAAACCTTGCAGAGGGACGGGAGATGTCGTGCCTTGTCTGTGATAATCGCTTGCGTAGCCGACAGGAATTGTCACTGTCAGTGCATAAAGGACAATTTCGAACAGTTCCTGAGCGCAAATTACGAAGGGAACGGAAAGAAGCTGTCTAAGGTTTAGTACCTCGTAAACAGCCACTGCACGCAGGGGCACATGAATTTGCACTAACTCAGTGGGCCGAACAACACGGGTATCAAAGAGTAGCTGCCTGAAGGTGTGCAGTGTGCGCCGACGAAACGCGATTTTGTCTCTTGGGAAAGGATCCGAGGCTTCGGGTGCACCAACGTCGCAGTGATGGATCTAACTCGCAGTGACTGGTCTGTAGCTCAGAGCGGAAGTTCTTCCGTATTCTTTTGCAGGAGTTTCTCGAACCACGACTTCGGCACACTTACTCAGACTAGGGAGGACCAGGGCGTTTATTTCATCATTCACAGTGGCCAAGTGTTATCGTATTTCCTACATCTTTATGAGTATCCTCTTGACATTCTCATCTTCAGAGGTGACAACAGTAACGTTGTCTCTGCTGCACGCATATTCGTATTTGAAGAACATTCAGGCCCTGTTATAGCACCTCGACAGGCCCGAGAAATCACTCAGTCTCTTATAAAAATAGTATTCTTTGGTCTAACTATAACTGAGTCGAATTGAGAGCCTCTCAGTCATTCGAAAACATCTAAATTTATTCACTGACTGCGAATCTTTCACGTCACCTGCACTACATATAGATCCACTGCCCACTAGTGACGTACGAGAATTTGTGACGGACGAAGACTCGAGTCCGTCAGGCACACGAAGATAAGAACATTGGCCTCGATTCCTCGTTGTCTTATCCCCCTATTTACGGGAATCCAAGTGATGTTGGGGTCACAAGGATATAAATTTAACGGACTGCGATATAAGGATGTAGACGGCATGACAAGACGGTTTGGGACGGTCGAGGGGGCGTGTGCAGACAGCTAATATGGCTATGGTGACAGACGACGATAAGCGGGGAATCCGGATTCGAGTCCCAGTCCGACCCACATTGGCATATGTCACTATTTGGCAGTTGATGTTGTCCCAATAAAGCTGGTGTCTGGGAGTTCGCAGTAGAATGAATTCCTAAGATTTTCGTATAACTTTGAATTATCAACAGCGTCTCTCCTTTCAGATGAACATATTCTACAGAAAACATGTAGAGAGCACTTTAGATTCCTAATAAGCACCTTTAATTTTCTCTGAAAGCAGACACGTGAATGAATTCACTTTCGTCGTCAGATTTTGATGTATCTGAACAAATCGTAAGAAATCAGAGACGGAGAAGATTCGTGACGTAATTGCAAGTATATATGTCTTTCAATATTGCACAGCCGTTTTATCATCTGATTATCAATGATGTAATCTGATGTTTATATATTTTTTTCGTTTTTTTTTTTCAGGACAAATATCGAGTTTTGAAATTTGATAATACGTAAAGGCTCGTTTAGGTTTGGATCATGTACTCACTTCTAACAATCCCACAATCGAGAATTGTGCTTCATATATCAGCTACACTATCACACCGCAGTGGGTCAATCTGTTAAATATACAGGATTACGAACCAGGCAAGTTTTGTTACACCTCAACCAATAAATCATATTTCGAAGTCTGACGACCCTCACCTGGAATTCAGTTCTGGGATGTGTAGAAACTAAGCCCGTTAACTGAAAGAACTTTTGAGTCATTTCGTCCTCTCACTAGGCTGCCACAAATATTCCGGCGAATTGTTCTCATAAAGTGAACTGCAACACAATATGCTGTCGACTCGTAACAAATGACAACAGTCGAATCATACTCGCTCTCAAATCATGTTACAACGACTATTCCATCCATTGGCTTCGGAGCGAACGAATGAATTCACACGTCGTTAATCGTGACACCAGCGTATGAGAATTGTGGTAAGCCATCTGGACACACAGAGCTCATTGACAGATGCCGTATGTACGGGTTTTTATCTCATTTGTCGCGATGTGTGATACCGCCGATCAGGGCAAAGATAGGGACATTTGTGGAACAGCACAAACTCTGAACATTTCACATGCTTCAGAATTGGGGGTGTGTCAATACTGAGGGAGTCGATCACAAATAACGGAAATGAAAACGTGCCGCTAATACGATCCACGATACGATGGTGGCCGAGGACCTTAAAACTGGCTGCCGTTATGTAGCCTAACTTCCCAGTGAATACAGAAACTACGCGGTGTTTGTCAAATCATTGTTGTGTGCTTATGAAAGGGTAGAACTAGTTTCACCGTAGGAATACTTGCGTCAGCAAAAAGACACTAAACATACAGTGATGCCCAGAATTGTAATGCATAGAGTAGTTATGTATACCTAACGTCTGTTATCAACATGGGGAATGATGTACACCGCCTGGATATGCGTAACAAGAACTTACGAGATATACATACTGCACTATTTTCACCTATCGTGAGCTCAGAAACAAGGAAACTACTTTAAAGACTAAATTGCGTATAATTTATGTCAGTACTCCGAGGGGAGTCCAATGATGTACCAAATTTGCTGCTGAGAAAAAAGAAAAAGATCGTCTTTTACGCCATGACGGAACGTGTGATTAATAAAAAAGACATATTGAGAGTGTCATTGTGTTTCAGGTTAAGAGCGATAATCATTGATTTTAACTAATATTGATGTTAGGAGTTTCAAATCGTTATTGAGGTCCTAGAAGTCCTCACAGCAGATGATGCTGTCACTCCCTGGGGAAGGCATGAGTGCTGATATCCTGAAACATAGCGTCCAAAGCGTCAACAAGGTCTAGGGTAATGGGGTATGCTAGAATCTCCATCTCATCCTCAGATATGGAACTATTAGGGAGTGGTGGTCTTGGGGCCACCTGAGTCTCCATTTGCTTAGCAGACTGTTCCTTCTTCTGATTGATCTCGCACTTCTCTTTAGGGAGTCGCTGGGAGGCTGTCATGAAGTTGCATCAGAGCATGTGGCTCTTTCAGCCACTGACTAGAGTCCACTATCGCACTCGAGGAGACTTTGGGAAAGTCCCAAGTAGGTCCTTCTGTGTGAGAGGAGCAATAAGGTGCTGCTGCTTCTCTGGCTGGAGCATGGGGACTGATATCTCTGGCATTTGAGGGGGTATTGCTCCCTATGTAGGTACTTTGGAAGTGATGGATGAAGAGTTACTCTAAACATCAAGGGAGCAGACGAATTTGGGCAGCCCTAACTTCCTACTGTTCGATGCAGAGACACAGGGTCTACCGTCGCCAGTGAGGGTGGCATCGATATAGCTGCAACATACGAGGATGTCAAGCAAATGGGATGCAGCTGTTCATACATCAATTTAGACTCTTGGTAGATTACTGGTCCAATGCCTTGTACTACACAATTTCCCACTCCTTTTGGAGTGTCATGCGGTCTGATGAACAGAAAGAGTCATGTTCTCCACAGCTGACAAAGGTGAGAGGACGGGATAATGGAGTATTCGGATGCAGTGAACACCCTTAGTCTCGACATGTGGGGTGCGAATTGCACAGGGAACACATGCACCCAATTTTCCAGCACTTAAAGCACTGCATAGGAGGAGGGACAAATGGTTTTACGTCACATCAGTAGACCATCACTTTGACCTTCTCGGGTAACATATCACACTCAAAGGCCAAGGTGAAGGCACCAATGGCGATCCTGTTATCCTTAGGGACTCTATAGATGCACTAGACGAAGTGAACGCTCTGCCATTATGAACTGGAGAGCAGCTCCTCATTGGACTGCATGAGGTCAAGATGGAAAATAATCCCCTGATCTATGTTGTGGCTCTTATGGCCTGTCACAGGAGTGCAACACCCGAGACTCAGTTGCTGATGCTGCCTGAATCAAGATTGACCAATTCCTCATTTTCGCAGCCGCCTCACCAAACTAGTCCTCCAGGATTTCAACAAAAAATAGAGGCTCCATAGCCAGAAAGGGGTCCCCTCCTTCCAGCTGCAAGTACCTTGGCGAAAATAGCTCTCACTTTTCCAGAGTCCTACATTCCTCCCATGGTCTAGCTAACGGGGTGAACGACTTAGGACCATATTTGTCAGCGCTATAGTCTACCTTGCCCTAATTAAAGACTGCTGGCGTCATTTGGTCACCAGCAAGAGACGACTTGCTCTGGTCTGCTTCATTGCGGGTCATCTGCCCTGATGCCACCCACTCCAATCAGGTGTTTTCCTGTGGGGTGCCACCCAAGCACAAGAAAGGTCAACTGGTACGACGGCTGTTGCTGTGAGTCCCGACGCCCAAAGAAGATGGGCATCTACTCCTTGGTATCTGGGGGAGTTTGCAACTCAGAGGCTAAAATCAAGTGGGTACATGACAGCCACACCAAGACAGAGTGACTGCTGTGCTGGGTATTGGGTGTAGAGAAATCCAGAATTGTCATGGGGGTGAAAGAAGACAGTGGACCACAGAAGAAGACGATGTAACCTAGAAGGTACATTCATCCAAATGGCTGGAATGCGGATGGAGCTGCAGATCGATATCAATAAGAGGCACAGAAGATAGAATCGCGCGATGGATATCTGGTGCACCGCGTGAGACGTTCTTCCCCAAAACGTTCGCACTTCTGTAGAATTTTGAAAGTGCATTCCTAAATGGGGACCTGAACTTATTAGGCCAAAAATTCGAAAACTCCTTTTAGTCGCCTTTTACAACAGGTGCGATACCTCAGGCCTATTCTAACCCTTCAGCTCACAGGGGGAGCGGCAGAAAATACAATATAAATTTGGTATACTTAATGAACTAGGTTACTTCATTTGTAGTGCTTGGTGTTGTTCTTTGTGATTGGTTTTTAAATTTAGAAAAGGAATTTCTTCAATACGAATTATGAGTTAGGTGCCAAGTCACTGAGAGAAGCATGGCGGAACTAGCACAGAGGGTGCCAAGCGCTCTGGACTGTCCAATACAGCTGAGTAAAAACGATGCCAGTTGACCAGTGATTGTTGTAATGATTTTGTCCACAAAATTCTGTGCATCAATTAGACTTGAAAGATGTCTTTGTATTCTTCATACTTTTGGCATGGTTCATGGCATCATGTATTCTGATGTGTATTGATCCATTTGTATCCTATGTTTTATATATCTAATGTCTTATCTCAATAATATACGTCGTTACTTTACTGTGCCTTCTAAATGACCGTCCACTTTGATGCAGGCATTGTCTTAGTCTCATTTTATGAGGAGACACTGCACATGTACTTTTTTAAAAATCGGCATTCATTTTTCTTCTTGTTTATACTGTTAAAGGTGTTTCAATCCCAGCTCGTACCTTACTTAAGTGAATTCTTGTGTTATTATTGTAGATCTGAAGATGATTTATAATCAGTTGAAACTTATCATCACTTAATGATATCTGCTTACGACATTGGCTATTAAAAGCTTTTATTAATAATTTTATTTACCTTTTTGTAAAATATTAGGTCACTTCTCTATCCTTACTAAGCTAGGATTTGATAAAGATATATACCTCACGGATATGTAGAATGCGTTTATCTGCTTTCAGAGATCAAGAGTGATCTAACTGTTTTGTTCAGAGTAAGTGAAGGTAGCATAAAAATATGAGCATTCTAAGCACGAAATTTTCTATAAAACATGGTAAAAGGAAAGAACACCAATAATACTTTCATCCATGTCTTTACAGTACAAAGTCTTCAGGAACGAATAAAAGCTATATTACAGTATTATCAATTGCCCTTTTTAAGAAATTCTCGTCCTTGTTTACCCGTGCACAAAGTAATAACTTAAATAAGACCACCATCTATGGCAGTTCAGTAGAAGTTATTCATATTTAACACTTCACAAAACAAAAATTTATCACAATTGAAACTTAAAAAACTCTTGCTTATATTTAGTCAGATGGCGATTTACGGTTCGGTTGCGCTGGGTATGGTTGCAGCTCGGCCATGATAAATTTTGCAGCCCATGTCTGTGTAGCAGAGGGGAGAGTTTAGGAGGGATGAAGTAGAGTTGCACCCACACAAACGCAGATTCCTTTGTTGCTGCAATTACGTAGAGTACTTTCATTTTAGGTGCTCCATGCAACAGTTATTTCTATACTATCACATTAGAAGCAGTAATGTCGCGGAGGAGAAATGGCAGACGGGGTGTTAACTGTCATTGCTGCGACACCACACAATTGTAACAGAAAACATATGTGAAAGGGTCTAGCCCATGTTCAAGGTGATGCAATCTTCTTTCTATGAAATAAAATTGCGTTTCTTGATTAACATGCATTAATCCAGAATAATTTTGGGATCTCTGCACAGTCTGCCTGTCGGGTCTACTTGGTACCTAAATTTTTTTTCTGAAATTATTGGGGCAATGGTGTAACGTTAAAAAAGTACACGAATATGGAAAAATAGCTACAGAAGGATTTATTGTTTTAATGGTTTCATCTATGGTCCAAAGCGTCTTTTCTAGGTTCCCCTCTCCCCTCCCCCCCCCCCCCCCCCACCCCCACGTGAACTTTTGCTCAAGTTAAAATGTTCTAGGGGTTAAACTGTACCATTAAAAGCGATGTTCTTCGGTTGTACGACTATATATAGTAAAGGAGTGAGAATATCGAAAACGTGAATCAATTAACAGTTGTAGGACTTACATTTTTAACTGTATGAGACCAAAAGCATATTTTTTGGACAAGCCGTTCCCATACTAATGATCATTCAAGTTGTACAAATTTTACTAAGACGCCCTGCTTAACCCGCAGGACAGGACAGGTACTTTATATTGTGAAAACGGGCCAAAATAAGGGGCGGTCAGTTACACTCGAACATACAACTTTATTATTTGATCAATCATTACAAGAGCACATTTTTTTTGTTTTGCTTTACACACAGCTTTAATCTTTTGGACCTAATTACCAGCTGAAAGCAACTTTAATTTAAAGATGGCTGAAGGCCAATAAATTAAAACGCAAGCATAACCAGAAATTTTAAAAGCAAGACGTATCTTACAACACTTCCTTATTTAAGCTAAAGGCCCAAAGATTATGAGATTTTCAGAGCAAACAATTTGATTCAAAAGTGGCTGAAAGCCCAACGTTTAAGGCTAAACAACAATAAATTTTCTTAAAAGAAAAAGCCCTTACGTAAAACAGTTCTTAATTAGGCGAAACTGAACCACAACAGAAATTTAAAAGGCAGAGCCTTATCTTAAAACAGTTCTTTTGTTAGGCTGAAGGCCAAAGAATGAGACACAGTTAAATTGAAATCGGCTGAAGGCCTAACACTTAAAATTCAATAACATTAAAACCTTTAAAATGCCGAAAGCCTTACGTGAAACAATTCTTTAAATTAGGCTGAAGGCCTAAGGAATCTTACACCTTAAGGGCTAAACAACCTTAATTTAAGAATCGGCTGGAAGCCATACAAATACAAACAACAAGATCAAATAAGAAAAGGCAGTATATCCAACGGCTCTAAGAAGTTTCCGAGAGTCGGCATGGAATTCAAACACTAACGCTCGCATAGGTGAGACAGGCAGTCGGCCCAACCATTCTCGATCTGACGACAGTCGAACCGACAGGCAGTCAACGGACCCACCGACACGATAACATCCGTTAAACCTGACCAGCACACAACGGGGAGTTCAATTGAGCAACGTAGAGGGTATTGGCGCCCACAACCTATTATACGTCGAGCTGTCAAACTACACACTGTGCCTGACAGATAGAACACGATGAGGAAAATGCCTGAATTTACGTCAACGGCCAGGACAGGTAACCGGAACGTTAACGGCCACAAGGTAGAAGATTCTGCTGGTGCACTTGAATTCAAAATAACCAAGTAAACTCCACTGAAGGTGGATAAAATTTGCCAACTTGAAAACATAAGTTGTTGCTCGCGGGAATGTCTTAACAGCCGACAACGAAATCCAAACGACACAATGTGAATCGTAGTGACTTTCTGGTAGATTACGTCAAAGCTCAACTTTCGTGTCCAGGATCAGTGAGCCACGGACCTCATAGCTATGGGAACAGCACCAAACATTCCTTTCGCGATTGGACGCCGCCAGCTGCCTCGGCCGAACTATGCGCCGCGGAGATTTCCTCGCTGCTCCACACCAACAGACCAACTGCCCAGGCCCGGAAACAGTGATAGGACAAAATATACGTTGGCTGATGAGACGACGAACCGAACGACCAACCAACGGTCGTCCTGCCCCAATATCCCTCCATCGGACAGTTCATGTGTGTCGCCAGCAGTCGGCGAGCACTGGCTGTCGGCGCCTCACCGGCGCTCCGTCCCCCGAATTCACTGCTGTTGCGTCCCGACTGCACTCTTGGTCCGTCCCGAACTGATTACAGACACACGACGACTGGCAAATGCTATCGGTCGCTCCAGAGATCGTACGACAGTGCGCTTATTGATAGGCGCTGCTGCCACTAACGGGCAAGTATAGCAGGAAGTTAGTGACGCCAGTAAATGGAATAAGAAAACGAGGTGGCAGAACAGTAGTAGAAGATAACAAACAATAGATGGCATGAACACGACCCGTGCACGGCTCATTCACGTACAATGAAAAATTTTCCTTTTAACCTCTGCTTTTTGGTAATATCATCTACACTAACCAATACATGAATAAAGTAGTCTATACAAAAAATGTAGAGGAATACATTCTGTGTTCTACGAGATCAAAAGTGAATTTTTTTGACCACTCATATTGGCACAGTTCCATCTTAAATATGGACTATTCTCATCATTATTCAAGACTGTTTGCACTGCAGTTCGTCAGTAAGTGTTTTTTACATTGTATTAGACATAGTACTACAGTAATACAATAAACTAATAAAATTGTAGGATGTATGAAAACTAATATGAATATGGAAGCAGAATAAGAAACAAAATTCTTAAAATCCATTAGTGATTACTATATTCCATAATAACAAAAACTGTAGTTGCAGGTACGAAGTTGAAAACGGGGGAAATTGGTAGGTACAGAAATTTCATAGAAAGTGACGTTTGGTTGTCGCTGGGAAACTTGGCTCCTCAAAGTATGTATTTTCCGATGAGTAGTCCGTCGCCCCATCACTCGGCTTCTCAAAGTCTGTAATTTTCGTCGCACCATACATGCAATCCAGGTCTTCTTAAACATCTTGTTCGTCAGTTTCATCTGTTCAAAAAATGGTTCAAATGGCCCTAGGCACTAAGGGACGTAAGATCTGAGGTTATCATTCCCCTAGACTTAGAACTCCTTAAACCCAATTAACTTAAGGACAGCACACACATCTATGCCCGAGGCAAGATTCGAACCTGCGACCGTAGCAACGCAGTTCCGGACTGAAGCGCCTAGAACCGCTCGGGCACAGTGGTCGGCCAGTTTCATCTGTTTGGAGGGAGCTTGTTCCACATGCAGTTGGTGCACATCAATGAGCACTTAATCCTCGCCTTCCGCCACCCACCAACACCTGCTCACCCCTTATTGCATTTCTAGAAAATAGTGGAGATAACAAACCGTGGAGCTGGTTCCTTGGAAGCAAGAACGATTTAAAACCATACTTTGAAGCCTGCCATACCCAGAGGAGTGGATGCATTTAGTGTCATAACCACATTTGTACTTCTAGGTGACTTTCTAAACAATGTTGGACTGGTTTGGATGTTGATGTTATGAGCGACAGGTTTCGATTTGAGTTCACGATGGATTTTGAAAACAGGTCAAATTGCAATTTATCAGAAGTATCTCCTGTTCTACCTCCGTGGAGGGTTGTTGGAAATCGTAGGCCAGCTTCGGCAATAGCTTCAGTTTGAATGTCATGCTCGAAAAAAGGTTTGATTTCTTCTAGAAGACATTTATTGTCGACTAGTAGCTTGAGTATTTTCTTCTTGTCCTGCTTGAAGGGTGAAGAGAAATATGACTGGCATTCTGATGTTGTCTGTCACTTTGAAGCTGCTGGCACCAAATGCTTTGGATTGTGTCGTTCCTGCTCCAGGTTTTGTGAAACGAAAGTTTGGTAATGGTGCGGATAGGGCACAGAGCATGGCGAGAGGGTCCGTATCCTCAGCATCTACCACAAACTTCTCACGCTCCTGTGATACCTTAAGGAGCGAGGCAACAATCTGGTGAGCTGCGTCTTTAACGGCTTGCGTTACTGAGAAGGCTTGACCTTTAAGCTTCTCAGTAAACACGCTAATGAGACACGCTATACGAGTACGTGGTCTGCATATGTGGGGCGTCGAAAATTAAAGATTTTCAGGAGCTAAGAGATGGGGCGACGGATGCCGAATCGGAAATTACAGGCTTTGAGGAGCCGTGTGGCCCAACGACACCCCGACGTCGATATCCGGGAAATTTGTGCACCTACCTTCTTTTTCTACTTTTCGTCTTCATATCTTTAGCTAGAATTTTCGTTATTAGGAAATATAGTCATCACTAATCGATTTCAAGAATTATCTTTTTTATCCTATCTTGATCATCATATCAGTTAAATGGATCTCATCACATTCTATATGAAACCATTTTTGATATTATCTTTCCACATATTCTACAATTTTAGTATTTTATTGTATTACTATACATACTAACTACAAGACTAATACAATGGAATGCTATAGCACTACGTACAGTATAGTGTAAATAATAGTTATTAAAAAACTGCTGCTTAAACAGTATTCAGTGGCGATGACAAATACTCCAAAATTTATGATGGAGCCGTACAGAAAGGGCTGGTCCAAAAAATTCACATTTCCTCTCACCGAACATAGAATTTATTCCTCTGTAACTTCAATGCGGACCACTTTATTGATAAATGGGGTAGTTACCAAAATGCAGTCATTAAAGATGTAAAATTAAACCAAATTTGGTCTGCACTAGTATGGGACTATGTGGTCCAAAACAATATGCATCTGATCTGATTCAGTTCGGAAGTTAATGCTCTCCAACTTATAATAGGACCACGTTTTTGACATTGTGAATCCTTTACGAGATATAACAGTAAAACCGAAAAAAATATTCTTTTTGTAAATACATTTTTACGCCCTCCCTGTTACATAAGCACAATTTAGTCGGGAGTGGGGGAGCGAAACATAGGATAGTCGTACTGGACCACAAATGAAGGCACTAAAACATTAAAACCTATTGGAGCAGTGGCTCCCAGACAAAAAGAAAAAAAAAAAAAGATTGTATAAATTGTTCAGGAGAGAAAGTTCGACAATTTGAGCATGCCCATAATGAGTTGGTTCTCTTTTGGTTCGTATGCAAGCAGTTATTCGTCTTGGGACTGATTAATATTGCTGTTGGATGTCATCCTGATGGGTATCGTGACAAATTCTATCGAACTGGTGGATTAGATACTCAAAATCCAGTTCCTGCCCATAATGCTCCAAACGTTATTAAATTGGGAGAGATCAGGCATCCTTGATGGTGAAGGTAGGGTTTGGCACGCACCAACACAAGTAGTAGAGACTCTCCCTCTGTGCAGGTGGGCTTTACCTTGCTGAAATGTAAACCCAGGATCGCTTATCAGGTCGTATGGCGGGCGAATTCAGTTCAGCATCCAATCGCTGTTCCGGGGATCACCAGGCACGTGTTCGACCTGGAATCATATCAACAGTGGGACAAATGTCATCCATGACCAGCCCCGTTTCGAACTGAACTCCGATTAGCAGCTTCCATCTGACTCACATGTGTTCTTTGTAACATCCCCCTCACTTATCGACCATAATGACAGTGAAAAATTAAACCACGTTTACCTAATGGGAATTTGGGAAAAGCAATCGTCACCGAAGTCAATTTGTCGGTATAGAGGGAGGAAAGTGTTACATCTAAATGAAAGGAAAAATGCAAATGAATCTGGTGGAAATTAATTTTGAAAAGGGGTAAAGTTAATAAAGAAAGTAAATGTGCGGCCGTTACGTTAACAATTAACTAGCGGTAATTAGATATTTGAGATTTGGGGGAAATTACGGTCGCCAGTCCTAAGGACAATTACTATAGTAACTGAAAAAAGAAAGGTTATTTCACATATAATTAGCACTAGAAGCATGGCAACTGAAGGTTGACACGTGTGGTGTGAAAACTGAAACTTTGTCAGAAGTAATCAATTTCGCTACGCTCTGACTTAATTTAGCAAAGAGAATTAATAAAACCGGAAAATCGAAAGTTAATTTAGTGACTGAAGTTAATAGTGAGCTTTCTTTCTGAAGCACATAGAAATTCAGTAAAATACGGTTAGTCTTGGACTACCAAAACAATCATTTCAAAAGCTACTTGAATCTACGCAATTTAGAAATAAGAGATTTAGCTTTGAACTTGAATTAAATGATTCTGAACAATTAACAATAGTAAAATTTAGTACGTACCAAGCTGAGCTGCAGTCACAGGTAACTAAAATACGGTAACAAAACTTGCACTCATAATTTGTGCTTGTGCAATCTAAATATTGTAGCCTGCTATGAATACCTTAATTGAATTTTGAAATTAAAGCAGTGAAATCGAATGATGCTGGCGTTTGAATTTCAACGACACTCGGGATCATTTCGGAAAAGGAAGGGACCCTGCTTGGCAATGCAATTGGGACAATGAGCAACAAAGGTTCATGCTAAGTTGCTGTAATTTTGTGATGCAACAATTTTAAAAGTTTGAAAAGCTGAGATCTGCCATACAGTTCTAAAACTTTACGTGCTTCCAGTCTTCTTGTTGGTTGATTGAAGGTTTGAAGCCGTCGATCGGGGAGGTGGCGACAGTCACTTCATTGTCGGCCGTCGCTGTTGCAGAAGCTGGATGTTGGCGCGCCCTCTTCTCCACACGGTCACCAGACGAAACGGGCTCTTGATGTGCGCCAGCTAATGCTTCCCGTCCGCGACACCGTTGCTGAAACTATCATCGCAAGTCGAGCGCATTTACATGCTGCCAAACCCTGAAAGCGCGGCAACTCGCGGAAGCGTCACACAACACACCTGCTCCACTCGCTACTCCAGCCAGATCCCCTTCTGCTCGCGCCTCACGCGGCAGAGTTAACACTACCAAAGATCCTCAATACTTTGGTTCTCCACACTACCTATCGATGTATTCGTTCGATAGCATAGTTTTCCCTAGGCCAGACCCAGCGTACAAATACAAATAATATTCACAAAACAAACCAACATAAATGCATAAATATATATATATACAAACAATAAAACAATTACAATATATGAAGAGACAGACATGTCATATCTTGAGGTAACAAAACAAGGAAAAAGAATTATAGTACAATAGATGGAAATAGGAGGATATGCATTTCCGGCGTTACACCTTCCTAGCTCGTTCATCGACTAAAGTCCGAAATAACACATTAACATTGTTAAAGAGATCACCTCTCGTGTCTGCATAGACTTGCTGGCGTCCTTGCAAAGCATTCTGTGCATGTCCAACAGTAGTCCCTAGTAATTATCAACCTTCTTTTGAGACGTGATAAGCATATTTTCTAATTTAACACTCTTGTATCGTTTATGGTGTCCTGGGTCACTCTGCAACCGAATAGCCGAGTACCACTTCGTGACTTTACGTAAGGGAGAATGGAATAGTTTGAAACGTCTCCCTGGAAAAATTAATGAATTACTTTGCTGGTAAACCCCTTACGTTATTTGATTTTCAAACAGCTGAGCAAAACTGAACGTACTCAGGCATTTCTCTCTTTACTTATTCTGATCAACACGAAACTGACATACAATATTTTTAGGGCAACACAATGTGACTTTTAAAAAACCCTACAAAAGAATGGCTCTGACTAACAATAACCTATACCTTTCATGAATCACTTACCTCACAAAAATCTTCGTTACTCAAACTACTGCAATACAGCGAGCGCAAATACTGCCAGCCAAATAAAAGATTCTAACTACTGAAGTCACTAATGACTTGATAGGCATAGTTAGCAAATGAAAGATTTTGATACTGAACAAACAATGTATTTACTTTAATAGTATTCTAAAGTCATGACATATATATCAGTTCATGACATCCAATCTTACAAATTTACAGTCTCTGATGGACACACGTCCAGAGCATCCGCTCTCAAAACTCCGCCATCTCTCTCCCCACATCCACCACTGCAGGTGGCTCACCTCTAACTGCACAACGCTACGTGCTGTTAACGTCCAACTGCCCAACACTACAATAGCGAATATTACAACAATGCTAACCAGCCACAGACTGCACACAGCACAGCCAGTGATTTTCATACAGAGCGCTACGTGGCGTTACCAATATAAAAACCTTAACAGCCTACTTACGTAGCCCCCATGCTCCCCACAAAAAATTTTACAAATTGTTTTGGGCACTGGCCAATACATATTTGTTAAAATTTTTCATAATTACAATAACAAAGATATCAAATGCACACACTTATTATTACACTGTTGGTCAAAAGCAAAAATTGTTCTCATAAAGACAGTCCTGATCATTTATCACAATGGTAATTACAATATTATGCACAAAGTCTGAGCAGTAAAAGAAATTGCACACGGAAGTAGTGGATTTCCAAGCAGTCATGAAGAAGTAGTTTTGTCCTTCCAACAGAAAGGTAATGCTGACTCTTGACATGCAGACAGGTAATGGTCCACAACAGAGCAAACCCATAGCATAGTCAGTCGAAGTTTTGAAGTATATTGGTAGGTAGGTCATCACAGAGCAGACCCACTGCAGTCCTAGTAGAGAGTATGGTATCGGTGGGCCACCAGAGGTGCAGACCCACTGCAGTCCTTGTAGAAATAATGGTATTGGTGGGTCATCAAAGGTGCAGACCCACTGAAGTCCTTGTAGAGACGGCCAGCAGCCGTCTGTTGCGACTGTGCAGGTGCACAATCACCATTGGAGAGTCTTGCGGAGAATATAGCAAGTCCGTAACCACAACTTGAGCACTCACAAAGATTTTGGAATTGTCCTTAGAACCAGCAATGCTGTTAATCAGTCCCTTTCTGAATTATTAACACACTTTAATCACTAACAGTCCTCTTTTTTTCACATATTGTGCATGTACTATGACCCACAGGAATGTGTGCAGTGGAATGAATGCTTACAAGTTACTTAATTTGATGAACTGGTGACAATTACAATTTTATAACACGAGAATACAATAACGAAGGTACAAAATACATCATTAAAGAACATAATAGTACAGATAACGTACACAAAAGAATAGCAATAAACTTATACTTCCGTTACGTAAGATTAAATTACAAGGTGCAATCGTTGGAAAAAGTGTAGATGAATGCCAACAAACCAACTTAGAATTCTTCTGTCAAAGCCACAGCTTCTCTATGAACTTTCCTCTTGTTCCATTTTTGTGGACGGAAATTATATTGGGAGTAGACTTTTTGAATGAATACAAAGAAATCTTAAACTTTCGCGATGCTGAAATAAGTTTAGAGAAAGAAGGTAAGCCAATAGCTTTGAAATTTGAAGATTGGTTCTCAAAACATGACGAGGAAATTAATCGGCTTTACCTCCTGTTAGACAACAGTTCGGAATTTTCGACGGAACTTGACACTAACAATCGCTCTGCAAGTATTGACAGGGATGATATCGAAGGCGTATTTGATACTAATGAGTTAATTCCGAGTAAAATTCAAACAATTGAGAATTATAATGACAATGATACGGAGGACCTTTTTCAGATTTTACAAGCACATTCCACAGTTTTTAGTCACAAAACAGGAACAATCAAGGGATTTCAATACCAATTTCTTGTTCGTGAGCATACTAAATTTTGTGTTAGACCATACGTAATTCCGGCACATTATAGGGACCGTGTTAGAACAGAAATACAATCTATGCTTGACGAGGGCATTATTGAGCCTGCAGTTAGCCCATACAACAATCCATTACATGTTGTTGAGAAGAAAAATGGATCGATCAGGCTTGTCTTAGATTCGAGACGAATCAATACTATCATCATTCCTGAAACAGACAGGCCACAAACGTTGGAAGAACTTCTCCAAAATTTTAATGGTGTAAAAGTGTCTTCCATTGATCTCAGATCCAGCTTTTATCAGATCGAACTTCATCCAGAATGCAGAAAATACACAGCTTTTCTTTGTTTCGGCGTTTGTTATCAATTTCGGAAACTTCCTTTTGGTTTGAACATTTCTTCGGCAGCATTCATTCGCGGGCTAAATTCCATATTACCTGATTTCTTAAAACGTCACATCACCTAATATGTGGATGATATTCTAATAGCAGAAGCCTCATGGGAACAACATAATCGCATCTGTGGTGTCATCGCCAGACACCACACTTGCTAGGTGGTAGCTTTAAATCGGCCGCGGTCCATTAGTACATGTCGGACCCGCGTGTCGCCACTGTGTGATCGCAGACCGAGCGCCACCACAAGCCAGGTCTCGAGATACGGAATAGCACTCGCCCTAGTTGTACGGACGACGTAGCTAGCGATGCACACTGTCGAAGCCTCGCTCATTTGCAGAGCAGATAGTTAGAATAGCCTTCAGCTAAGTCAATGGCTACGACCTAGCAAGGCGCCATTAGTAACAATGCATGTATCTATGGAGTCTCACTTATATCGTCAATAGCGATGTACCAAGGATGGATTAAAGTTAAGTATTCCAGAAGCTACGTACTTTTCTTTATAGCATTCATTACGTATCCTGTTGCAGACCTATCTCTTGCCTGTGTAAACTAAACGCGTGCCTTTCGGCTACTTCCGGGGCGTGGCTGTCTTGCTACGCCACAACAGCATCCTCAACAGTTTGTAACGTATCTTTGCAGAATCTGGAATTACAGTTAACTTGGAGAAGTCTGAATTCGGTAGGTCAAGGGTGAGGCTTTTGGGACATATTATTTCTTCTGAAGGCATTCAGCCAGATCATTCTAGTTACACCAAAACTTTGTTCCCTCACTGCAAAAAATACTATTGGAATTGGGACGAACAGGCACAGCTGGAATTCAATTCTTTGAAAGAAGCACTACTTAACGCGCCAATCCTAGCTCATCCAGATCTGTCACAAGATTTCTGCCCTAGCACAGATTCTTCTAAAGTAGGTCTTGGTGCCCATTTATTTCAAGAAGACATAGGAAATGACACTACTGCTCAGAAAACCATTGCTTTTGCTAGCCGAGAGCTAACAAAATCTGAAAAAAATTATTCCATTACTGAATTAGAAGCTTTAGCTATCGTTTGGGCATTTAACAAATTCCCTTTCTTTCTTTATGGTATGCACGTAAAAGTATACAGTGATCATCGTGCATTACAATTTCTTATGTCTTCAAAATTAAATCATGACGGGTTAAAACGTTAGGTATTGTTTCTGCAAGAATTCCACTTCACAATAGTCTACATTCCCCACAAGCAAAACATTGTTGCTGACGCACTGTCACACGCACCGACTAGGCTTGAGGAAAGTAACACAGAAGGTAACCTCTAGAAAGATTTCAGTATTCTTTACATTCAGAAATTCGCATTTGAAAACTTCATCACCACATCTTTGAAGAACATTGTTCATGAACAAGATAAAGATCCGATTTGGAAAGACATCAGAAGTAAATGGCATGAAAAGACACACACACATTATTTTTAGCGCAACGCAATCTGACTTTTAATAATCCCCACAAGAATGGCCGTGACTAACAATAACCTATACCTTTCATGAATCACTTACCTCACAAAAATCTTCGTTACTGAAATTACTGCAATACAGCGAGCCCAAATACCGCCAGCTAAATGAAAGATTCTAACTACTGAAGTCACTAACGACTGCTAGGCATAGTTAGCAAATCAAAGATTTTGACAAAGTACAATCAATGTATTTACCTTAATAGTGTTCAAAAGTCATAACATATATATCAGTTCATGACATCCAGTCTTACAAATTTACTGTCCCTGATGAACACACGTCCAGATCATCCGCTCTCAAAACTCCACCATCTCTCTCGCCACATCCACCACTGCTGGCGGCTCACCTGCAACTGCGCAACGCTACGCACTGTTAACATCCAACTGCCCAACACTACAATAGCGAATATTACAACAATGCTAACCAGCCACAGGCTGCACACAGCACAGCCTGTGATTCTCATACAGAGCGCTACGTGGCGTTACCAATATAAAAACCTAATCAGCCTACTTACAAGTTAATTATAGCTGTTTTGGGTACACCCATAGATTAACACTTTCTTTTCATGTTTAGAATCTCAGATTAACGCCTTCAATTCTATATCTCGGTAACTACATTGAGTAGGCCAATAAATTCCATAATTTTTTGCGGGAATTTGTTTTTAAATTTTAAGTGTTTTTTTTTAATGTAGAAAATTAATCGTTTCTTCTGGTGCCATAGCAGATTCGCTTTTGTTCACACAGCAGCAACAATGGTTGTATTACTGTAAGAAATACAGCAACCAGTCACGTTTCCACGTATTTTCATTTGTTTGAGCACGCGTTTCAGACTTTTGCTTTTCCTCAATAGCAATGATATAGATTTCAATCTTCAATTAGCTCGTCGATAAATACGCATACGGATTACAGAAATGCCTTTGCACTGCACTTATTATTGCTCCCATTTACAGCATTTATAAGCTTGGCACAAAAACACATTCTGCTTGTGCAATGCACAAAAATAGGAGCTACAGCAAATAGAATGAAAATGTGGCTGTAGCATCCAAGTGTTTGTGTTGATGTTTTTAACGTTGATCGAATTGAGGATTTGGTATGTAATACGCTAACTGAAGATTGGTGAAAGTCTGAGACGTATATTGACATAAATAGAAATACTTATAAACGTATTTGGATCCGGTATTTCTTAAGAACTGTAATTGACAGCTTCGTAGCTCACCAAGCGGTAATGGTTCAAATGGCGCTGAGCACTATGGGACTTAACGTCTGAGGTCATCAGTCCCCTAAAACTTAGAACTACTTAAGCCTAACTAACCTAAGGATATCACACACATCCATGCCCTTAGCAGTCGCGCGGTTCCAGACTGAAGCGCGTTGAACCGCACCGCCACAAAGGCCGGCACCAAGCGGTAAATCCGATAAATCATCAGTGGTGTTTCATAAATAATGCACACATAAAACAGAATCAGTACACCTGATAAAGCTTCGATAATTAATGTGAGACACACCTGTTGTTCAAAATCCGTTAAACTGCAATACGCTTAACGTGAAAAAAAATGTTATTTTAGAACAGTAACCCTTCCATAAGTACAGGTTTCCATTTCACTCCATGTCTCCCGCATCCATTATGATTTTCCTCTAATATCATATTACGCGACGCACATTTCGCATATAACCAACGAATTTCGCACACTGCACCACAGGCAGTAGGTGTGCAGAAATTTAATAGGCCGAGCCTGATAGCGAGCGCTGTGTGGCGCGGCCTTTGCCGTTGTGGGCGGTGTGGGGGGGGGGGGGGGGGGGGAGTTGCGCCCCCCGCCCTCTGGCACCACCGGCCTACCTGCTTGGCATTCAGCGGCCCTCGCGGTGGCGCCGCCACAGACATCTGTGCCAAGAAACCACAATGCCACCGCCATCTAAATGCCGCTCGCCGGCCCAAGCCGAGTTCCCGAGGGAAGGTCTCCGCTCTGCTCTCCTTTCCTTTCCTTTAGTCCGGCTGCGCGCCGCTTCCGCCGCCTCCGACAAAGGAGGCAGTCGGTCCGGCCCAGCTTATCTCGGGACGGCAGTGGGGCGCGGCCATTGTGGCCTAATCTCCCAGGGGGCGGGACCCGCTCGCACCTGTGACGCGCGTAATTGCCGCAGGCGTGGCCCATACTGATGTATTTCTTATCCTTTCCAGCTCTTACATCCTTTGGTTTAAGGTGCTTTCAACATGTAATTATTTCTAATATTTCCATTTAGCTTGTTATCGGTAGTAGTCTTCAGATACGGCATATACTATATACGTTGAAACGGCTATCACACTAATCCAGTAACAGATATCTGGTGTGGAATTATTTCCATGTTAAATGCTCAAGACCAGTTATCATTATCATGATCATCATTATCAGACACCAAAGGTAATATCTTTTCGGTGCAGCATTCTCTGTCTCGTCGTCTTCACAACTGGGCTCTAGTTGCAGCAGTTCATTAAGCTGATAACACATTTCACTAGGGAACTTTTGAGCCAAAACCTTGATTTTGTTTCCAGCACTTCTCCTCCCAAGATGATTTATGTGAAGGAGCTAAGTATAATCTAATATGCAGTTAATTCAGACCCTTTTCTGTCTGTCATTCTCATCAATAATCTTTCTAGAATGAGATTTTCACTCTACAGTGGAGTGTGCCCTGATATGAAACTTCCTGGCAGATTAAAACTGTGTGCCGGACTCAGACTCGAACTCGGGAACTTTGCCTTCCGCGGGCAAGTGCTCTAGCAACTGAGCTACCCGAGCACGACTCACGCCCCCTCCTCACAGCTTTACTTCCGCCAGTACCTCGCGTCCTACCTTCCAAACTTTACAGAAGCTCTCCTGCGAATCATGCAGAAACAGCACTCCTGAAAGAAAGGATTTTGCAGCGACATGGCTTAGCCACAGCCTGGGGGATGTTTCGAGTATAAGATTTTCACTCAATTGGTAGAGCACTTGCCCGCGAAAGACAAAGTTCCCGAGTTCGAGTCTCGGTCCGGCACACAGTTTTAATCTGCCAGGAAGTTTCAATACTCTTTTTAAATTAATTTCTTTTTATATTTGTTCACTGGATTTTCTTTCGTCATGGGATGTCATTGTGGCTTTTCTAGCTCTCTACTTCCCAATCACTTCCAATTCTTTCCCTGTTTTGCAGGGTCCACTCTTCACAATCACAGCTTCGGAGGGTTTGTTTATAAATAAATCTTCTGCTACCAGTCACGATTTTTCTTTATTTTAGTTTTCGCACGACGCGTTTAAATAATTCCCATTTTCAAGTGCGTTTTTTATGTGCATTAAGCCATTTCTATTGATGTTGTCAATGTGTGACAGTCTGCTATTTTTCATTGACTTTTACTGCAATATGTAAGAAACAAGCGGTTTTTTAGCAAGGTATCGATTCTTTTGGTGAAGTAGAGCAGATACCCAACTAAAAAATTCGCGTGCTTCTTAAGTATTGCAGTAAAAGTCAACGAAATAAAGCAGACTCTCACACATTGACAACATCATTAGAAATGGCTTAATACAGACAAAAAACGCACTTGAAAATCGGAATCATTTCCCGAAATCCGTCGTGCGAAAAGTAAAATAAAGAAAAACCGTGACTGGTAGCAGAAGATTTATTTAGAAACAAACATATTGTTTTCACAGTCGCAGGCTTTCAAAAACCGTCTATAATCAATCAAATCAGATCACAGCTTCAGAGGTTTTGGTAAGATGTCTTGATAGTAGCAGGCTAACCTGGGTTCTATGCCACTTTTGATGTCCAATTAATTATGATAATTAATTAATTGATCCATTAATTACCCCTGATTCTTGAAGACATCGTGGGTTTTCCCCACGTAGCATCCACCACCCCACCCCATCCCTCCCCTCCCCACCCCTCCCCTAAAATGTCGGGATACTGAAATTTTGGCTGGAAATTTAAGTTTATTGGTGGGAATATCCAATTCTGTGTCTTCGTCTTGAGTTTTGGAGACTAACTAGTTTACACCACCACCACTAGAGGGCAGTATTGGGCCTCACCACTCCCCTCTCCCCTCTCCGCCACTTCATTTGAGAGGTAGCATCAGTCTGTGCTGATCTGCCAGATATGATGCACGTAAGTCTTTGTACATAGTGTAGAATATTGTTTATTTAAACAATTTGATTTGCAATTGATTGAGCACTAGACAGTAGCTCCATCAAGATTCACCAATAACTGCTGGATTTCGAGTGGAAATTTTTGCTATTAGTCTAGCGCTAGAAAGTTGCTCCAGCCAGTCTAGCGGATAGCCCTGTTAGGGAAGGATGGGTAATAATAATAACAGGATAGCAAGCTATCACTGAAATAGAGGGGAATAGCCTCCTGCTAACGTACAAGTGAATAACTGCTGGATGTGGAGAGGATATATTCGCTTTTACTCTAACATTAAAGAGTTCCTCCAGCTATTATAGCTTTTAGCCCTATTTGGGAAGGATGAGCCATAATGATAGGAGAGCAAGCTATCACTGAAATACAGAGGAGTAGACTCCTGCAGATCTACAAGTGAATCGCTGCTGCGAGCAACATTAGTATGAGTAATAATATTACTTCAGCCACCCACTATCCCAACGTATTTGCGACTCACAAGTCACATCCACATTTATAATAAGATATTTCTTACAAAAGTACTGCTCATTATCTTACCTCGACACAGTGTCTCAAGGAAAAAACAGAACTGAGCAGTCTCCTAAAGTCTAGTACAGCGCCATCTACACAGTGCATTGTGTACCTGATGAGGCATCCTGATGTTGAGCTGCCACTAGCGATGGCCATAAGCCTCGACTTCCTGAGTACCAGTCTTGGCATAGACTCCTCAGTTTAAAAAGCCGAAACGGCGATCTTGTTTTGTAAATATACTTCGAACTGCTCATGCAAAATATAGATTCCTCCATGTTATACGAGTTACTTTCGAAGACAGAAGAAATCGGACCATACACGCGTTTTCACATCGCTTGTTGTGAAAATCTGTAGAATACAATGGCATACGCAATATTTCGTGGCTATTTCCAGCGTGTGGCAGTACGATCACACAAAAACACGCAATATCCGTAGCCAGCAGAGCAGCACCAAGTTGTCCTATATGCTCAGATGAGCGATCATCAGCAGGTGCGATGGAATACCGCAATGCTATTGGTTCCCTGGGTGAGATGGTGGGTGGAGGGGGATGTCACATAAACCCTCATCGCACGGCAGTCGCTCTCATTCTGCCATCGTCAGTTAACCTGTGTGTTTGCTTGTGTCTGTTTGTGTCGGCTATTTTAGGGAAAAATAAAGCACACCAACTGTACCATCAGCGTCAACCAGAAGGGGCCTACAATTAAAGAATACGAACTGCCATGTTGTAAATATGTAGTTATGGTGAATAAATCGTGAAAAAATGTCGTGTGTTGAAAAATTATCATTAGCATTTCTGTTTCTTTTCCCTTGTTACAATGCAGCTCCACGATTTTATCCTGGGATGATGGGCAAGATGGGAGGAGGTGGAGGAGCGAACTCTCCCTGCAGAAAGTCCACAACCAGAACTGCCATGTGAGTATGTAAAAAAAAATCTTCATGATAGTAGCGTAATTTGTTATTGCATTGTATCAGTGGGTTATTTCATGTCCTTGTTATAGCTTACACGGCTGAAATGGAAGCCAATGTTGTGGCAATGCTGCAGGCTGAAAAAATACATCACCCACATGCTGTATGAACAGCCTCCAGCAGAGAAAACACAGCAGCGACTGATTCTTAAGTACAGAAAAAAATATATATGTACTAGTAGTAGTGGTATTATTAGTAAAATTGTGTTCTGTTTTGTTACAGTAATAATTCTAGAGGCACTAGACGCCGTAGACAAACAGCTGGAGACTGCTCACCACCCGCAACAGGCTCCAGCACTCAATGAGACAACTGAGCAGCCATGTAAGTGGGAAAAAAAAGAATTTCCAATTTATTGCGTTTTTCCGGCAAATAGGTTCTGACGAGGAAGAAATGTCTGAATGGATCACAGAGATAGCTCCGGAAGAAGAGCTGCAAAGGGATCGTGACCTTGCCGTTTTAGAGAAGGGTGACTTTCCTGAAGGGCTGGTAGAGATACACGACAGTGTTGATGAAATGCACGCGCCATGGACCCAGAGTGGGGAAGGTATTTACTCACTATGCCTATGTAAAATGGTAGTGTGATCATTTGTACGCTTTCTTTCTTTGGACCACCAGCGATGTACTTAAACGTTTCGTTATCCTACAGTGGTTACGTCTCCACAGCCGCAGTATGCCGTGACGCAGGTACCTGTGGCGGTTAAGCCCGCTACGTCGAGGTGTGGCCCGGTGTGATACACCTCACCGGCAAGAACATCGCTGCTTGTGGCACGAGAGGTTATGGCCACCGCCGCGGGTGCCTACAACTGCTCAGGCATGTGTAGATGGAGCAGCGAGCTACCACCCCACGCTAGCTCGTCAGCCCTACAGCAAAAGCATCAAGAGCTGTTGCTGCAGCCAGATTACTCCCACTGTTCTGACATCCTTGTCAGAATCGCCGACCTTGCAATGTATGTGAGCCTTGGCATGTACCTCTGTCCACCTCACCATCACCAACAGGTGACACAATACTGCAATTAGAACTTTCTGTGATTCCAGACGCCTTTGAGGAGAGAATCTCAATCACTGGATCCGAAGATCTGGCAACAGGGTACCACTACCATGTTTGGTTTCTAAGAGCTTGCCCTCCTATTGTGGAAACGGTGCTCCTCAAGACTGTTAATGATCTGCGCCGCCTCTGGAGTTGAAGAGACAAGTCATTATTACCTTTGGGGGGGGGGGGGGTGAGGGATGGGAACTGTCTCATAACATGCAGCAAATCATTCACCGAGTGGTTTCATGAATCCGCCTTGAGAGATATACATTCCCAATCTTCCGATATGGAATTTAGAGTGGAAGGTAAAGCACTCAACTAAATACAACACGTCCATACATACGCCAGTAACCCAGTAAATGGAGAGTCCAGTTATATCAAGCTCCCTAAGGACAGCTGATAAGAGGGCATGTACTAATGTTGAAAATAAAACCGATCAAACTTGTTTTCCGTAGTCAAACGTGGCTTGCTAAGGAGATTGCAATCGTAAGGATCATCCGCTGCGCACATCTCGATACAGAACGGGTAGTAACCTTCGTAAGCGTCATAACTTTGATGGATCCAGTTCCCCATGAAACTCCTGGACATACCTAAATTTAAGACGCATAATACTGGAATGTAGGTTAGTGATAATGGCCTGGAGAAAAAAAAGCCAGTTAGATGAGTAGGGCAAGCATACAGTCCTCGGTCCACTCCATTTTTCAAAATTTGCCAGTGAGCGTAAGATACATGTAAACATGCACTTGTTTTCCGATGAGAAATATACGCGGAAAGGCAATTATCATTATGTTCGGATGAAAGACATGTTCCAACTTTTCTCCCAGTTTTGAACCGGTGATTGTGTAAAGCATGTTTGCTTAAGGTGTCTCAATTATTTTTTCTCAGAGACGTTATAGCAGCCCATCTATTAGTGTAGTTATGACTACTGAGGAAAACAAATTCACGAAATTCAAAAATGCTCATCATCAGGAGCGATGCCCGTTTCAAGTGTACACCGAAACTGAATGCCTTCTCGCTCCTGTGACTCGCTGTGATGTGACTTTACAGCCTCACACACCACCTTTACAGAAAAAGTTAGTAAAATTCAGTGGCCGGAGGAATGAGGCTTCTGGCCAGATGAATACATGGTTATAAATTCAAAATCTAATAAGATGATGCACGAGAAGGTTTAATAATGAATAAAAAATAGAAGCGCAAATAAGCTTCTACGAGCAGCATAGTGAACGCATCATTGTAATCAAGATAGACACGAAGCCCAAGCGAAATACATCGTAGTACAAATTTATATGACAACTAGCTCCGCAGATTACGAAGAGATGAAGAAATTTATGATGCAGTGAAAGGAATTATTCCGATAGTTGACGGAGAAGAAAATTGAATAGTCGTAACGGACTGGAATTCGATAGTAGGAATAAGAAGAGAAGGAAATGTAGTAGGTGAATATGGACCGGTTTAAGGCATGAAAAATGAAGGCAACCGGTAAAATTTTCCACAGAGCATAACTTAATCATAGCTAACACTTGGTTAAAGAAGCATGAAAGAAGGCTGTATACGTGGAAGAGGCCTGGAGACAATTAAAGGTTTCAAACAGATTAAGATAGATTATGGAATGTTAAGACAGAGATATAGAAACCAGGTTTTAAATTGTAAGACTTTTCTAGGGGCAGATGTGATCTGTTGGTTATGAACTGTAGATTAAAACTGAAGAAACTGCAAAAATGTCGGAATTTAAGAAGATGGGACTTGGATAAACTGAAAAAAGCAGAGGTTGTAGGGAGTTTCAGAGAGAGCATTAGGGAACGATTGACAAATACAGGGGAATGAAATACGGTAGATGAATAATGGGTAGCTTTGAGAGATGAATTATTGAAGGTAGCAGAGCATCAAATGGGTAAAAATACGAGGACAAATAGATATCCTTGGGTAACAGAAGAGATATTGAATTTAACCGATGAGAGGAGATAATATAAAGATGCTGTAAACGAAGCAGTGAAAAAGGAGTACAAACGCGTCAAAAATGAGAGCGACAGGAAGTGCAAAATGGCGAAGCAGGCATGGCTACAGGACTAATGTAAGGATATAGAGGCATGTCACTAAGGGTCAGACAGGTACTACCTACAGGAAAAGTAAAGAGGCTTCTGGAGAAAATAGAACCACCTGTACGAATATCAAGAACTCCGATGGGAAACCAGTCCTAAGCAATAAAGAGGAAGCAGAAAGGTGGAAGGAGTACTTAGGGGATCTATTCTAGAGCGATATTCTTAAGATAAATTTTATGGAAGTGGGAGAGGACGTAGATGAAAACGAAACGGGAGATATTATACTGCATGAAGAATCTGACAGAGCACTGGAAGACCTGAGCCGAAACAAGGACCGGGGACTAGACAACATTCCATTAGAACTGCTGATAGCCTTGGGAGAGCGAGCTATGACGAAACTCTACAATATGGTGAGCAAAATGTAATGAGACAGGCTAACTACCTTTAGATTTCAAGAAAAATATAATAATTCCATTCCCAAAGAAAGCAAGTGTTGAGTGCTGTGAAAATTACCGAAGCAACAGTTTAAAAAATCAATGCTGCAAAATATTAACACGAATTCTTTACAAGCGAATGGAAAAACTGGTAGAAGCCGACGTCGGTGAGTATCAGTTTGAATTCCGTAGAGATGTAGAAACACGCGAGAGAATACCAACCTCACGACTTATCTTAGAAGACAGATTAAGGAAAGGCAAACCTATGTTTCTAGCATTTTTAGACCTTGAGAAAGTTTTTGATAATATTGACAGAGATAATCTCTTTCAAATTCTGAAGGTGGCAAAGGGTAAAATACAGGGAACGAAAGGCTATTTGCAATTTGTACAAAAACCAGACTGCAGTTACAAGAGTCGAGGAGCATGAAAAGTTAGCAGTTGTTGAGAATGGAGTGAGACAGGGTTGTAACCTATCCCTGATGTTATTCAATATGTATATTGAGAAAGCTGTAAAGGAAATAAAAGAAAAATTTGGAACAGGAATTCGCGAAGAAGAAATAAAAACTTCGAGTCTTGGCGACGACATTGCAATTCTGTCAGAGACAGCAAAGGACTTGGAAGCTCATTTGAATGGAATGGACAGTGTCTTGAAAGGAGAATATGAGATGAACATGGAATGTAGTCGAATTAAATCAGGCGATGCTGAGGGAATTAGGTTAGGAAATCAGACATTTACAGTAGTAAATGCGATTTCCTCCTTATGAAGGAAAATAACTAATTATTCTTCAAGTAGGGAGGATATAAAATATGGACTTGCAATGGTAAAAAAAGTGTTTCTGACGAAGAGAAATTTGCTGTCATTGAGTATAGATTTAAGTGCCAGAAATTCTTTTCTGAAAGTATTTGTATGGAGTGTAGCCATATGGAAGCAAAACATGGACGATAAATAGTTCAGGCAACAAGAGAATTGAAGCTTTGGAAATGTGGTGCTACAGAAGAATGATGGAGATTAGATGGGTAGATCATGTAATCAATCCGGAGGTATTGAATAGAAATGGGGAGAAGAGTAACTTGACTAGAAGAAGGGATCGGTTGTTGGGACGTTGTGAGGCATCTAGGGATCACCAATTTAGTATTGGAATGAAACATATAGGGTGAAAATCGTTGAGGGACATCAAGAGACGAACACACTAAGGAGATTTACAAGGATGTGTGTTGCAGTGGTTACTCTGAGATGAAGAAGCTTGTACAGGATAGAGCAGCATAGAGAGTTGGATCAAACCAGTCTCTGAACTGAAGATCGCAACAACAAAAAAACTGTGTATAAGTGTATCTGTATATACCTCGTATGTGAAAAAAAGTTAAAGAATTTAGATTTATTTATTCATACACGGCTTGTGAATGCTGTGTAAGTAAACACCCTCGCACCGCCTGCATCATCACCTGCCGCTAGGTATCCAAGACTCATTGGTTTCTAAGCGTCCATAGTACATCAGAATTATTGTAGTTGTTCAACCCACGCTATTGGAACTGTATGACTGTATAATTTAGGTGTAGTAAAAGTATCTCTGCTTTAGTTATTACCATAGATTTAAATATCTGTTGGTATTCTAAATGCTTATTAGTAAGTTAAAATTATTTCTGTGTATAAATATCTGAACCAAATTGTCTCTAAAGAACTGAACTGCAGTTCAGAATTATTGATTTAGTTGTAAAATGTTCTCAGCGTTTATTAGTATCTCTGCAGTGAAATACAGGGTTATTACAAATGGTTGAAGCGATTTCACAGCTCTACAATAACTTTATTATTTGAGATATTTTCACAATGCTTTGCACACACATACACAAACTCAAAAAGTTTTTTTAGGGATTCACAAATGTTCGATATGTGCCCCTTTAGTGATTCGGCAGACATCAAGCCGATAATCAAGTTCCTCCCACACTCGGCACAGCATGTCCCCATCAATGAGTTCGAAAGCATCGTTGATGCGAGCTCGCAGTTCTGGCACGTTTCTTGGTAGAGGAGGTTTAAACACTGAATCTTTCAGATAACCCCACAGAAAGAAATCGCATGGGGTTAAGTCGGGAGAGCGTGGAGGCCATGACATGAATTGCTGATCATGATCTCCACCACGACCGATCCATCGGTTTTCCAATCTCCTGTTTAAGAAATGCCGAACATCATGATGGAAGTGCGGTGGAGCACCATCCTGCTGAGAGATGAAGTCGGCGCTGTCGGTCTCCAGTTGTGGCATGAGCCAATTTTCCAGCGTGTCCAGATACACGTGTCCTGTAAGGTTTTTTTCGCAGAAGAAAAAGGGGCGTAAACTTTAAACCGTGAGATTGCACAAAACACGTTAACTTTTGGTGAATTGCGAATTTGCTGCACGAATGCGTGAGGATTCTCTACCACCCAGATTCGCACATTGTGTCTGTTCACTTCACCATTAAGAAAAAATGTTGCTTCATCACTGAAAACAAGTTTCGCACTGAACGCATCCTCTTTCATGAGCTGTTGGAACCGCGCCGAAAATTCAAAGCGTTTGACTTTGTCATCGGGTGTCAGGGCTTGTAGCAATTGTAAACGGTAAGGCTTCTGCTTTAGCCTTTTCCGTAAGATTTTACAAACCGTCGGCTGTGGTACGTTTAGCTCCCTGCTTGCTTTATTCGTCGACTTCCGTGGGCTACGCGTAAAACTTGCTCCGCACGCGTTCAACCGTTTCTTGGCTCACTGCAGGCCGAGCCGTTGATTTCCCCTTACAGAGGCATCCAGAAGCTTTAAACTGCCCTACCATCGCCGAATGGAGTTAGCAGTTGGTGGATCTTTGTTGAACTTCGTCCTGAAGTCTCGTTGCACTGTTGTGACTGACTGATGTGAGTGCATTTCAAGCACGACATACGCTTTCTCGGCTCCTGTCGCCATTTTGTCTCACTACGCTCTCGAGCGCTCTGGCGGCAGAAACCTGAAGTGCGGCTTCAGCCGAACAAAACTTCATGAGTTTTTCTACGTATCTGTAGCGTTTCGTGACCATATGACAATGAATGGAGCTACAGTGAATTTATGAAATCGCTCCAATCATTTGTAACAGCCCTGTATTTGTGTGAACATGTAGTTTAGATTTTTTGTTTCCTGTAAAATATTCGCACTGTAACATCAGAACCAAATTGTAATCTCAGTCACCGCATTATCATCTTAAATAATGAACTATACCTCAAGAACTAAGTAGTAATTCCAAGAGCATAGTTACTGCTTGCTGTAAATTATTCTCCATGAAATATCATAATAATACTGTAGTCTCAAGGATTGAATTGTGCTAATAATTGAATTAACCCTGTGAGAATTGAATAAATGAAGAAATTTGTTATTATATGTCTTCCTTGTTGTATTTATAGACCCATACCTACCATAGGATGAGAAATGTATGCCCAAGACTATCCAGGGCAAAGTGTGTGTAAAAGAAATAGAGAAAACAGGTTGTGAATTAAATATTTTTTATGTCTCATCAAAATTCAAATCAATTCTGCATTTACGTAACCAGTCACTGCAACATTATTTTCACACATCTTCTTGTGGCGATGGAGAGCAGGACTCCTGACGACTTCCCAGTTTTGACTAAATAATGGTATCCATGTGGTCGAATAATCGAAGCGACATCACCATATCTTTATAAGGTTTGCCAGGATTATCCCAGTGAATTCCGTGGGAGAAATGTGTTAACCACTCTGCACTCCTCCGTGTTTTAATACACTTCATATCCTTGAAAGAACTCATTGATGCAGTGTTTGCTGAGAATGTATCTCTTACTCTATCATCATCTGCGTACGCTGCGAATCCGACATCTTTAAATGTGAACTTCATACGGTCCTCCTTATAGAAATTCTGAGCGTCTGCAATAATATTCACACCCTTAGATACGATTGTGGAATGGTCTGGCTATCATGCAGCACATTTTCATTTATGCAGCTCGTTGCGCAACACCGGGAGTGGTCAATAGTTAATCACATGGACTCGTAGAGTTAGTGCATAAGCTGCAGTGTGTTCCAGGCAATTTGCCGGAGACTCAAATTCAGTTCATACGTCTATAGGTCCAGATTTAATTACATTGTCCTCTTTTGCCTGAAATGTGTGCATTGTCAATCTCAACCTGTTAAGTTCACATTGTATCTCATGAAACAGCAACACTAAAGCATTATGTGTAAGGTTCCATGCCACTGAAGCAGTACCATCCCTTTTCGTAAATGATCCATCAAGTAATTAGAAACTCTTGCATCGCAGGGTTAAAGCATCTTGGCACTGGATTGTGACCCTTGCTTCATTGTTCAGTTAAAGGTAGTTGATGCGTAAGTGTTATAGGAGACGTATTTCTGGTGTATAATACACTCATCTAATTCCACAGGCCATACCGAACAATATCATTGCATGGCTCCAGACATACTGATTTAAGAAACACGCAGTTTTCACATGTTATCACTTTGCTGTTCTATTTTGAAGTCGAGCACTGAACGTTGTTCACTTTGGTTTTGTACTTAACGCCCATCGCTTATTCGTTGAAAATGCGAGGGTACTGCGATTCATGACTGGTTGAAACTCGCCGCCGATGCTTACTGTCTGGCAAGTTAAAAGTCATCGACTCTGCCTCCAACAAGTTGGTGCTGCTTGAAGGCCGCCACTGCCTCTGGATCTCTGAACGTTCAAGGACACCACTGGTTCCAATTTAGATGGAGCCATGCAATGATTTCCACGCTGCAAAGATCGACAAGTCGATTATACTGGTCCTCAATGCACAGCTCCGTATAGTCCAAACCCTGAACTATTACTGAGAGGTAAACAGCGTTGGTAGCAGTCGAAATGATATTATACTATTGGGAAGAATGCGTGAATTGTGTAACTCAATCTGTTGTTAATAGCTTGTTGCAACGTTATAAATGGTTCAAATGGCTCTGAGCACTATGGGGCTAAACTACTGAGGTCATCAGTCCCCTAGAACATAGAACTACTCAAACCTAACTAACCTAACGACATCACACACAACCATGCCCGAGGCAGGATTCGAACCTGCGACCGTAGCGGTCGCGCGGTTCCAGACTCAAGCGCCTAGAACCGATCGGCCACAACGGCCGGCTGCAACGTTATACTCGACACGGATTGTACTAATGGGGAATATATCCACTGGCTAACCCGATCCGTTTAATTTATTAGGATTCTTCTTCGAAATTTGTCCTTTTGTGAATGCCAGTAGATGTGTTGTGGTTCCTTTCTGGTTAAGTAAATCGTTTTCTTTGTTTCAGATTTAAGTGTGTTGATTTTAGCACGCAGCGCCATCCCTCTTCCAGGCCGTTATAAAACTTGATTTAAATTGTCCATATCGTATGCACCAGGTTCTATTTTCACAATTTGTTTTCCACCATTATTTTACAGATGAAGTTTATTCTGATTTCCTGAATACCGTTGTATGTCTCCAGTTCAATCAGCGCAATACTCCACTCCCTGTTGCTTAAATTAATTGGTGGCAAATAATTCACTCATAATATTGACGATCGATTTTTAAAGTCAGACTATAAGACATCTCACCTGAACCTAAACTGACAGGTGGATACTTAATGCATCTACTTACATGTGTACTTCTTCATACGCTTTAGGAGGAATATGATACACAGATGGATGCATAAATAGGCATAGAAGTTTTGGTAGCGACAAAAATTGCAGAACACATGTCTCCTGTCGGCGAAGTATCGTTGTAACTCTTATGGCGGCTGTAACTCTCCAAATGAGTCGAAACAGCAGACGTTATTTGTGGTTTTCTTAGCATACGCTACCCAGTGGGTTCCTGGTCCCCCGAAGAACATCTGAATTCACAATTCAACTTCCTCACAATTTCCACGTAATCTTTGGTAATGTATGCTGCATAAGCACCCATCGGACCTCGGAATGCTGATCTTTTTTCTGATAAAACTTGAGAAGATCTGCATTTGTAGGCGGTCTATCCAGGGGGATACCTAAAGGGCGATTTTTTTTTTTATTTGTGCAGGAACATGGTTGTTTCTGACATCGTTTAAGGTACAGTTCTTTTCCGATGGCTGCTGCTTCCATCATGCAGTTATGTATTCTTGCTTCCTTAAGGTGCTCCTGGGAGCTTTGTGCCTTCTTCACTGTACTGGCAATAGCAGCAGCAACAGCAGCACCAACCGGTGAAGCCTGCAAGGGCAGGAATGAGGAAGGGGGTAATTCCACCTGATGTCTTGGGTATCGGTAGAACCTTGGGAGGCTTGATAGCTCCATTATACTTCAGAGCACTTTTAGCTTCGTACATCGCTGTCAGAATACAGTTTTTTTAAAAACCCTTTGCCCTGGCTTCGACTTCTTCTTCTCCTCCCTCTAGGTCGTCATCTTCTTTTTGTTCTTCTGCGAACAACATTCGGCATTCATAACTCGCTTGAAATTCACACCGAAGCACAACGTAATTTTGCCACACACGGTTTTATCAGTTACAAACAAATGCTGCAGTGCGCTGTCTTATATCGGTATCTCTTCTCGCACGTATTGCCTCGGTTTTACCCGCAAAAATTCGATCTGCAGCGTTGCGTCCTGGGAGAGCCTTACGTTTTATGTATGCGATCTCACGTTCCAAAACATGCCTTGTCAAGCAGGTTAATCCATCACCAATAGCCAAATATTTTTGAAGCTTTATACGAGGCACA
Source organism: Schistocerca serialis cubense (assembly GCF_023864345.2). Classification (NCBI taxonomy): domain Eukaryota; kingdom Metazoa; phylum Arthropoda; class Insecta; order Orthoptera; family Acrididae; genus Schistocerca; species Schistocerca serialis. Next base: position 65,795,665 of record NC_064644.1, on the reverse strand, counting down.
CAATAATTATACCCCGTAATGTGCAGTTCGACGGGAAGTTTGTCGAGAGTACCACCGCCTCCATTAATGCGTCTGCTATCACGCATGTTGTGCTGCTGTGCTGGTTGTGCTCTGTGAACCCCTTTGTGTAGCTAATCTTCAGTCTCAATCCAGATGTTTTAACTGTAGGAAAACCAAGCCATTTATCTAGTGTTCTATTCCCTCGACATCTTATAAGATCCTCTATGAGAATCTTCTGCATTTCCTCAGTGTAAAAACAAACTCAAATTTCAGTGCCACTGGTATCCTTTAATACGTAAATTCTGGGATTTGTTCTCTGCTCTTTGGAAACTGTGAATATCTCACTCAACCCGTTTGGGGGGTGTGGCTTCTCAATTTTTGTCCTATGTTTTGAGAAATGTACCAAATCACCCACATTAAATTTCTGTTTACGTGGATCCAACATTTTAATAAGGCAGTACACTATATTGATAAATCCACTATCACGGACATCGATTGGTCTCATTTTTATTGTGCTATGTTTGGTTCGATTATACTAGGCGATTGTTTCTGGTAGTATTTCTGTCAGCTTGTATGAGATGCAAGGATTAAAAGGCATCCACAATAGACTTTTTATTGTTCTGTTCAGGACTTCACGATACTCGACTTCAGGAGAGTGAATGTTGAGTAGTGATACTTCCCACACCGCAGCCTCACATTAACCCTGTATGCAACAGATGGTCAAGTACATCCACAATATTTCTCCCTATTTTTGTTTTAACATGTAATTCCTACAAAGATTTGGAGTGTGCATCAGTAACCATTCAAATATATTTGAATCCATCATGCTCATGTATATATTCTCTTATTTTTCCTACCATAAGTCATCCAAACACTTAATCATAACTAGCCTACAAGGCTATGTTTTACGTGCTTGTTTCTGCAGTACTCAAACTATTGACCCCATACCCATTTGATTACACCTCTCTCTCTAAAATCTGAAATTACTGAGACAACCTCAGTTGAATGAGTGTAACAGCTGATGCCATGGTCAGTGGTAGTCGATCTATTATCTTGTTGGCGTCGACATAGTTTGCATATTGAGTGGGCTGATCGTTGACCCATATATGCTGTATATCAATACCGTCATCACTGCTATACTCATCGTCTACTAATAATGGTTTTATGATGTCTGTGTTTCATATTGCGTTGGTTTTCTGCTTTCCTGCGTGCACCAGTCAAGTGTAGTATTTAATCATATATCTCCAGATATTTAGATGAAAATCCCACTGTTTTTGAGTGTTTTAGGAAAATGAGATTCAGTACAACGGGTGTCCTTCGGAATTCTTCCGAATTCGCCTATATGGATTGTTTTTTCATTTGAAGTCATAGACTGTATGCCCAACATGTATGGTTTTTCATCACTGACACCTAATGTTTTGCCTATCATAGTGTGACAGTGATGGTTAATGAAACGTGGAACAGCATCATCTTTATCGGCTACATACCAAGCGGGCGGCTTCACAGGCTGCACCTTATACATATTTCGTTCAAACTTCTGAGTTCCATCAACCTTTAGAGGTAAGTCGTCCACTTCCTTTCTCAGAGTGATATGGGTGAACTTCCCTAGTTCCCAACCCTAGCATCTAGTTCGTTGATCAGTCTCAAAAGGCGCTGAGTATACGTCTCCAGTTCCTTAACTTTACGTTCGGCAGACTCGAATTTTCCAACCGAATACATACGCATTCTATGTACAGGTACATTTATCATCTCGGGCTAAGTGTCTGATGTACATATCAACTTGTCAATGGTGTGATGTATACTAAAATACCCAATAATTTTGTTATGACTGTGTACACAGAAACGCCTGCAAGTTCCATCTGTATCGGCTGTCATTCAGTTTTCTTGATTTATTAACAACAAGAAACATGTAGTGTGTGCCATTCCAGGAATCTGCACGTATCATTGAATGTCATGTCAGTTTCTACATGGAGCTGGTAAATGTGTTTTAGACTCAAATTTTTTTTCTGAAAGCTGTAATGAGAGTTACATTAGCCTCACCAACTCTTTTGGCATTATGGAATATGGTTGACTCAAATAGAACTGTCAATAACCATATGAAAACCAAAACAGAATTATCACTGAATTTGATCTTGGTTTTCCACAGCAACCTCGCCAAATACAAACATGTTGGGCTCTAGTTTTTCTAGCAGGGGAATTTGACTGGATTGGCTGAATATCGTGTAAGTCACATCATCAACATCATGCAGAATCTGCATTAGTAGCTGATACCTGAGGGAAGAATGCTTTTGAAAATAGACATACATGCTCAAAGGAGGTTCCATCACGGTGCATCAGTAGTGACATGAGAATATTTGTCTTGCTACAGTTCGATGAACCCATAATTATCACTCTTACGGTATCAGGGAGAGGTACCTCATTCTTTCCCTTCCTCAGCTCTTCTTCACAGGACTAGTAGCATACAGTAAAATCCTAATGATTCAACCAGCCCGCCATGATACCGACTACATCAGGTTTGATGTGCAGTGGACTTTAGTAGAAAAAAAACACACTTACACATTTTGAGGTACATAGTCACCGCCTTCACAAAACATGTGCTAATAATCACATGTAGAATCCACTATTCCAAAGAAATTAACTGGTTCCTTCTTCTTCATTCCTATAGAGAATTTAAAGGACAAAGCCTTCTTATAAGCACATATTTCGGCATGTATTTCATCCAGAGATGTTATAGACTGGCCGTTAGCATCTGTTAGTGCTGTATGGATACGCTGCTCTAAATCATAAACATGTGCGATATATATATATATATATATATATATATATATATATATATACACACTCCTGGAAATGGAAAAAGAACACATTGACACTGCTGTGTCAGACCCACCATACTTGCTCCGGACACTGCGAGAGGGCTGTACAAGCAATGATCACACGCACAGCACAGCGGACACACCAGGAACCGCGGTGTTGGCCGTCGAATGGCGCTAGCTGCGCAGCATTTGTGCACCGCCGCCGTCAGTGTCAGCCAGTTTGCCGTGGCATACGGAGCTCCATCGCAGTCTTTAACACTGGTAGCATGCCGCGACAGCGTGGACGTGAACCGTATGTGCAGTTGACGGACTTTGAGCGAGGGCGTATAGTGGGCATGCGGGAGGCCGGGTGGACGTACCGCCGAATTGCTCAACACGTGGGGCGTGAGGTCTCCACAGTACATCGATGTTGTCGCCAGTGGTCGGCGGAAGGTGCACGTGCCCGTCGACCTGGGACCGGACCGCAGCGACGCACGGATGCACGCCAAGACCGTAGGATCCTACGCAGTGCCGTAGGGGACCGCACCGCCACTTCCCAGCAAATTAGGGACACTGTTGCTCCTGGGGTATCGGCGAGGACCATTCGCAACCGTCTCCATGAAGCTGGGCTACGGTCCCGCACACCGTTAGGCCGTCTTCCGCTCACGCCCCAACATCGTGCAGCCCGCCTCCAGTGGTGTCGCGACAGGCGTGAATGGAGGGACGAATGGAGACGTGTCGTCTTCAGCGATGATAGTCGCTTCTGCCTTGGTACCAATGATGGTCGTACGCGTGTTTGGCGCCGTGCAGGTGAGCGCCACAATCAGGACTGCATACGACCGAGGCACACAGGGCCAACACCCGGCATCATGGTGTGGGGAGCGATCTCCTACACTGGCCGTACACCACTGGTGGTCGTCGAGGGGACACTGAATAGTGCACGGCACATCCGAACCGTCATCGAACCCATCGTTCTACCGTTCCTAGACCGGCAAGGGAACTTGCTGTTCCAACAGGACAATGCACGTCCGCATGTATCCCGTGCCACCCAACGTGCTCTAGAAGGTGTAAGTCAACTACCCTGGCCAGCAAGATCTCCGGATCTGTCCCCCATTGAGCATGTTTGGGACTGGATGAAGCGTCGTCTCACGCGGTCTGCACGTCCAGCACGAACGCTGGTCCAACTGAGGCGCCAGGTGGAAATGGCATGGCAAGCCGTTCCACAGGACTACATCCAGCATCTCTACGATCGTCTCCATGGGAGAATAGCAGCCTGCATTGCTGCGAAAGGTGGACATACACTGTACTAGTGCCGACATTGTGCATGCTCTGTTGCCTGTGTCTATGTGCCTGTGGTTCTGTCAGTGTGATCATGTGATGTATCTGACCCCAGGAATGTGTCAATAAAGTTTCCCCTTCCTGGGACATTGAATTCACGGTGTTCTTATTTCAATTTCCAGGAGTGTATATATATATATATATATACATAAAATTCACAAAATCTTTCCACACTGTTTTAATACAGGGTACGTTTCTGTGCAATATGTACAACACTCTCTTGCATAGACAAAACAGGTTTGTGACTGTTGGCTGTTGTTGATAAACAGTTGCCCCCCCCCTCCCCCCCCCCCCAAACATGGAGTGCTGGGTGGTCATATGCAACTGTCATGAATGAGTTAGAGCACCACATTAACTTTCTGGGGAAGAACAAATGGGTGATACTCCGTGGTCTTCTGTTGGATGGTGTATGGTTCCATACTGTGCAGTTCTCCCCATTCCAACACCATAAACCTCACTTTAACGATTTTGGACACATTAAAATTTATATCTGCATACACCAAGCATCAGCTTAAGGAGCTGCATGTAAACTTGTATTTAACCATTCTGAGGCACAGTATGCCAGATTATATGTTGAAGCAAAGAGCAATGCAGAGCTAGGATGGACTGGTAGTTCCCTTCCACAGTATCGTCACATCTTTGCAAGGGTATTGGGGTTCTCTGAAACACTTCATATCATGCTAACCAATGCTGAGCACCACCAGTACACCTATTCAGAGATTCAGGGACTAGCTGGATGTTTTCTTTGTTTCCAAGGACGATAAGCAGGTTGGATAAAAAACTTCCTTGTTCTGCTCCAACATGCTGGTAGGTGATTTACTGGGTTCCATGTAGCTCTCACTGCAGGCGCCAGTAAGTTGGATGCACGAGCAGCAACTATGGATGCAGGTCCAGACTTGCTGGAGGTTGCTGAACAAAGAATGAAACGATAAGCATCGGACATGGAACTTGACAAAGAAGAAGAGGTGCAATGCATCATAATAGTACTTAGTCTTCTGGTTCTTCCTATTCTGCTGAGGTATCCTGGACGATTTTGCTTGCTGCAAATGACGCTTCATCGCTACTGACTCAATAATGAGAGAAGAGGGCTACTGTGTTCAACTTATATCCTCTACATCACGATCACATGACCGCATATACCGTTCCTGCAGTTCTATTGGTTCCTGGCAAATTTGGTCAGGCTGGACAACAGCGCCCTCTGGTGGTGATATTATAAACTAACTCACTGAAGACATAAACACCTCTGCCAATTTCAGAAAAGGTTGGCAGTTCCAGCACAAACATCTATCTGAGTGCACCTTCACCCCATCCCAACCCATAGCCATTATTTTATGAAATTATACACCCTGTGCGTATCCACTATATTTTGTTTCCAGTCTTGGTGTAGGGAACTGTGGGAATTGTCCTCAGATAATTGCTTACATGTAGTACACTTATTAAACTGCTCTCTCTTTGTAACCATCATATCCCCAAATGAACATATTGTGCTCAGATTGGTGCTTGCGCCAGTTTGGGTTAATGTCTTGCCTCTTGTGCTTCGGAAGATTAACTTGGTTTTTCATCAGTAATCTGCGGTTCCTGCATACACATTTATCCACATGAGTTGTGAATTGGAACTGCTGCACCTTCATTATTTGATGAAGTAAATTTGTGTTCTTCATATGTTTGTTCAGTATCACCACTTTTCAAGCAGCATGTAGAGAGCTACGAACACAGTCTTCAACTACATGATTACAGCTAATATGACCATTAAACTCCTCCTCGTGTGATACAGAAATCTCGTCCATTCAACACGTAGTACAGAGTAAAGAGTTATGTCAGACCTGTCTGATAGCTCTGCAGACACTGAAGTTGCCTCACAAGTGGAGGAGGAGAAAGAAAGAGTTGGAGTGGGGGAGTGTTGGGATTGGGAAGGGCCAATATCATCCTCTGACAGTAGTGTTGTGAACGAGGTCAGTTGGTCGCTGAAAATTAAGGTGAACACCCAATATTTGATATTCCCACCAATAAATTGGAATTTCGTAAAATTTTTGATTTTCCCATAAAAATTTCAATTTCCCGCTATTTAGAGGGGAGGGAAGGGTTGGGATCAGGTAGGCAGTGACCAAAGCGCTAGCTGGGGAAAGCGCATGATGTAATCAGGAGGGGAGTAGTTAGTTGATCAGTGAACAATTTTTGTAATTAATTTTATACCAATTTGATGACAAAAGTGGTGCACAACACAAGTTACCCTATTACTCTTGATGAGTCATTTCTTTCTTGTTTTTATAATAATGTGGCCGTTTGTTAATAAAATATTTTTTTTTTAAATGTCTTGTTTGGTCATTACATACACTTCTGTTGGCATGTGTTATTGTATTTCCCAAGTAGAAAAATTAATTCACTTGCATTACTACCATATTTCTTACCCTCATATTCACCCTTACTTCTTTCTTTAATTTATCGATATCCAGCAGTTTTATTAGTTGTGGTAGTGTTTATTGTAAATTTCTGGCTGTTTATATACCAGATAAAATGTTCATTCCAAAATATGCTAAGGCTACTATACTATCAACAAACAGAAAGCGATACCTTTTGCCACCACTGATACTGATGGCTTCTGGGCTCTTTTCGTTGTTGGTATTACACTTTCTTGAAATAAATGAAATAAAACATAAAATTTTCTCGCTTTTCAGGACAAGGTCCTGATGTTCCTACACCATGTTAAGCGCAGTATCGTTATTCTACTAACATAAGAGTCGAGAGATATACATTAATTGGAAATATTCAATAAAATTTTCTCAACAATTCTATTGTAGGTAGAATTTTGGAAACGAAAATGTGCAACTGGTTCATTAGTATCTGAGGAAAGGTGGCGTCTGAAGTCCAAAATACACTAAATTAAGTAAACAAGTGGTTCAAATGGCTCTGAGCACTATGGGACTTAACATTTGACGTCATCAGTCCCTTAGAACTTAGAAATACTTAAACCGAACCAACCTAAGGACATCACACACATCCATGCCCGAGGTAGGGTTCGAACCTGCGACCGCAGCGGTCGCGCGGTTCCACACTGAAGCGCCTAGAACCACTCGACCACATCGACCGGCATTAAGTAAACGCATTTAAAATGTTCATATTTATTACAGAGCTTTACTGTTACTAGGTGTTAATTAAGAAGTTTGGAATAAAGCTGTGCAAATTTATTTTTATTCTCTACCGGTTTTGATTGTTTCGATCATCTTCATGGAGTAAAACATTGTAGATAACTGTAACAATCGAAATCGGTGAAGAATAAACATAAATCTGTACGTCTGATGGAACAAATATACTATTTCCAAATTAATTTGCAGGAGTAGACAATCACGTAAGAAAAGCTATAATAATTTTGAAAATTCTGCTTCTTCTTATGGATTACTTTCATTTCCATTGTTATCAATTAAAAGCTGTCCTCTCTTTATTCGAGCATCTTTGGTTATAGATTTTCCTCAAACCTCAGCTCTCTTTATTCTACCAATGTCCACGTCGTTTCACTGTGAGCTTCTGCAAATTCACGCCTCACTTCTCAAGTACTCTAAATCTGTAGTGCTCTCTCTATCAAATGTTATTACCGTATAGTATGCCCTTAATTTCGATTTCTTCATTTCAACAAATGAAAATACAATACAAATTAAAAGTCGATTCACAACTTTTTTACTTGGTGGTACACTTTAAGGAAGAATTAAAGCACCAGCGCAGAGAGAACCGCTCACTGCACGAACCAAAACGCCGATCTGCACAGCTATTTTCCTGCATCAGTCATCATCCAGACGTAATTCATTCTAAAGGCAATTTCATTTTTGTGAGGTCCGGCGAGGAGACGGGTAGATGGAAGGGGACGAAGGGTGGATTAGGGCTCTCGCACTGACTTGCAGCTACCATTGAAAGTTTTTCATGAGTATTCAAGTATGATTCTTTTCATGGACTACACATTCGTGCTAAAACTTACTGCTTTTGATTGTGGCTTATTTCCTTGGAATTCCTCCTAGTTATGTAATTATTCTTTTGAAAAGGCATCCGCATTCTCTGTTTGCCGCGCTAACCACATACCGTAGGATGAAGTTTCTTTTCAGAACACCACACGCCACTCAAGCAAAGAACTCTGAGAGCATAATACTACAGAGTAGTGTGTCCGCCACAAAATACATAAGCAATAAGCTTCCTGTAGTTATCAAAATACACTCGGTCAAACGAGTAAATCTGATTCATGAAAAGGAAAACCGACAATTCACAGGTGTCAGAAAAAGGCGATGAACCCCGCAATAGAGTATCAGTTCCCAACACACAAATATCAAACCTTTCAGTAGAATGCACAGACTTAAATGAAATAAAAGAAAAATCTTCCTCACATCTATCTACGTTAATAGTAAAACGCAAGAAAATCGAGAGTTATAGTTCTCTAATACACGCATGTAAATTAACAGTTTCAATGTAGACCACTGACATAAGATGATGACATGCACAGAACAGGCATGCTGACTTAGCAAAACACAGTGGCTTTGTTTTATTGTAGAAGTAGTTGAGTGGACGCCGCTTTCCAGGTATGTATTTATTCGAATACTTTTCGTCCACCTCTTCTTTCTCTTCTGTCTGTTCTGCTCCTCCCCTCTCTCTGCCAATCGGCTCCGCCCCCCCCTCCCCCCTCTGTCCATCTGATCCTTGCTTCTTAGTCCATCTCCTCCTCCTTCTAAGTCCACTCCCTCCTGCCCTCTATCTCCTCTTCACCCCCTGTATCTTCTCCTCCACCCTTGCTGTCCATATTCATCTCCCCCATTCTCTGCCCACTTCCTCCAATCCTCTCTCCCCCTATCTGTCAATATCACATTCCTCTCTCTCCCTGTCCCTCTCCTTCCGTGCCTTGTCTTTATTCATCCCCTCCATCTCCTCTTTAACTGTTGCATTTCCACGTTATCATCTCCACCCCAGTAGGAGGCTGGTGGTTCCTACCCCTACGGTATTTCTTTCCCGTCAGTAAATATTTGTGTAAATTGACTGAAATTGATGCATGGGCTTAGAAGAATATTTTACCAGGGAATTTGCCCCACATACGCAAGTGTCACATACGTTTCACAAATGTTTAATATACCATGTCGGAAAAAATCGCAATATCAACAAGTTCTGTTTTTCCGCACATGAAGGACGATTACTCAAGTTTAGCGCCACTATTAGAAGGTAAATCAGTTTTGCTTTAATACGTACAGTAACTGTCGTAAGGTTAATTACCTTTCAGATTCAACGTGATGAGTTGATGTGTGTCAAGAATGCCCTTAAGGCGAAATGACTCCACTATCAACACCTCACTGAATTTGAAGGAGTATATGTAAATGCGTAACATAAGATGGATATTCCTTCGGTGAAATTTCAGAAAGACTTGGCTGGAATGTAGACACTGTACAAAACTACTGGCAGAGGTGGCCAAGAGAATGTACGGTCGCAAGAAGTCCGGGCCCCAGACGTCCGCGTGGCATCACCGACAGGAGACCAACGTGTTCAGCATATGGCTGTGGTCCGTCGTACTGTATCAGCAGGAGCAATATGAATAGCAATTGGTTTTTCGTCAGTCTTGCTTCGATTATCAACCACAGCGTCAGAACTACCTCTCAGGCGTCATTACATTCCCTAAGGCTAAACTAATCATCATCAAACAAATCCTCAGTTTTTCTTTTCCATTCTTCTGTGTATCATAGTTGTCAGCCACTTTGGATGTGTGAGCTGCTACGCTGATTGTGCGATAATTCTCGCATTTGTTGCCTCGTGCTGTTTAGAGAATTGTGTGGATGATGCTTTTCCCAATGTCGAACAGTATATCGCAAATGTCATGCTTTCTACACGCCAATGTGAATACTCTCTTTGTTGCCACTTGCCCCACAGGTTTTACATGTTCCATTGGAAAGTTATCACTTCCTGCTTATTTGATCCTACGTTGTCCAAAGCTCTTTTAAACCCTGATTCTACAACTGTTTTCGTAATTTCTTCCCCGTCGTCTACAGTTCCTTCTTCCATCACCTCATCAGTCATGTCCTTCTCCCGATAGAGAAGCATTTAACAGTGGAATTCGCACTGCACTTTTAATTTAACCGCTCTTACTTTTAATTTCACCAAATGTTGTTTTGACTTTCCTGTATGCTGATTCAGTTCTTTCGAACACCGTTTCGTTTTCGATTACTTCACGTTTTTCGAGCAAAGGTTTGCCATATATTTCATGCTCTTCCTATTAATTTCATATCTACGTACCTCATATTTTTGTATTTTGAATATCCGTTAATATTTTTGTACTTCCTTCTTTCGTCGGTCAAATGATCAGCTGAAGTATTTTTTATCTTACCAATTATTTCTTCACAGTTATCTTCCTTATGGCCCTGGTTTTCACTTTTCCAACTTGTGCGATTGCCCTTTTAAGAAATGTCCATCCCACTTCAGCGGCATCTGGTATTGAAAGATGCATTACCACAGTATGTATAGCGTCAAAGGAATCTAAGCGTATCTCTTATTTCCTTAGTACCTGTGTACCCCACCTCTTTGCGCACTGTTTCTTCGTAACTAGTCTGTTAAACTTCAGCCAGCTCTTCATCATTACATATTTGCGATCCGAATCTAAATCTCTTACTTGATACGCTCTACATTTCAATATACGATTTCGGAATCTCCGTCTGATTATGTAATCTAACTGGAATCTTCCCGTATCTCCCGGCATTTTCTTTAACTGGAATCTTCCCGCATCACCCGGCATTTTCTGAGAAACTTATAACGGAACTCAACTATTCATTCCCCTCTCTCATACCCTGTCCCAATCCCATATTCTTCTGTGGTCATTTCTTCTTCCCCCCGTGAACCATGGACCTTGCCGTTGGTGAGGAGGCTTGCGTGCCTCAGCTATACAGATGGCCGTACCGTAGGTGCAACCACAACGGGGGGATATCTGTAGAGAGACCAGACAAACGTTTGGTTGCTGAAGAGGGGCAGCAGCCTTTTCAGTAGTTGCAGGAGCAACAGTCTGATGATTGACTCATTTGTCCTTGTAACACTAACGAAAATGGACTTGCTATGCTGGTACTGCGAGCGGCTGAGAGCAAGAGGAAACTACAGCAGTAATTTTTTCCGAGGTCACGAAGCTTTACTGTATGGTTAAGTGATGATGGCATCCTTTTGGATAAAATATTCCGGAGGTAAAATAGTCCCCCATTCTGGTCTCCGGGCGGGGACTACTCAGAAGGACGTCGTTATCAGGAGAAAGAAATCTGGCGTTCTACTGATCGGAGCGAGGGATGTCGGATCCCTTAATCGAGGAGGTAGGTTAGAAAATTCAAAAAGGGAAATGGATAGGTTGAAATTAGACATAGTGGGAATTAGTGAAGTTCTGTGGCAGGAGGAACAAGACTTCTGATGAGGTTAGTACAGGGTATAAACACAAAATCATATAGGGATAATGCTGGAGTAAGTATGATAATGAATAAAAAAAACCACGAGCGCGTGTATGCTACTGAAAACAGCATAGTGTACGCATTGTTGTGGCCAAGATAGACACGAAGCCCACGACTACCACAGCAGTACTAGTTTATATGTCAATTAGTTCTGCAGATGACGAAGAGTTTGATGAAATGTTTGAAGAGATAAAAGAACTGATTCAGATAGTAAAGGGAGACGGAAATTCAGTTGTCATGGGTGATTGAAATTCTAGAGCAGCAAAAGGAAGAGAAGGAAATGTAGTAGGTGAATATGGAATGGGGGTAGGAAATGAAAGACGATGCCGACTGGTAGAATTCTGCACAGAGCATAACTTAATCATAGCTAACACTTGGGTCAAGAATCATGAAAGAAGGTTATATACATGGAAGGGGCGTGGTGATACGGGAAGGTTTCAGATAGATTATATAATAGTAGGACAGATATTTAGCAACCAGGTTTTAAACTATAAGGCATTTCCAGGGCAGATGTGGACTCTGAACACAAACTATTGGTTATGAACTGTAGATTAAATCTGATGAAACAGCAAAAAGGTGGGAATTTAAGGAGATGGGACCTGGATAAGCTGACTAAACCAGAGGTTGTACAGAGGTTCAGAGAGAGCATAATGGAACGATTGACAGGAATGGGGGAAAGAAAAACAGTAGAAGAAGAATGAGTAGCTCTGGGTGATGAAATAGTGAAGGCAGCAGAGGGTCAAGTAGGTAAAAAGACGAGGAATAATAGAAATCCTTGGGTAACAGAAGAAATATTGAATTTAGTTGATGAAAGGAGAAAATAAAAAATGGAGTAAATGAAGCAGGCAAAAAGGAATACAAACGTCTCAAAAATGAGATCGACAGGAAGTGCTAAATGGCTAAGCAGGGATGGCTAGAAGACAAATGTAAGGATTTTGAGGCATATTTCACAAGGCATAAGATAGATACTGCCTACAGTTAAATTAAAGAGAACTTTTGAGAAAAGAGAACCACTTGTACGAATATCGAGAGTTCAGATGGAAACCCAGTTGTATATGCAAAGAAGGGAAAGCAGAAAGGTGGAAGGAGTATATAGAGGATCTGTACAAGGGCGATGTACTTCAGGACAATTTTATGAAAATGGAAGAGTACGTAGATGAAGATGAAATAGGAGATATGATACTGCGTGAAGAGTTTGACAGACCACTGAGAGACCTAAGTCGAAACAAGGCCCCGTGAGTACACAGCATTAAATTGCAACTATTGACAGCCTTGGGAGAGCCAGCCCTGACAAAACTCTATCATCTATTGAGCAAGATGTGTGAGATAAGCGAAATACTCTCCGACTTCGTGAAGAATATAATAATTCCAATCCCAAAGAACGCGAGAGTTGACAGATGTGAAAATTACCGAACTATTAGTTTAATAAGTCACGGATGCAAAATACTAACGCGAATTATTTACAGACGAATGGAAAAACTGGTAGAAGCCTCCCTCGGGGAAGATCAGTTTGGATTCCGTAGAAATATTGGAAAACGTGAGGCAATACTGACCCTACGATTTATCTTAGAAGATAGATTAAAGAAAGGCAAACCTACGTTTGTAACATTTGTAGACTTACAGAAAGCTTTCGACAATGTTGACTCTCTTTCAAATTCTGAAGGTGGCAGGGGTAAAATACAGGGATCGAAAGGCTATTTACAATTTGTACAGAAACCAGATGGCAGGCATGAAAGTCGAGGGGCATGGAAGGGAAGCAGTGGTTGGGAAGTTAGTGAGACAGGGATGTAGCCGATCCCTGATGTTATTGAATATGAATATTGCGCAAGCAGTAAAGGAAACAGAAGAAAAATTTGGAGTAAGTGTTATAATCCATGGAGAAGGAATAAAAACTTTGAGGTTCACCGATGACATTGTAAAATGTCAGAGACAGCAAAGGACTTGGAAGAGCAGTTGAACGGAATGGACAGAGTCTTGAAAGGAGGGTATAAGATGAACATGAACAAAAGCAAAACGAGGATAATAGAATGTAGTCGAATTGAGGCGGGTGACACTGAGGGAATTAGATTAGGAATTGACACGCTTAAAGTAGTAAATGAGTTTTGCTATCTGGGGAGCAAAATAACTGATGACGGTCGAAGTAGAGAGGATATAAAATGTAGACTGGCAATGGCAAGAAAAATGTTCCTGAAGAAGGGAAATTTGTTAACATTGGGTATAGATTTACATGTCAGGAAGTTGTTTCTGAAAGTATTTGTATGGAAGTGAAACCTGGACGATAAGTAATTTGGACAAGAAGAGAACAGAAGCTTTCGAAATGTGATGCTACATAATAATGCTGGAGATTAGATGTGTAGATCACATAGCTAATGATGGGGTATTGAATAGGATTGGGGAGAAGAGAAATTTGTGGCACAACTTGACTACAAGAAGGAATCGGGCGGTAGGGCATATTCTGAGGCATAAAGGTATCATCAATTTAGTATTGGAGTGCAGCGTGGAGGGTAAAAATCGTATAGGGACACCAAGAGATGAATACACTAAGCAGATTCAGAAGGATGTATGTTGCAGTAAGTACTGGGAGATGAAGAAGCTAGCACAGAATAGAGTATCGTGGAGAGCTGCATCAAACCAGTCCCTGGACTGAAGGCCACAACAACAACAATCGTTTCATCTACTCCCCATGAATATTGGATTTTCACATCTCTTTGTGTACTGAATTACCCGTTCAATATCCTCACGTACTTTCTCTACCTTCTCATCTTCTGCTGGCAACGACGGCGTGTATAGCTGAGCTATTTTTGTCGATGTTTGTGTGCTGTCGATTCTGATGAAAACAGCCCTTCCACTGAACTGTTCACAGTAACACAATCTCTGCCCCGCCTTCCTGTTCACAACGTATCCTTAATCCTGTTATAACATTATCTGCTGTTGTTGATATTATGCTTTACTCATCTCTTGAGAAGTCCTTGTCTTAGTATCATTTTACTTCTCTGACCCCGAAGTGTATCTAAGTTACCCTCTGCATTTCCATTATCAGATTTTCTAGCTTCCCTGATAACTTGGAAGTACTGAGAGCCCACACCCCGATTCGTATGGCGTTCGCCTTTCGTTGTTTGTTCATTCTTTGCCTCATTGTCACGTTCTCTTTTGCAGTCCCCTCCCGGAGACCCGAATTGGAAACTAATCCGGAATGACACGTTTCCTATTACACATCACATTTTTTGTCGACACAAATCGGTATCTTTAATTGAGTGGTTTTTATTACCTTTTACATTCTCATGCCGTTGGACTTTGCTGATTCTATCGCTTTTGACAAGGGCGTTGGCATAACGTAGGTGACTTAATTTGCCAGAAATGTTTGGCCGCCTTAGGCAGTGGTGAGGTTCGAACCCAGGACCCAGGGCATTTTGATTTTTCATTATTAGTGAAATACGTTACCCTCACTCAACAATACTGGAAGAATATAGTGTGGTAATATGCATGTCGGGAGCTGCACTTCTTTTCACCCTCACCGCCACCTCTCTGATAGGTATGTGGTTCTTACTCACACAGTGTTTTTTTTTTCCAAACAGTAAGTCATACATGTATCGAGTTTGGTTTAAAGTGAGTTCGTGGTTTAGGCGAGATGTACATACATATAATTATCATCGTCTGTAATATGTATGTATTCAGCCTGAACTTTCATTGAGAGCACTTGACCGGCCCGTTCAGTTGACGAGTTTATATGGAACTTAGGAAATAGGTCGAAAACGGTAATGACATCTGTTGTGACTGAAAGACATTTAAAAATTTTACTACAGTACACTAGACATCGTCCAGTGTGTTAGGTACACCACACACAAGGATAGAGTATTTCACAGTTAGGTAAACTCAGTAGGCCTTTATACAGGGTCAACATTAATAAAACTGCCGAACTTCAGAAACACATTCCTCACTGTGAATGAAGGACAAAATGTCCTATGTACATTGACCCGGAAATGCAGCGTTGCCACAGTAGACGGCACTGACGAATGAGAGTTCCTATGACCACGTGCTTTGTGTTTCTTGTGTGCTTCAGGTTTTGTGGTTGACGTAGCGCGCTGTAAGCAGCACGATGCTCCTTTATACATATCGAGAACAAGCCGAGATGGTATCTGTGTGTGTGAGAGCAAGCAGATGGAAACGATCGACAGGCAACATGGCTATACTAAAACATGTACCCTCACCCAACATTTTGAGCTATTTTTGGGCGTTTGTGCGATTGTGGGCCCTTTCAGACGGACGAACGTGCAGGGAGGCGGTGCACGGTGTGCACACCAGATTTAGAGGAAAGGTTTCTGCCTTTATTTTCGTTTCTATCTGCTTGGCCGTACGATGACATCATATCCACTTTTTCCCGAAGTGCATACAGGATCAATCGGCTGCTTAAATGAAGCTACGTCGATCACACAGCCTGCAGCAGTCAAGGAACACTGTGCGCGTGGTCAAAGGAACTTCTGTACTGCAGTGACATCTACACTGGCCACGATGCATTTCCGGACACACGTTCATAGGAACTTTTGTCCTCCATTTCCCGTCAGAAATCCGTCTCTGCAGTTTGTCGGTTTTTATTAATGTTCTCCCTGTATATTAGAGTAGAAAGTATCGTCGTAGTAGCCGGCCGAAGTGGCCGTGCGGTTAAAGGCGCTGCAGTCTGGAACCGCAAGACCGCTACGGTCGCAGGTTCGAATCCTGCCTCGGGCATGGATGTTTGTGATGTCCTTAGGTTAGTTAGGTTTAACTAGTTCTAAGTTCTAGGAGACTAATGACCTCAGCAGTTGAGTCCCATAGTGCTCAGAGCCATTTGAACCATTTTATCGTCGTAGTAGCTCTGATAATCGACTTTACAGTAAAGTTTTCGCGAAGTTACTCTTTCTCCCAATGGTAGAAGCGGTAACTGATTGTCCCCTCGCAAATATCCCCAACCACGAGTCTATCTGTCCCACCGGCAGCTCTCCTGAGACTTTTGTAATTTTTGACAGTGACCGTGGAATCCTTTAGTGTCAACATCTGCGTGTCTGTACTGTGAGTCCTAAATCACTAATATCCACGAACCAAAATTTTTCTACTTGTCATAAGTGGCGGTCAGCTTATGTCGCACTCTGCTGCTATCAAAGAGCGTTTCGAACAGGTCCAGCTTACATATGAGAACAGTGAAATTCGCCGTGACACTAGAGACCTCTCCCCTCAGACTGGGTTGAGTACGTTTACTATACGGCTACGACGTGGTCATTTCTCTAGCACCTTGTGTGTGAGAGAGAGATATTTGCCACAGTATGCACGCCAGTACAAAGGCATTCGCAGACATCAAAGGGCAGTAACGCCGGCAGCAGGCGGTAATGCCTAAAGGTGCAAGCTCACCATCTTAGCGCACCCGGACACCGTTGCTTAGCTCTAAAGCCAACCGAAAGGCGGTCTTAGAGGCAGCGCCGCAAACGTCTGGACCAAATTAAGTGCAGGTAGGGTATGCAAACGATACTGTGCGTGTTAGCAGCAGGGAGAGGGATCGTAGAGAGCTTGAGAAGAGAGAGACAGAGAGAGAGGAAGAGGAAGAGGAAGATAGGGAGATAGAGACAGAGACACAAAGAGAGAGAAATGTTACCGAAATTTACCAACAATGTACACGACGGATGATCAATTCGTGAACTCCAGTCCAGCCACTATAAATCGATGCAGCCCAGCGAATGGGAGAGAGTGATGATGCACAGAGTGGATGAGAATTTACTGTCTACTGAAAACTGACTATAACATTTTTTATGCTTAGCTAATTTACATGAAACAAGAAATATTTTGCTTCTTACAATGGTGTAATTTGTTACATTACATCTCATTTATGTTATTGCACATGTCAGTAGCGGATCAAGGCACAACGTCAAACTGTGCGTGATGGGGCTGCGTCGGCGCCCCTGTGAATGATACCTGCCGTCTTTTGCTACTGAAAGTTACTGGCAGGATCAGCTTCGCTACATATCTATTTTCAGATTTCCTAAATCCCAAGAATGACTACGCAAGTAGATCCTACGTTTTCTTGCCTCTAACAAGTACCAAAGACAAAATTTTTAATTCATGGGCCAAATTTATTTACATATTAATTAATGAAAATCACAGCAGGGCGCCACCACACGCCATATGACGATCTCATAAAATACAAATCTATATATTTGATTTACAATAATAGTCATAAATTTCAGTGAAACGTTATTGTGGGAAGTGCAAACTGATTTTGAAGATCCTGGCTAGGTAGCGGAATGGCGCTGTGAGATGTAGCAGCAACGAATTTAGCAATAACTAACGTTTTTATCCTCATTAAAAGTAACACACACAGAGATGTTAACACAGTTTCTTGGAATGCTGGCGTGTGAATCTCGATGCATATTATATTATACAATGCAACAACGGAACCGAAAAGTGTGGGGTGAAGTCTGCTAATTACTGATTGCAATTTATCCAGATCAAACACACAACATTCACAATGGTCATTCACACAACAAAAGATAGAACTGAGAATTAAGCTATCCTACACCACACGACGCTCACTGGATCATAACGTGACTGGCTTAAACGGTCAATTTCAGAGAACAAAGCCTAATTCCGGAATTCCGTACAATTCAGTAAATTTTTACATCAATTAACCAAACGTCAGCACTTCTACTTCGCGATGTAACTGAGATTTCAGTTGGAGCAGGAGAGGTGCTTGAGTTGAAGTCTCGTGGCTTACAAAAAAACGCCCGTGGTACAGCATAGTGACCGTGGGAAAGAAACACAGCCACGCGGGATTAGCCGAGCGGTCTTCGGCGCTGCAGTCATATACTCTGCGGCTGGTTCCCGTGGAGGTTCGAGTCCTCCCTCGGGCATGGGTGTGTGTCTTGTTCTTAGGATAATTTAGATTAAGTAGTGTGTAAGCTTAGGGACTGATGACCTTAGCAGTTAAGTCCCATACGATATATATTTCATCTTAACAACTAAAGCTGCTACTCAGAGCACCCTCAATCACCGGCGTCTTAGGGAATAGAAAAACCAAACTGCCACCTCACCGGGATCTATTACAGCAACCCGGAAGGGCTCAGAGAGTCTAATCGGTTTCTACCTGTACCAGCCTCACAATGGATCCTGACCAGTGGCCACTAACACTTCTCAAAGCTGTACACAAAGATTGACTAAACTGCCCTTAACATTCAAGGAAATCTTCTGGCAACTAAGAAAATCTGAAGTGTCAGCTACAGACAAACCACACATTCATACGGGCAGACGAGTCGGGGGAGGAAGGTTGTGACATGAATGCATTACACAGATACATACGGAACACAGTTATGAGTTTGAAAGTGAAAAAGACCGTCTCAAAATGGTTCAAAAGGCTCTGAGCACTATGGGACTTAACATCTATGGTCATCAGTCCCCTAGAACTTAGAACCACTTAAACCTAACTAAACTAAGGACATCACACAAAACCCAGTCATCACGAGGCAGAGAAAATCCCTGACCCCGCCGGGAGTCGAATCCGGGGCCCCGTGCTGGGGAAGCGAGAACGCTACCGCGAGACCACGAGCTGCGGACAAGACCGTCTCCGCTGGCCTTGAAATTCCACTGTAACATCACTCAATCTCTCGTCCATCTTTCTCTCCAGGCTTAGTCGTACCGAAAACTGCGTCGTTAAGAATTTCATCAAATAAAAGAATGCTTACCAAGATCAATGGACCGGTTCAGATAAAGACGTTTCACGAGTACGAAGTTTGGTAAACCGTGGTACATGTACAGAGATGGTGGCGAAGTATGAAAGGATCTCGTGCCTCAACAGATGCAAGGACCATAAGGAATTTTCAACCGAAGCTAATGTACCCAAGTTCTCTATCAGATGGTAAAAGAATCGGCGAACCCTTAACATCCAGAACGGAGGAAAATGTGCTAATAGTTAAGGAAATGCTCACTCGAAGGCCTCGGAAATCACAGAAACAGGCATCTCACGAAAGTGGTTTAACCAGGCTCACAGTGCGAACTACTCTGAAGAAAGATCTGAAGTTTCACAATTTTTTCATAATGCTGGGCCACAGTCATAATATATTTCTGTAAAGTCAATACCGCTATCCCAGGCCATTTATAACACTTAGAACACTTGATAATGGCACTTTGAAGCCGAAATCATGATTATGTAAGTGTAAATATAACACCGTAAATAAACAACAGTCTAATGCGGTACTTTAATTTTTAATTTTCGTCCATTTGTGCGGCATGACATCGACGAGAGTTGCGTGTCCATATCTCATTAGGGACACAGAAACAAAAAATGTAGAACGGTGTCCTCACACGCTTGAAAATTATGTTCACACTATTGTATGCACTTGGAACAGTTACAATGGCCTAACGTTTATGCAAAATAAAACCCCGCCTCACTTTGTATATCCTCTCCGCGCTTGGCTCGACGGCAATTTTCCAGGACACAGGTTGGCACGTCATGGACCCCTTGAATGGCCAGCATTTAGTCGTTACCTAACACCTTGCGATTTCTTCCTCTGTGGCGGGTGAAAGAGCAAGAACCAAAAACTCTTGATGAATTGCAGGAGCGACTTCGCCAATATCTTGGAATCGTACCGTTGGATTAATTATTTGCAAAAGTCTGTAGCAAACAATCACATACGTTTGGGGAAATTGGTAGATAATAGTGCTGCCTATCTTGAACTTCAGTAATGCATAACAATTCTACCATTGTCAGGAACAATCTGTTTTTTGTTTCATTAAACTGGTCAAGTATTAAAAAGTAATAAGCAGTTTTTAATACGGAGCTAGTCCTCGCCCTCCCCGTGCACACGACCTGACATAGAACGTGAAGCACTCAGACGGGGTGTAGGAAAGAAAGGGAAACTTTATTGACTGGAAGGGTACTTGATTTCATATCAGTGATTACAACATCCAGTCAAATTTGCGAGGGACTTGGCAGTGTAAGCCCAACTATAAGTATAATGTTGCACCCGGTCTGGCTTGGGCTGATTCAGTTGGAAACGGTACACTGAAACCACAGTATCCACTCCTAAGGCTAGCTGGCCCACGTCTTTTGTAACAGGTCCTTTACATATTGGATGTCGGCACTGGTATGGTGGGCACATCCAAGCTGGTTAGAAGGTTGCATCAGTGCTATAGTGGGCACGATGAATAATATATGTCTTATTGCTAAGAAATACGAATCCATACCTGTGTACGACTTGCTTTCAAAAAATGTTCAAATTTGTTTGAAATCTTATGGGACTTAAATGCTAAGGTCATCAGTCCCTAAGCTTACACACTACTTAACCTAAACTATCCTAAGGACAAACACACAGCCACATGCCCGAGGGAGGACTCGAACCTCCGCCGGGACCAGCCCCACAGTCCATGACTGCAGTGCCTTAGACCGCAGGGCTAATCCCGGTAAGATGGCAAACGAATTTTTTCCTCAACTTAGCCGTGCGGTCTAAGGCACTGCAGTCATGGACTGTTTTCCGTTACCTTGATTTATAAGGTGATGTACAAATCGAAATGCTTCATTAAAAAAAGTGATTGATCGGTTACCACTTGCTGACAAATATGATTGTCTTTTTCGAAAGTCTGTTTCTATGGAATCTTGAGTGGCTGTATATGCCAGTCCTGGAGTTGCAGGTTTTTTACACATTGCTGACATATTTCTTGCGGAGCGGAGTAGCTGCGTAGCCTTGCTTATCTTCAGGCGTTGCTGTTACCCCCTAATATTTCGCTGTTCTCCACCTCAGTTACTCGAAGTGCTGAATATCTTCCCAAACATTGCGACGCCATACTGGAGGGTTAAGTGCAATAGATTCCCAGTTACCAGTTTCGATTTCGCATCTTCTCTTCTCTTCTATCGTTTCTGTGGTCTTTTTTTTTACCATCCTTTAGCTGGGAATTCATAATTTGTTTTGGTAGGTGGCACTCAGGCACATGGACAATGTGGCCCGTCCTGCACAGTTGATGTTTGACGATATTGCCCGGCTGCACTGTTGGTACTTCTCCAAACATCGGATGTGCCTTCTGTAAGTAGATAATGTATCGCAGCCATGTGTTAGAGATGGTGTAACAGTAGTCAGATTTACAGAGACCTTGGTCGTAATGCCCATGTTATGGTTATTAAAGATCCCTACCAGAAATCGTCCGAAAGTCGTACTGCTAGACTTGAGGCGATACTGTATCTTAGCGTCAATCTTTGCCTTTCATGATCTATGGCTGTCAAGGTGTGTGAAGTGTTCTGTGTTAAGCAGGAGTTTTCCTCGGTCTGTAACTCTTGTGGGTACAACGGTAGACTTGGGTACAGGTTTATGTAGCATCTGCGTCTCCTGGATTTGGGCTTAGACCATTGCTCCTATGTGATTCATCGAAAGCGTTTAGGACAGCTTGTAGATCTTCTTCTAAGTTGCTAAGAACGACATTATCATCTGCGTATTGAAGTTGAACGATGATTCTAGTAGATACTTTTCTGTTGGTCCGTAGTCCACTGAGATTGAATAAACCACCACCTGTCCTGTATTCTATTTCTGTGCCATTTGGCAGCTTCCCGTTCACAACACGACAACATAAAGTGAAGTTCATACAAATATTGAAAACAAAATGGTAGCTACCCAGAACTTTGCTTCATATTCGTTCTGATTTCGAAATTCTCTCCAGGGCTATTGTTGACAAGAACCATGGCATTCCACGACAGTTACCACTGTCAGTTCTGTCTCCATTTTTGAGGATGGTAACTATAAGTGCATTTCTGAATTCAGTAGGAATGGCCTTAGTGCTCCATATTTTGACAATGAGAACTAGTTTACGTTCAGCGAGGACATATCCATCTTACTTGAAAAATTCAGCAGGAATTCTATCTGATCCAGAGACTTTGTTCTAAGATAGTTGTTCAATAGCTTTTTCAACTTCTTGTAGAGATGCGACTTCTCCAAGATGAGGTTTCATAGGTTCTTGAGGAATTGTGAAAAGTGTTGTTTCATTGATCTCTAGGCCTTTATCCAAGAGTTCATGAAAATGGTAATTTCATCGTGTGTTACTGGAGTTTCTGTCCTCGAGAAGAGTGCTGCCATCCTTAGAATTTAGTGGGTTTAGACCTTAGGTTACTGGGTCGTATATAGTTTTCTATATTCTCGAGAAAGCTTGAGTGTTGTTAATTCCTGCAGTTACGTTTCTTGACAAATCATCTTTGACCATTCGTTTTTCAGAGCACCAGTTTTCCTCCGCACTTCCGCCATCACGTCTTGATATGCTCCTTTCTTGGTGATTGACATCGTATTGCTCTGCCAACCTTGTGCGTCTCTTTGTTTGTTCAGTAGTGCCTGGATTTCTTGGTCATTTTTGTTAAACCAGTCTTGGTGTTGGGTCTTGCAGTATCCAACTAATCCTTCAGCAGCTGAGATTATTGCAGTCTTCAGTGTCGCCTACTGGTCTTCAGTGCTTCCAGGATATTTACCAGGTAGCCTTCCATCCAAGAGTTTCTGGAAATTTTCTCCATGGCTGCTATCATTAAGACGGTCTGCGTTCATTCTAGATCTTGCAAGTTTTCTGCTTCCTATGTTCCAAGTTAATATGAAGCGTCATCATAGACGCTACCAGTCGGTGATACGCAGTTACCAGAACTTGTAATTGCTTTCGTGATTATGTCATAAAGTTGGTGTCAGATGCGCAGAAGTACATAGCCGGTCATGTGCCAGTATCTTGACCGTGTATGTTCCCATGAGGTCTTAAATTTATTCTTGTACCTGAAGATCGTTTTAGTGGTTACTGGACTGTGCCCCAAGCATTTCATATGCAGAAGAGTTACGTTAGAACTATAGTTCACTACCCCCTCTTTTCCAGTTACTTTGGGCCATAGTGTTGAGTCTCTACCAACTCGCGCACTGAAGTCATCCAAGATAACTGTTCTATAATCTTGACGTATTCTCGTTAGAAGCATTACAGGTTGTGAGTAGAAGGCTCTCTTTTCGTCGTCGTCACAGTGAGGGTCGGATCGTATGCACTGATAACTGTAATGCTCTGATTATAGGTCAGTTTGAGGCGTAGGCCCTAAGAGACTTTTACTTATGCCAGAAGGTAGTTGAACAAATTGAGGAAAAAATTCGTTTGCCATAGCAAAACCAACACTATGAATGCGGGGTTCATGAATTTCTTTTCGTTTTCAAAAGGACGTGTAGGCACCTCCTTGTTCTTTTATTTGTCCTTCACCTGATCTTCCAATTTCATTCAATGTTGTAATATCTTTTAGGTTCACGAGAAACAGGAGCTGTTCACCTTTCTGGTCAGTTTACCGTATCATTATCCACTAGAGTCCGTAGCAAAAAAAAAAAGCACTCCATCATCAGGCCACAAGTGGCCCATCGGGACCATCCGAGCGCCGTGTCATCCTGAGATGAGGATGCGGATAGGAGGGGTGTGTGGTCGGCACACTGCTCTCCCGGTCAATACGATGGTTGTCTTTGACCGGAGCCGCTACTGTTCTGTCGAGCAGCTCCTCAATTGGCATCACGAGGCTGAGTGCACCCCGAAGAATGGCAACAGCACATGGCGGCCCGGATGGTCACCCATCCAAGTGCCGTCCACGCCCGACAGCGCTTAACTTCGGTGATCTGACAGGAACCGGTGTACCCACTGCGCCAAGGCCGTTGCCGTAGAGCCCGTATCAAGGTTCATCTTTATTTTCTGTCGACCGCACGTGTTGTACCCCCTGAGTATGGAAATGTTTGGGTCACCTTTTATAGCCCCTCCCTGTTCGGGGTGAGTAGAGTGGTTCCTGAATAGGCCTGCTCAATCACGAATGCAACACTCGTGTTGCTTCATAGCGTCTCCTTAACCAAAGCGGCCTTCACATACACGTCCCCTACGTGCCGTTTCGTCACTAGGAGCTCCAAAACTGCCAATTCTACTCCCCGACCGCCGCAGGACCTGTGGTGTTGTGCTAGGTTCTTCAAGAGACGCCTGTCCCTGATATCGTCCAGTGCGGGAATGTTAATGCACAACAACAATCACACTTCTCTTGACAGTCTCGGGACCAGTGGCATAACTGTTACGACAACTGGAGATTCTGACGCTGCTGCAGCCTTCGTCCGTCTTTCTTATCGCCGGGGAACTTTGGCTGTCCCGGCGCCTCGTCTGCTGTTTATATTTTTAGGGTTAAAATATAGATTTGTAAGGTGAAATGTTAAAATTTATTTATAGCTCTTATTATGAATCTGTGAAATTTAAATAATAAACTAGGATTAGATACCCTATTATTTTAAATGTTAATTATATTTACCAGGGTTGAGGACTTTAAGCCCCTACCAACTCATCCGACTCCCTAGGCAACTCTTTGTACTGAGAGTATATCGAGGACTTTCTGTCAGAGTTTATACCTTTAGCCTTCGAGGATCCCTACTCATCGAACAAGACAGTGGGTGCCATCTGTATTAGCCCTAGAAGGACGGCTTACCTCTTCCGCCAGCTCCGCCATTTTTGGTTCCATATTTTCCGCCATCGCCTCCTTTGAGGTCTTCGCGGTACCCTGGACAGTGGTCCTCAAGACCTTTTCGTCACGAAATACGAAATATAATGACGAACGTGCAAGCGGTGTGCTGACAGCGTGCCCATCCATATCCTCGTACAGTGACTCCTCTGGGCTGAGGGTGGGTGAGAATTATTGCCAAAAACCTCCGGCCACGAAAACTGACAACCGCCGGCAAAGCAATGTGCTGACTGCATGACTCTCTCTATCGTCATCCAGTGACTGTTCTGGGCTGTAGCAGAGCGGTCTAAGCCGCTGCAGTCAGGGACTGTGTGGCTGGTCCCGGCGGAGGTTTGAGTCCTCCCTCGGGCACGGGTGTGTGTGTTTGTCCTTAGGATGATTTAGGTTAAGTAGTGTGTAAGCTTAGAGACTGATGACCTTAGCAGTTAAGTCTCATAAGATTTTACACATATTTGAAGATTTTAACATTCTTAGCTGAGGATGACACTGCTCTCTGTCGGCACCATTGGGCCTTAACGACCTGTTGGGACGGTATTTGTTTTTTATTACAAAAGCTATTTGCATTTTTAAAATATTTTGAAATAGATGCTATTGGCAGCTAAAACAAATTTCTGATTCAAGACAGTGAAAACTGTCAAGACGTTTAAGAATCAGTTGATTTACAAATATCACGTATTCTATGGTAGAAGACTTCCCGTTTGAAGCTACAAGATGGTGCACGACTAACGAACTATGACTTCACTGTCCACACTCTCCGAACTATGACTTACTAAAGTGACACGTTAACCAAGTCTTAAAAAGTGTACAAAATTCCCTCGCTATAAGACACTGTAACTGATGATTTAACAGTATCCCCCAAATAGCCTTAATATATCATTTAACACTGTTCATGTAAATAGACGTGAACACCGTAAATAAGATGCGCATCAGACCGCGCTCAATCGATCGTCAGCGTCGAATGCGTTGCCATCAAATCAGACGCCAGGAAGACCGCTCTGCCACTTAGTACCTTCGGAGAATACATTCCCAGTTTAGGAGGCCATCAGCACAAAGTAAGCTAAGGAGTAAAGATTTTCATGAAAGACGCGAAGAGGTTGCAAATGTCTACAGGAAGTTAAAGGGTGACGCTCTTGATAGTGAAACACGCGAAGAGGTTTATGAAGAAAGAATATGTGCTATGTATCCCGTTGAAACTAAAATTCACATTGAAACGGGATACCGAAGCAACAGGTGTGACCTTTAATTCCGTTCGGTGAAACAAGACAGAACTGGAAAGAGCCCAGCTAGGTGACACTTCCACATTTTCAACACATCATAATGAAAGACCCAGGAGATCTTGGAAGACCAGCTCAGAAAATTTCAGTGAGTTAGTCAGTCGCTGCGTGGTGACTGATTTCAGTATTACAAATGAATCAAGATCCACTTTAAAGGAAATTCATAAAAAATAACAGTGCTTTATAAATTTTTAAGTATGTAGAAACACACTTCGTAAAACTCTTCGCCCTCTGCGATTTGGGTGGAAGAAGCAGGCGAATAACCTAAAAGTATTGCAGGTAAATAATAGTATCAATGATAAACAAAACTACCGACTTGAAAAGTGTCAGAGAGTACACATGTGAGTATGTTCCAGTTGCCTGTAGAGTATTTCCGTAAGAAAGTGTAAAACCTTAAGAGAATATAGAGGATGCTCCACTGAACAATTTGGCGCATGGAATCTGTGGTCGGAGAAGCCAGCTTCAGGAGATAATAGGAATAAAATCATACTACTATGTACTTCTTCATTTCGTTAGTTACAGTTAATGCAGATACCATCGTTGACACAATGAACGTACCCTTTGTACTAATTCTTACAAAATGTGCTGAAACTGGTGGCCATCAACCTCTATGCAAGCATGACATCACCGAAGAAGATTCTCACGCATCCTAACCAATATACCTGGTGTATTTCGAAACACATCACAGACAACTACAATTCTGCCAACTAATTTCGTCTCCGTATCCACTGGGGTCTCATACACAAGTGAATTTACACATCCCCATAGGGATGTAGATTCAGGTCACATGTCATTGCAGGCCTTGAAGTAGATCCTCCCCATCGAATCCAGCGAACAGAAAATACAGCACTGAGATGGTTGCGGACATCCACACTGAAATGAGGCGGTACGCAGCCATTTAGTTGATTCATAGCACGTTCTTTCATGGGGCAATGTAAATACGACACAATAGAGCAATATTATGGAGGAGTAAAGTAAACATAACCTGCATCACGACGTCCTAGTAAACAGGATCGTCCTCCTTGTTTCCTTGCCGGAGATAAAGAATATACAGGGTGTTACAGAAAGGTGCGGCCAAACTTTCTGGAAACATTCCTCACACACAAAGAAAGAAAATATGTTACGTGGACATGTGTCCGGAAATGCTTACTTTCCATGTTAGAGCTCATTTTATTACATCTCTTCAAATCACTTTAATCATGGAATGGAAACACACAGCAGCAGAACGTACCAGCGTGACTTCAAACACTTTGTTACAGGAAATGTTCAAAATGTCCTCCCGTTAGCGAGGATACATGCATCCAACCCTCCGTCGCATGGAATCCCTGATGCGCTGATGCAGCCCTGGAGAATGGCGTATTGTATCACAGCCGTCCACAATACGAGCACGAAGAGTCTGTACATTTGGTACTGGGGTTGCGTAGACAAGAGCTTTCAAATGCCCCCATAAGTGAAAGTAAATAGGGTTGAGGTCAGGAGAGCGTGGAGGCAATGGAATTGGTCCGCCTCTACCAATCCATCGGTCACCGAATATGTTGTTGAGTAGCGTACGAACAATTCGACTGAAATGTGCAGGAGCTCCATCGTGCATGAACCACATGTTGTGTCGTACTTGTAAAGGCACATACTCTAGCAGCACAGGTAGAGTATCCCGTATGAAATAATGATAACGTGCTCCATTGAGCGTAGGTGTAAGAACATCTGGCCCATTCAAGACATCACCAACAATGCCTGCCCAAACTTCACAGAAAATCTGTGTTGATGACGTGATTGCACAATTGCATGCGGATTCTCGTCAGCCAACACATGTTGATTGTGAAAATTTACAATTTGATCACATTGGAATGAAGCCTCATCCGTAAAGAGAACATTAGCACTGTAATGAGGATTGACACATTGTTGGATGAGCCATTCGCAGAAGTGTACCCGTGGAGGCCAATCAGCTGCTGATAGTGGCTGCACATGCTCTACATAGTACGGAAACAACTGGTTCTCCCGTAGCACTCTCCATACAGTGACGTGGTGAACGTTACCTTGTACAGCAGCAACTTCTCTGACGGTAACATTAGGCTTATCGTCAACTACACGAAGAATTGCCTCGTCCATTGCAGGTGTCCTCGTCGTTCTAGCTCTTCCCCAGTCGCGATTCATAGGCTGGAATGTTCCTTGCTCTCTAAGACGCCGATCAATTGCTTCGAACGTCTTTCTGTCGGGACACCTTCGTTCTGGAAATCTGTCTCGATGTAACCGTACCGCAACACGGCTATTGCCTCGTGCTAATCCATACATGAAATGAGCATCTGCCAACTCCGCATTTGTAAACATTGCACTGACTGCAAAACCACGTTCCTTATGAACACTAACCTGTTGATGCTACGTTCTGATGTGCTTGATGCTAGTACTGTGGAGCAATGAGTCGCATGTCAACACAAGCACCGAAGTCAACATTACCTTCCTTCAATTGGGTCAACTGGCGGTGAATCGAGGAAGTAAAGTACATACTGACGAAACTGAAATGAGCTCTAACATGGAAATTAAGCGTATCCGGACACATGTCCACATAACATCTTTTCTTTATTTGTGTGTGAGGAATGTTTCCTGAAAGTTTGGCCGTACCCTTTTGTAAGACCCTGTATATGTAAATAAAATGTTTGCTGTAAATAACCTGGAAAACTAATGCTAGACAAAGAGGTAGATACGTTTATTTCCGTATCTTCTTCAGCTGGCATCTCCAACTCCAGATCCCCTACCTCAAATCTTTCAGAAGAGTCCTGTTAAATTTTGGGACGCTCTTGCGGAAACATCTTGTTTATGGCCGAGAATTACGAAGATGAATCAAATATAAATGGGAATGTTTACATATGTTTATTTAAGCTTGAAAAAAATTCATATAAGTTAATTTATTTTTCTATATAATCTCCTGAACGGGAAAAATTTTTTCCTAGCAGATAGGCGGCATCTTGATACTGTTTTCTTAAAATGAACGGGACAGTGACAACAGTCAGTTGTGCACGAGCAATTCGACAGCTACAAAATCGTCCAATCTGTGTCCTACGACTGGTTCCTTTTGTGATAAGAAAAAGAATGAAAAGAGCTGATTAGTAAATATTCCGTACTGTAGGGAGGATGTTCTACTGAGCTCCAAAACAATTCCTGAACTTTTTTTTTGCTTTCGGGTAGCTGTGTGGGGTCGAGCGTTGTCATGATGCACGATGACACACCAGACTGGAAACGTGCGCCTTGTATGACAACTTGCACGTTCTGTTTGGTTCAAAACTTGGCAGTATTACACAGCATCCACAGTACAACGTTAGTGAAGAAAATCGACCAGAAGAAATCCTTCAAAATCAAGAAAAGACTCTCGTCATTTACGCCGGTCGTCGGATGACGTCGGTGAACTACATGATAAAATTTCTTGTACCATGCATACAAGTGAGCCGTTCTCAGGATGTTGGCCCTGAAATATGCTACAAGTCTTTTCTAAATTTCGGACTCTTTAGTGCCCTCTGTTGTGGTAAAAATGATTATAATCCATTGGGCAAGAGATTACTGTTACCTCTTGCTCTGACATTGCTATTCTTCTTAAACAAACGGAATGACGCATTCACGCTGTGGAGAGTGGAGGGCTGTCTTTCTAGAGAATGCCATTTTGGTGGCCTGCAACGAATTGCTCTCCTGTGCAGATCTTTCATTCTCAGAGCAAAATTTGCAATATTCGTACTCAGTTATTTTCAGCATGTTTTCCAATATGTGCCTTGCTTTGCAGCTTTTAGTCTCTGCTGTTGCCTACAGTAGTTTTTACCTTGCGTGTTCCCGTATATCCTGTCATAATGTCCGTACTTCTGGTCAGTATGTACCATACATTCATCCACCTCCTCATTCTCTACCTTATCATTCCCTATAATGCTCAACGTGGTTCTACAGCACTGCATCTGAAATGCTTCGATTCTCTTCTTTCCCGGTTTTCCCATGTCTTACTACCATACACTACTATGCCACCAAAGTACATTCTCAGAAATATGTTCCTCAAATTCAGATAGAAGACTTATTTGGGCCAGAAAAGTTCGTTTCGCCAGTACTAGTCTGCTTTCTATGTCCTCGTCGCTCATTCCATCATGGGTTATTTTCCTGTCTGGTTTTCATAATTTCTTAACTTCGGCTACTTCGTTATCACCAATCCTGATATTACGTTCCTCTCTTTTCTCGTGTCTCTTGCTTCTCATTGCTTTCGTCTTCCTCCAGTTCTATCGCTGTCCATATTCTGTACTCATTAGCCTCTTCATTCTATTTAACAAATCCTGTAAATTTTCTTTACTTTCACTAAGGATAGCAATGTCGTTAGTGAAATTTGTTATTGATATCTTTTCACCTTGAATTTTATAATCCGAACACTTTGGTCTTTGTCTGTCACTGTTATTGTCCCTCTTAGCTCTTGTACGTTTTGGGTATTATTCGACATCCCCTACAGATTACCACTTTTTTCCGAATTTCGAACATTTTGCACCACCTGACATTGTTGAACGCCTTTTCCTGGTCGACAAATAATACGCAAGTGCCTTGATTTTTCTTCAGTCTTGCTTCTGCTGTCAACCTGAACATCACAATTGCGTCTTCGGTGCCTAATCCTCGCCTAAAGCCAAGCTGATCGTCATCTAATACATTTTCTACTCTTCTGTGTATCATTCTTGTCAGCAGCATGCTTGTATGAGTTGTTAAGCTAATTATGCGATTGTTCTCTCACTTGTCGGCTCTCGCAGTGTTGGGATTTGTGTGGATGATTTTTTTCCTAAAGTCAGATGGTATATCGCCAGTCTCCTACGTTCTACACAATGGCGTGAATAGCTGTTTTGTTGCCACTTCTGACAATGATTTTAGAAATTCCGATGAAATGTTAGTATCCCCTTCTGCCTTACAAAGCTCTTGTAAACTCTGATTCTATAGTGGATCCCCTATCTCTTCCTGTCAACTCCTGTTTCTTCTTCTGCCATGTCGCCACACATGTACTTCTCCTCGTAGAGGCTTTCAG
This sequence comes from Schistocerca serialis cubense, assembly GCF_023864345.2. Lineage (NCBI taxonomy): Eukaryota > Metazoa > Arthropoda > Insecta > Orthoptera > Acrididae > Schistocerca > Schistocerca serialis. The sequence goes on along the minus strand of NC_064644.1, from coordinate 65,764,304 downwards.
TGTAGCCTCCGCTCTCTTCCCTGCATTTAAAAGTGGAATTCTCATTGCACTCTTAATGTTACAACTCCCAGTTTTAGTTCCACCAATACTTCTATATGTTGAGACAGTCCTTCCGACAGTCATTTCTTTTTCGTTTTCGCCTCAGCTACACTGCACTTCTTATTTTTTTCACTCTTAAGTGATTTGTGTTTCTGTTTTCCGAATATCCCTCAACATTTTTGTACCTCCTTCTTTCGCCGATCAACTGTTCTTCTGTTACCCAGTGACTTTCCTTACATCTACATTTTGCTCTCCAATTTCTGTGATTGTCCTCTTTAGAAATTTCGATTCATCTTCAACTGGACTGCCCCCGGAGATATTCCTAATCGCCGTATCTATAGCAGCTGAGAACTGTCTTCTCGCATCTCCCGGCATTTTTCAAGTATACCCAGAACTCAACTGGTCTTTCTGCTCCCTCATTCCTACTAGCATGGACATTTTCCCACAACACTTCCTTCTACTTTACCCCCTATATCCTATTCCTCCCCCTCCCCCATGACTACTACAGTGTCACCTGCGTATATATATTGAATTACCCGTTCAATGTTTTCATATACCCTCTCTATCTCTTCATTCTCTGCTTGCGGCGTTGGCAGGTATACCTCCGCTATTGTAGTAGGCGTTGTTCGCTGTAGATTCTAATGAGAACAACCCTATCACTGAACAGTTTACAGTTTCTCACTCTCTGTCCGATCTTCCAATTCGTAAGAAATCCCACTGCTGTTATACAGTTTTCTGCTGCTATTTTTTTGGTATCCATATTTTCGTCTCACTATGTACCTTTATTTTCTTTCCATTCCACTTCACCGACGTGCACTATCTGCACAGCCCATTTGTATTTCTCTTCTGAGATATTTTACTTCCCCTACGACACTCAAGCCTCTGAAATTGGACGCTCTGACTCGTATAACGTTATCATTTCGTTGGTTATTCAGTTCCCTTCCCATCGTCCCGTTGACAGTCCCCTCTAGAGATCCGAATAGGAGACCGGAATCTGTTGCCAATGGAGAGATCATCATGAATTTTTTTCAAGTACTGTTCTCATGTCCCGTGGATACACACTGTGTGTCTTTAGTGCGGTGATTTCTATTACCTTCTGCATCCTCATGCTGTTGATAATTCTTCAGCCATTTAGGGTCAGCTTTCCATCCCAAGAGTTAGAGTGTGCCCTGAACCCCTGTACGCTCTTCCACCCTCTTTGAAAAGTCCGTTTGGAGAATGAGGGTGACTATACCCGATGTCTTCGGCCACCATTGTTGACAATTTTTATTCAAAATTTAAGTAGAAGCGTGTTTAGATATCGGAACCGAGTATGTTTTGATTGCTAATCGAAAATGCCACCCGTGGACCATAGGTTCAGAACCACCTAATGCCTTCGTAATGTTTAAATCTGGCAAGAAAACAGGGGATTATAACAACGCTATGGACTTCTCGAATTATGAGAAGTGGCTCAGGAAGAGATTAATATCTAACCTACAACCTGATAGGTCCTCGTTGTAGATAACGTCCCTTGTCACAATAAACAACTGACTCGTGCTCCAACATCAAACTCACAAGGAGGAAATTGATGTCCTCATTAACAGAAAAGGAAATTAGTTTGCAAAGGTGCATGCTGAGACCCCTGCTGTATTCACTGATGAAAATGAACAATCCATGCCACAACACGTTGAAATATTTTCACCGAACGTGGCATACTGTGTTGCGACTTCCTTCATAATATCCAGAACTGAATGCTGTGGAGATGACGGAAAGAGTCAAGAAAGACGTGTCTGAAAGCATTTTGGCATTGAGAGTGGACAAGTTTTTAACAATTATAGACGAAAAAAATGATTCCATAACAAAAGAAGACTGGAAGGAACGCAGTCAGCACGTAAATAATTGAATATAAGAATATTTCAAGTGAAGCTTTACCGGACCAACCGCTGGAGATGATCGTAAATAAGGTAAGTGATACGTACTATTATAATGATGGAAGTAATAGAGATGCTGATTCCGCAAATGAAGATGCAAGTTAACCAGGTGGCACTGCCAGTGGAAGTCAAACAGACATGGCTACTGAAAATGAAGAAACTTGTGGTAAATGATTTTCTAAATGGGTTTTGTGTGTGGAAAAAACAACAGTGAAATTTCCATGGTATTATGTCACACTATGAACCGCATTATTTGCAATGTGCCTTACACTTCCCTATGCAATCTCGTGCAGTCTCTAACCCCTTTTCTCGTCCGTTATACTGAAATACCACTTCCCTCCCTCGCATTTCCCCTCCTGCGGATACAAGTGTCCTCTACTATTTGCGTGAAGTGTAAATACGCAGAACTCTTAATATTTACAAATACTGTACAAAAAACTACCTCGCCTCTCACAACAAGAAAAACAGGTAGAAGGTGACGGACACTTTGTTTTACTATGTCTATCGCACAGTCCTTCACGTGATTCTGAAATCGGTCACTAGATTGAGACACGGACGACGAATCGTAACGTGTTCCTAAGTAAGCCGTCCTCCAGGTAGAACACAGTACCATACTAATCAATTTTTGATGGATGTCGTTGTTATGAGCACAAATAAATACCGACTACATTCCTTCTCCATGACATATTCGATATGTTATTGAACGGTATTCTGTTTAAGTGTTTGCAAATGACAATTTTATCTTCTTCGTTTATGCTCACTTGTCATGGAACATAATAAGGTGTACAGATGTTTGTAAGAGACTGTTTCACAGTATAATGTGTATTTGCATTAATATATTTTTTAATTTTTTTACGATTAGACCACAGATTTTTGCAATAATATATAGCCTCGGTTCCGTTACATATTACAAAACCGGTACTAATGGAGCCTGTTTCCTTTCTTCTTGACTGACACACCTCTCAAGATATAGCCGCGCTGTCTTAGGCGCCTTGCCACGGCTCGAGCGGCTTCTCCCGTCGGAGGTTCGAGTCCTCCCTCGGGCCTAGGAGTGTGTGTTGTCCTTACCGTAAGTTAGTTGAAGTTAGATTAAGCAGTGTGTAATCCTAGAGACCAATGATCTCAACAGTTTGGTCCCATAAGAGTTTACCACAAGTTTGCCATATTTTTCTAAAGAAATTTCTGATGGGAGAGCACTGAAGAGCCAAAGAGATTGGTATGCCTGCCTAATATCGTGTAGAAACCCCCCAAGCACGCCCAAGTGCTGCAACACGACTCGTTTAATGTCTGAAGTAGTGCTGGAAGGAATTGACACCATGAATACTACAGGGCTGAACATAAATTCGTAAGAGTACTAGGGGGTGAATTTCTCTTCTGAACACCACGTTGCAAGGCATCTTAAACATGCTCAGTAATGTTCATGTCTGGGGAGTTTGATGGCCAGTGGAAGTGTTTGAACTCAGACGAAGGTTCCTGAAGCAATTCTGGACGTGTGTGTCGCACTGTCCAGCTGGAATTGCCTAAGTCCGCCGGAAAGCTCAATAGACATGAATGGATGTAGGGGATCAGACAGGATGCTTACGTACGTGTCACCTGTGAGTATCGCATCCATACGTATCACTGGTCCCACATCACTCCAATCGAAGGATGTTTATATGTGAACTCGAACGAGGCTAGTGTAATCAGTGACAGATATCATACACACATCAAAAAATGTTTCGCATCACCCCAGTTCCTAGAACTCCGGAAGACAGACGTTGACTGTGGATAATGTATCACAGGCAGAGTCCCTTTGACTGTTCAGAGATGTAACCAACCACGCAAGAGCAACGCATATTAGACGGACGGGGTCCGACAGCCGTTCACTTCCAGTCATTCCACCAGGAAGGAGGTACACGACTCGTTATGTCTGTAGTTCAACCATGCCTAGGCGGTCACTAGCGCGGTTCGATGGCGCACGAAGCTAGGAAGGGCTCTCAACAAGGGAAGTGTCAAGGCGTCTCAGGGTAAACCAGAGCTATGTTGTTCGGATATCGAGGAGATACAGAGAGATAGGGTCGTTGACGTCCAAGGGCTACTACTGCAGTGGACGACCGCTACCTACGGATTATGCCTCGGAGGAACCCTGACAGCGATGCCACTATGTTGAATAATGCTTTTCGCGCAGCCACAGGACTTTGTGTTACGACTCAAACTGTGCGCAATAGGCTAAACGATGTCGGACTTCAATCTTGACGTCCATGGCAAGGTGCATCTTTGGAACCACGACACCATGCAGCGCGGTACAGATGGGCCCAACAACATGCCGAATGGACCTCTCAGGATTAGCGTCAGTCTCTTCACCGATGAGTGTCACATATACACTCCTGGAAATGGAAAAAAGAACAAATTGACACCGGTGTGTCAGACCCACCATACTTGCTCCGGACACTGCGAGAGGGCTGTACAAGCAATGATCACACGCACGGCACAGCGGACACACCAGGAACCGCGGTGTTGGCCGTCGAATGGCGCTAGCTGCGCAGCATTTGTTCACCGCCGCCGTCAGTGTCAGCCAGTTTGCCGTGGCATACGGAGCTCCATCGCAGTCTTTAACACTGGTAGCATGCCGCGACAGCGTGGACGTGAACCGTATGTGCAGTTGACGGACTTTGGGCGAGAGCGTATAGTGGGCATGCGGGAGGCCGGGTGGACGTACCGCCGAATTGCTCAACACGTGGGGCGTGAGGTCTCCACAGTACATCGATGTTGTCGCCAGTGGTCGGCGGAAGGTGCACGTGCCCGTCGACCTGGGACCGGACCGCAGCGACGCACGGATACACGCCAAGACCGTAGGATCCTACGCAGTGCCGTAGGGGACCGCACCGCCACTTTCCAGCAAATTAGGGACACTGTTGCTCCTGGGGTATCGGCGAGGACCATTCGCAACCGTCTCCATGAAGCTGGGCTACGTTCCCGCACACCGTTAGGCCGTCTTCCGCTCACGCCCCAACATCGTGCAGCCCGCCTCCAGTGGTGTCGCGACAGGCGTGAATGGAGGGACGAATGGAGACGTGTCGTCTTCAGCGATGAGAGTCGCTTCTGCCTTGGTGCCAATGATGGTCGTATGCGTGTTTGGCGCCGTGCAGGTGAGCGCCACAATCAGGACTGCATACGACCGAGGCACACAGGGCCAACACCCGGCATCATGGTGTGGGGAGCGATCTCCTACACTGGCCGTACACCACTGGTGAGCGTCGAAGGGACACTGAATAGTGCACGGTACATCCAAACCGTCATCGAACCCATCGTTCTACCATTCCTAGACCGGCAAGGGAACTGGCTGTTCCAACAGGACAATGCACGTCCGCATGTATCCCGTCCCACCCAACGTGCTCTAGAAGGTGTAAGTCAACTACCCTGGCCAGCAAGATCTCCGGATCTGTCCCCCATTGAGCATGTTTGGGACTGGATGAAGCGTCGTCTCACGCGGTCTGCACGTCCAACACGAACGCTGGTCCAACTGAGGCGCCAGGTGGAAATGGCATGGCAAGCCGTTCCACAGGACTACATCCAGCATCTCTACGATCATCTCCATGGGAGAATAGCAGCCTGCATTGCTGCGAAAGGTGGATTTACACTGTACTAGTGCCGACATTGTGCATGCTCTGTTGCCTGTGTCTATGTGCCTGTGGTTCTGTCAGTGTGATCATGTGATGTATCTGACCCCAGGAATGTGTCAATAACGTTTCCCCTTCCTGGGACAATGAATTCACGGTGTTCTTATTTCAATTTCCAGGAGTGTATCTTCAACCAGACAATCGTCGGAGACGTGTTTGGAGGGAACCCGGTCAGGCACAACGACTTAAAAACACTGTTTTGCGAGTGTAGCAAGGTGGATGTTCCCTGCTGTTTTGAGGTGACATTGTGTGGGGCAGACGTATGCCGCTGGTGGTCATGGGAGACGTCTTAACTGCTGTACGACACTTGAATTCCATACTCCGACCGATAGCGGAGCCATATGGGCAGCATATTGGCGAGGCATACGTCTTCGTGGACGACAGGTCGTCCTCCCCCCCCCCCCCCCCCATCTTGTAAATCTTGTCCTTCAGGATAACGACATCACTCGACTAGAGTGGCCAGAATGTTCTCCAGAAATGAATCCTATCGAACATGGCTGGGGTAGACTGAAAAGGGATTTTTATGGACGACGTGACCCACCAGCCACTCTGAGGCATCTATGCCGAATCGCCGTTAAGAATTGGGACAAGGTGGACCAACCGTACCTTGATGAACTTGTGGGTAGTATGCCACGAAGAATACAGCACGAGTCACTGCAAGAGGACGTGCTACTGGGTATTAGGTGTGTACAGCAATCTGGACCAAAACCTCTGAAGGTCTCGTTGTATGGTGGTAGAACCTGCAATTTGTGGTTTTTATGAGCCGTAAAAAGGACGGAAATAATGTTTATGTTAATCTCTATTCCAATTTTCTGTACAGGTTCCGGAAGCCTCGGAAACGAGGTGATGCAAAACGTTTCTTAATGAAATTTCACTGAAATCAATTGAAGGTATCACTCGATTGCAATATTATGTTTTTCACTTGTCTGCAGTGAAGTTAGGCGACATGAACCATATAATGAGAGGAAAAGTGATTGCGTAAATAGACAAGACAACAACTGCATAAAATATGTGATTATATCATGTCTAATATTGTAAGGGATTGATACATATTTTTGTCCAGGTGAGGATAATACAGTACCAAAGTAGCTACGTTTTAGTCCAGTGCGTTACAAAACGCACTTAATTAAAACAAGGAAAAGGAATTCTGGAAAACTTGTAAGTGGTACCTTCGAATACGTGTTGCATAAAGTATTTGAAGCTAAAGCGAATAAAACAGAGAATCGACGCAGTGTACCATCTAACGCTTTTCATAAACTGAGTGGTCCCTGGCACTGGGAGAGTTATTTTGTCAGTTAAATACACATCGCAAAAGTGCAGAAACAAACCGAAATAATATACCGTAAAGTGTGAAAATAAACCAAATTAACATAATGCGTTTAAGCTGCGAAAGTCGCGCTTATGTTGCCGGTTTGTGCTGCACCAAAGTTTATCATAAACTGAATACGTACATTTGAAATTTTAATTCAGATTATTCAGCTAGCATTGTTATTTGATTAGTTCAGTTGGTACATTAATTTTGCTTACGACACGTTTTGGTAGAATTAGCTTCGTTGGGTCCTGATTTGATTTTTCCGCCGTGAACCAGGGACAAATGTAATTACTTTGTTTTAATTGGAAAGCATCTGTTTATAATAAAACGTGACGTCACTAGTTGGAGCAGAGTTCATGCGCATTTTTCATAGGGGGATAGTACTTGCTACTTAGACGCTATCACTAATTGCTAAAAAGCTAACGTTGTGTCATTATATTAAGATTTATAGGGATATACCTGGTGTTTACAATTAAACTTCCCATGTTTAACTCTTAATAACACAGGAACTAATTACCTTACGAGGACCAAAATATGTACCATTAATGTTAAGGACACGGGGAAGAGAAATAATGCAGAATCAGTTCAACTGCAACGCTTTTTATGTGCTGCTACGGTATCTCATACTATTACATTCCGGTACCTTTATTGCTACCTTTATTGCTACAACAAGGGCTCAGTATGGCACCCAACGGTGCCCAGAAGAGTCTGAAAGCGCAGGATTGAATTCTGCATAGCAGAATGATGTATGCACGTAAGTATGCTGGCTACCTCTCTGATATGCTGCGCTTCAGATCAGCACAAATGTAAATATTCCCCTGGTAAACCGTGTCCTTCACGTAGCCCCACAGGCAGAAACTGCAGGCAGTGAGATAAGGTGATCTTGCCGGCCAAGTATTTGGAAACGATCGGCTGATAATTCGATCGTTTCCAAATGTGTTTCGGAGAACTAGGTGAATTTCCCGAGGGATGTGTGGTGTGGCCCCATCTTGCATGAATACTGTAGAGTTCAACGCGTCACTCTCCTGTAGGGTGGGAATGACGTGCTGGCGAAGCATATCGCAGTAACGCTGGCCAGTCACTTACAAGTCTTTAGTCCGTGAGCGCCAAACTGTTCAAAAAAGAATGGGCCAATGATGAATGTAGCAGTGAAGCCATACCACACGGTGTCACGTTCTCCATACAGAGGCACTTCATGGATAGTGACTGGAGGTGAAGATCCCCAAGCTACGAAATTCTGTGTGTTCACCTCACTCGTCAGAGAAAAATTAGCTTCTTATGTCCATAGTATGGTCCAAAGCCAGCCCTCATCAACTTCAGTCCTTGTGAGAAAGTGGAGAGCGAAGTCAACACGTCGTTGTGCGTCCTATGGTGCAACCTGCTGTACGATATGGATCTTATAATGGTACCATTTGAGAATGGTTCGAAGCACTTTCCTTACAGTGGACCACGGGATTTTCAACGATCGCGAGACAGCACGTGCACTGCCTGACGATCGGGAACTACACGCATAGTAGTCTGGCAAAGCAACAGCGATTACATCAACCACCTGTGGTGTAACCGGTCATTTGCCTCTTCCCGAGCGAATCCCTGTTCTCCAGTTGATTCGAACGCACAGCTGGTGAAGAAAGGGGACCCTTTCGCAACCTTTTCCGTCAGCGATATTGTCACGTAGGAGAAGGTGTAATTAGATGAACACTCACTTCACTTAACGATGATTTATTCAGCACTTACACATACAAGAGCGCGGAGCGAACTGCCTCCAGCCAGAACACATACGGTATATATACCGTTACTGAACATTCCAGTACAACTTTTCTTGACTTTTTGGATACTTCTAGAATGTACTCGAAACGAATATAGAAATTGAAGTTTCACACTTCAAGTGAGTTCTGAACTCACGACCTGCCATACAACAGTCTAGAACCATAACCACTACACCGTGGTGACTATGCTACTCAACTTCATCTGCGACATTTGTCCTTCATTAAGAGAACAGCGTCTCGGTGTTACGTCGTCCTAGTCCGGTAACGAGTAATCGGTCCTGCATACTCCGACTCCCGACGACTGATGTTCGCCCTGGCGGTGATCTTCCAACTACTTTCTTTGCCGCTACGCTCTTCGTCACCTTTCCGGTTGTTGCCTGACGCTGGAGCTTCGAATTTACCCTGGGTTGCAGGATCCTCATAGGGCTTCATTCGAAGGACGTGGACCGTATCTCTGATCTTTCGTCGTCGATCTGTCGGGGTCGAAATCTTCAACTTTATAAGTAACATCAGACAACTGTCTTACAACTTTATAAGGTCCAAAGTAGGCGCCTGAGGAACTCAGAGAGACCAACTTTCCGAACAGGAGTGAAGATCCAGACCAGGTCACCAGACTGGTGGACAACAGGCCGGTGGCTCGCGTCATACCTTCGGCGATCGTTTCCTTAAGCCTACAGTGTGCGGAGCCGAGCTAACTGACGAGCTTCCGCAGCTCTGATTAACACCTGGCCGATGTAATCGACGTCCACGTCATCAAGTTGTAACGGAAACACAGTGTCCGTCGTCGTAGTCGCCTCACGCCAATGCACCAGGTAAAATGGCGTAAATCCTGTGGTGTTTTGTTTGGTGGTGTTGTAGGCAAACGTTACGAAAGCATCTCATACCAGTTGCTCTGCTCAACATTTACGAACATTGACAGCATGTTGGCCAAGGTCTTATTAAGGCGTTCAGTAGGCCCATTAGTTTGCGGATGGTAGGCAGTCGTCATGTGATGAGTGATGTTCCACCGACGGTTTATCTCTGTCACAAGATTCGATTGAAAAGCTTTCCCTCCATCAGTAATTAACGATCTTGAGGCACCGTGTTTTAATACAATGTATTCCACGATGAATTTGGCTACTTCGAATGCTTCGGGTGTTTTCACGGCTTTTGTAATGACTTTTGTAATGTGTGTGTCTGATATCAGTGCAAACAATAACCCACCAATTGCCACTACCTGACGTTGGAAATCGTCCGAGGAAGTCAATACCAACAGGCTGGAAAGGCGTTTCGGCAGGTGGAATTGGTATGAGTAAGCCAAGTGGTTTTTTGTGCAACTGCTTTTATCCTCTGTCACTATCGACAGTGCGACACATAGTGACGGACACTCAAAAATAAATCTGGCCAGTAAAATCTCTTGCGGATTCTATTGTATGTCTTAATAAATCCTAAATGTCCGGCCTCAGGTGTGCCATGGAATTTCTGTAGAACATCTAAGAACAGCCACGCGGGATTAGCGGAGTGGTCTAGGGCGCTGCAGTCATGGACTGTGGGGCTGGTCCCGGCTGAGGTTCGAGTGTGTGTGTGTTTGTCCTTAGAATAATTTAGGTTCAATAGTGTGTCAGCTTAGGGCTTGATGATCTTAGCAGTCAAGTCCCATAAAATTTCAAGCACTCTAAGAACATGTGTTTAGGAATCACTGGTAGCCACCTCTTTCCAAACGGATCAAAGTTTTTCTTGCAAAGTAATCCATTAACTACCTTAAATTGTCCTTTCATATCCTCTGACCAATTTAAGGCAAGCATAATTTGATATATCTTGACGTTCTTATTCAGCAGGGAGATCTTGCAGTGCGGCGAGACAGTCACTGTCTTTATTAAAGTCTTGATAGAATTGCACAGGGTTTCTTGAGAGACAGTCGGCATCATCTACATCAACATCCACACTCCGCAAGCCACCTGAAGGAGTGTGGCGGAGGGTACTTTGAGTACCCCTATGGGTTCTCCCTTCTATTCCAGTCTCGTATTGTTCGTGGAAAGAAGGATTGTCGGTATGCTTCTGTGTGGGCTCTAATCTCTCTGATTTTATCCTCATGGTCTCTTCGCGAGATATACTAGGAGGGAGCAATATATTGCTTGACTCTTCGGTGAAGGTATGTTCTCGAAACTTCAACAAAAGCCCGTACCTAGCTACTGAGCGTCTCTCCTGCAGAGTCTTCCACTGCAGTTTATCTGTCATCTCCGTAACGCTTTTGCGATTACTAAATGATCCTGTAACGAAGCGCGCTGCTCTACGTTGGATCTTCTCTATCTCTTCTATCAACACTACCTGGTAAGGATCCCACACTGCTGGGCAGTATTCAAGCAGTGGGCGAACAAGCATACTCTAACCTACTTCCTTTGTTTTCGGATAGCATTTCCTTAGGATTCTTCCAATGAATCTCACTCTGTCATCTGCTTTACCAACGATCAACTTTATATGTTCATTCCATTTTAAATCACTCCTAATGCGTACTCCCAGATAATTTATGGAATTAACTGCTTCCAGTTGCTGACCTGCTATTTTGTAGCTAAATGATAAGGGCTCTATCTTTCTATGTATTCGCAGCACTTTACACCTGTCTACATTAAGATTCAGTTGCCATTCCCTGCACCATGCGTCAAATCACTGAAGATCTTCCCGCATTTCAGTACAATTTTCCATAGTTACAACCTCTCGATATACCATATCATTATCCGCAAAAAGCCTCAGTGACCTTCCTATGTCATCCACAAGGTCATTTATGTATATTGTGAATAGCAACGGTCCTACGACACTCCCCTGCGGCACACCTGAAACCACTCTTACTTCGGAAGACTTCTCTCCATTGAGAATGACATGCTGCGTTCTGTTATCTAAGAACTCTTCAATCCAAACATACAATTGGTCCGATAGTCCTTGTGCTCTTACTTTGTTCATTAAACGACTGTGGGGAACTGTATCGAACGCCTTGCGGAAGTCAAGGAACACGGCATCTACCTGTGAACCCGTGTCTATGGCCCTCTGAGTCTCGTGGACGAATAGCGCGAGCTGGGTTTGACATGGCCGTCTCTTTCGAAATCCATGGCAATGTGATACTCTTGAAGACGTAGTGCCCACCTGGCGAGTTGTCCTGTTGGATCCTTAAGACCTGTCAACCAACAAAGGGAATGATTGTCTGTAACAACTGCGAATGACCTTCCATAGAGATACAGTCGAAATTTGCACATGGCGCAGATCACAGCAAGATATTCTCTTCCTGTAACTTAGTATTTTACCTCGGCTTTTGTAAGTACCCTAGAAGCATAGGCTGTATCCTTCTCTTTTCCATCCGAAATTTGCACCAGAACAGCACCGATCCCATACCCACTGGCATCTGTGTGTAGTTCTGTAGGTGCTCTCTCATCATACAGACCACGTACAGGGTCAGTCGCCAGAGCTTTTCGCAGCACATCGGAAGAATCTTGTTGAGCACCACCCAGATAAATTTAGCATCAGCTTTTAACAACTCTTAGAGTAGCTTGGCTTTGATACAAATGTCTTTGATAAAACGATGGTAATAAGAACATAGTCCGAGGAAGCTTCTCACATCTCTAATACTTTTAGGAATAGGAAATTCCGTTATAGATCTCACTTTCTCTGGGCCTGGCCGCACACCTCCGTTTGTCACAAGGTAATTTCTTATCCTCCAGAGAGACACTTTCTTGGATTAAGATTCAGTCCGCCTTGTTGGAGACACTTAAGAACGGCCCTCAGTCTCTTTACGTGTTCATCAAATGTCTCTGAGAACACTATAATGTCATCTAAATAACAAAGACACTTCGTCCACTTCAGGTGACTTAGAAGTTTATCCATCATCTGTTCAAAAGTTGCTGGGGCATTACAGAAACCAATCGACATTACCTTAACTCATACAAGCACTCAGGGGTGATGAATGCAGTTTTCTCACGATCAACCTAATCTAATTTGATTTGCCAGTATCCCAAGTACATGTCCATGGTTGAGAAAGACTTAGCCCCCTTCAGATAATCGAGTGTATCGTCAATTCGTTGAAGAGAGTAGGCGTTCTTTTTAGTTATCTTAATCAACACAAATGCGCCAACGGTCATCCTTCTTCCTGAACAGAACCACTATTGACGACCATGGGCTCTACGAAGGCTGTATGATGTCATTCGCCATCATTTCCTCTACCTCGTCGCGAATTGTTCAGAGTTCCGTTGCTGACACACGGTATGCTCTCGGCTTATTGGTTGATGGTCTCCAGTGATAATCCGGTGCTTCACCGTCGATTTATCTAATTTGCTCTTCACATGCGAAATGAAGCATTCAGGGAACTCTTGAAGAATGGCATGTAGCTTCATCTGTAGTTCCTTAGTGAAATCTGGCGATAATCGAGCTAGAAGATCTTGTCTCGTAGTGGTAGCGCTACTTTCGCCCACAGACTCGGTATGGGAGGTTTCTATGACGCTCAGCTGTTCTGCAATTAACTGCTCAGCCTTAGCTCTGCACATGTGTCTTGGAAGCATTTGCGGTTCTCGGCGACAGTTAACTATCTACTATTTACCGAATCCGTTCTTAAACGACACTACAGAGGCTGGGAAGACCAAGTTATTCTATAGTGGTATGCTTCTCTTACATTCCACTACAAGATCCACTGGCTGATACATGGTATGACACATCAGAGCTATCTTTCTAGTGCTGACAGCTGGAATGATCACTTCATCCAGCACACGTAGCGTCCACACAATCGTCTAGCATAATCTTCGGGCGACCATAATTTATAATTGCGTGTCAGTGTTTCAAAAAGTCCCATCCGAGAATGACGTCATGACTATACTCTTGTAAGACGAGGAATTCTAAGGGCTGCGTATGGCCACTTATACCTACACGACTGGTACATCTTCCTCTAGGTTTTACATATTTCCCATTAGCCGCCTTCAGAAGAGGTGTCTTGCTGTCGACGAATACGGTTTTCTGCAGATGACGACGGTACTTCCTCGAAATGACTGAATATGATGCTCCAGAGTCCACAAGAGCTTGGCCTGGTCGGCCGACCATGAGGATATCGACGTAGTTTCCTGTCATTTTTGTAATGATCGACGGAGGAGGATTTTCTCTTCGGCGGCCTCACCGCCAAGGAAGGTCGCACCTTTTAGTATTCCAGGTTGCGGCGGCTAGGTGACGCTAGGAGCTTCAAAAACGGCAATGGATGCCTTGATCGGCTTGTTAGGAAGCATCCTCTCCAGCGACTAGCTTGCGGCTATGGTGACCTGCGTCGTCCTGCACCTACATTTTCTTGTTCATCTTCGTCGTTGGCGATGGCTAGGATAGGTCTGCTGTCTTCTGGCGCGGGCGTCATCAAATATCCGCCTCCTTTCTCGACAACAGCGCACCACATGTCCCGGTCGTTCGCAGTGGAAACATACTGGTTGATTATCCTTGGTCTTCCAGACTTTAGTCTTCCTTGGTGCCATAACAGGTTCCTCATGCAGTATTGTAGGAACGTAACTTCGCCTGGGTCTCACCGTTTTAATGGGAAACGAAGGACGAGACATTGGGTTCAATGTCTATTCCATTTCCACCCGAATGACCTATTGAAGCGTCTCGGTTGTTGCTCGCCGTGTAATCCATATGCCTTCTGAACTTCCTCTCTCACTATCTGACGAAGAACGCTAGTGAAATCAGTTCCTTCCTCCATCACAGACATGGAGACGATGTTTGGAACATGTTGAAACTTCTGGGTTGTAGTCTTTTTGATGCATTGTCTCGATATACTGGCACCATTTTATGAAGTCGTCTGCTGTCAAAACCTCCTTCAGGAGTCTGGGACCGTGCGCCGGGGGTTTAGAATCCGCGCCCGATGGTATGGACCTCGATTACCACTAGAGGTCTCTACAGCCGTCGTTCCATAAGCTGTGGCTGAGTTCGTCCTGGCCACTGAATAAACTGAGAGCGCCACGGAGGAGCTTGTGGTCCCAGCAGCCAATAGCGACGCACCATAACCCGTATATAAGCACTTGCCTCTCGCTCAGCTAAGCAATCTGATATTCGTGTGTGTCTATCGACATCTCGGCTACAGACATTGTGTTTACCGTACTTTGTTTTCTTTTACGTATGGACGTTGTGGATTCGTTTGTTTGTCACTTGTGACCCCGTTGCTTCTTGCGTGTCGTCGTCGTAAGGCCTTGCTCGGTCGTCCATCGTAGTTTATATCCGTCCCTTCCTTTCCGTTTGTTTGTTCGTGGGCCACTCCCCTTGGTCCCGCTACACTTCGTTCTCGGCAACCTCGCGACCGGAACTCTCGCGGTTACTACATTTTGGTGACGTGGAAAACAGTGCTAGTTGTTAGCATGAAGGCGGAGTTGGTCCGTCTGCTGGAGCAACAGCAGCAGCTCATGCAGCAGCAACAGCAGCAGCAGCAGCTCCAGTTAGACATCTTACAGCAGTCGCTGCGGTTGCTAACGGACAAAGTTGATGCAAGGGACGCACTGCCACAACAACTTTCGAGTACTCGGAGGTCCGATGCTATCCCACGTCTGCCGACTTCCTCCCATGTAATGACACTGAAGAAAACTGGGAAACATACTTACATCGGGTGAAACAACATTTCACGGCTTTTCAAGTGACGGCGGATGACTCCTTGCAGCTGTTGTTGTTTTTGTCTTGGGCCTCCACAGACACGTTCTATCTACTCTGCAAATTGACACCGTTGTCCGATCCTGTGGCTCTCTCTTTCCATGAGATATGCCTTTTACTGACAAACTATTATTCCCAACGTTACCATGTGGTCGTCTCTCGGCTGGAGTTCCACCAGTACCATAAACAGCCTGGTCAGTCGTATCATTCCTGGGTCATGGACTTGCAGGATCTCAGCCGTCGATGTGATTTTACGTGCAAAAATCAGCGGTGTTAGGCTTCGTATTCGGGCTCCTTGATCCGGAATGTGGTGGTTCAGCTGGCTTCCGATCCTGAAATCCGCACTGCGGAATTGAAACACGATAAACCCTCCTTGAAAGAGATTCTCCACATTGACAACTCGTATGAAATTGCTCAAGCAGCTAACGAGCGTCTTATGGCGAGGCCGCAAGTGGCGGCGATCGAGGCGTCCTCCCTCGGGACGAAGATGTGGCCCGACCGAAAGAGGCAAGCTCCATCGGGACTCCTATTTGTCCGACGTCTCTATGGCAACGGCGCCTCCGGTCGCCCGTCGTCGCCGGTCGCGGGGCCTACTTCCATCTTGCCCACAGTGCTTTACCACACATTCTTGAGCTGATTGTCCCCATCACCGGAAAACGGGCACGCTGTGTAACAAGGATGGCCACATCCGTACGGTTTGTCGTAGTCGCTCGACTCGCTCCAGTCCTGACCCTCCTGGGCCTCAAGATACCGTTCATGCTCTGCAATCGGTCGTCCCACAGGATGGCCCATCAGCGCAGAAGCTGTTCCTCACTCTCCGCCTTTTTACTGAGGATGTCAGTTTTCAGGTTGACACTGGAACCAGCGTCTCCCTGATTAATATGGCGGCATATACCCGACTGGGCTCCCCTGAGTTATCACCTCCCTCTCGCTGTTTGGTCGCCTACGGAGACGGTTCCATCCGCCTTCGTGGGCAGTTCGTCGTCCAGGCGACGTACGAGCGGGTTCCCTGGTTCCCTATCGTCTTTGTCGTCGACCATCCGTCGGCTTCGAATATTTTTGGCCTGGATGCGTTTCAACTGTTTGGCTTTTCAATTTCTGACGAAGTTAAGGTCGTTTTCATATCTGTTCCTCTTCAGGACTTGGACGATATGTGCTCCACACGTTCTCGGATGCGCTTCCGATTTTCAGGCGCACATCACACTTCGGTCAGATGCACAGCCTCGCTTTTTCTAGGCGCAGCACCTTCCGGTGGCCTTACAGCCATCAGTCAAGCAGGAACTTGATCGGCTCCAGGCCGCTGGTGTTCTGGAGCCTGTGACTTACAGTTCCTGGGTGACACCATTAGGTGTACAATAGATCCTTTCAGCTGTGTGGGGACTTCAGCACAACTGTCAATGCTCAATCTCTCGTAGAGACTTGCCCCATTCCCTAGCAGGAAGACCTTCTCGCCAAGCTTGCTGGGGGAGGGAACTTTTCAAAGATGGACCTGGCTGAGGCATACCACGAGTTATCCTTGGATGCCGATTCTCAGAACATCATGATAATCAACTAGTCATTCAGACTGTGCAAGTACAATCGCCTTCCCTTTGATGTCTCTTTGGCTCTGGCCATTTTCGAGCGGTGCCTGTAGCAGCTTACACAGCCTTTCCCCACCTGCGTGAATTATTTGAACGACATCTTGGTTACCAGACATTCCCGCAAGGAACATTTGCAAAACCTCAGTGCCTTAATTTATTCTTAGCAATCTGGAGCTTTACGCTGTCAGCTGGACAGGTGTTGATTTTTAAAACGAAAGTGGAATTCTTAGACCCTGGCTTAGCAATGATGTTATCCGACCTTCGCGTCATAATCTATATCTACATCTACATCTACATTTATACTCCGCAAGCCACCCAACGGAGTGTGTCGGAGTGCACTTTACGTGCCACTGTCATTACCTCCCTTTCCTGTTCCAGTCGCGTTTGGTTCGCGGGAAGAGCGACTGTCTGAAAGCCTCCGTGCGCGCTCTAATCTCTCTAATTATACATTCGTGATCTCCTCTGGAGGTATAAGTAGGAGGAAGCAATATATTCGATACCTCATTCAGAAACGCACCCTCTCGAAACCTGGCGAGCAAGCTACACCGCGATGCAGAGAGCCTCTCTTGCAGAGTCTGCCACTTGAGTTCGTTAAACATCACTGTAGCGCTATCACAGTTACCAAATAACCCTGTGACGAAACGCGCCGCTCTTCTTTGGATCTTCTCTATCTCCTCCGTCAGCCCGATCTGGTACAGATCCCACACTGATGAGCAATACTCAAGTATAGGTCGAACGAGTGTTTTGTAAGCCCCCTCCTTTGTTGATGGACTACATTTTCTAAGGACTCTCCCAATGAATCTCAACCTGGTACCCGCCATACCAACAATTAATTTTAAATGATCATTCCACTTCAAATCGTTCCGCGCGCATACTCCCAGATATTTTACAGAAGTAACTGCTACCAGTGTTTGTTCCGCTATCATATAATCATACAATAAAGTATCCTTCTTTCTATGTATTCGCAATACATTACATTTGTCTATGTTAAGGGTCAGTTGCCACTCCCTGCACCAAGTGCCTATCCGCTGCAGATCTTCCTGCATTTCGCTACAATTTTCTAATGCTGCAACTTCTCTGTATACTACAGCATCATCCGCGAAAAGCCGCATGGGACTTCCGACACTATCTACTAGGTCATTAATGCTGCTGCCATTGAGGCTCTTCCTCGTCCCCTGAACTCCAGATGGTTTTGGGCAAGGTTACTAATTACTTAAAGTACTTACTCCAAGCTGCCTCCGTTGCTCAACTCCTCAATCACTTGCATCGCCTTTTGATCTGTCTGTGACCAGGATTTTCTCCTTTTAATGACGATGCTGAAGTTCTCTCCGGACTGACCCTTGGTTGTGACGTATGATGCGTCGGCATACGGCAATGGGGCCGTCCTCGCACATCGGAATGCCGATGGCACCGAACAGCCCATCGCTTATGCATCTAAGACATTGACCCCCACACAACGGAACTACTCCCAGATTGAAAAGGAAGCCCTGGAGATCGTGTTCGCCGTCCAAAAATGTCCGACCTAACTCTTTTGGGCACATTTTACCATCCTGACGGACCATCAACACTTAGTTACGCTTTTCGAACCCCATCCTCACTTTCCAGTTTGGACGGCTCAGCGTCTCCAACGCTGGGAGTTATTTTTACGAAATTACGGTTACACGATCCGGTATAAGCCCACCACCCACCATGCTAACCCAAACGCTTTGTCACGTCTCTCAGCGGGCCCCAATCCTCTGATTGACCAACAGGAGGTCCTCTGCTTTCACATTGATTCTGCCTGCTAATTGCGCTGTACAGTCTGCCTCATGGCTTCTCACATTGCCACGGCTACATTCCGAGTCCTTATCTTGTGGCAGGTTCTCCGCTATGTGGTCCGTGGGTGGCCTTCCTATATTACTTGACAAATGCGGACTGATTTCAGCCCAGGCGCCACCTGTCCCACAGGCTCTCCGTGATCGACGACGTCTTTCTGTTGGCCACAGGGTCAGATGCCCATCAGGTGGTCATCCCTCCATTGAAGGCATCAGGTGCTCAGTTTTTTACACAGCGGGAACTGAGGTATGTCCCGCATGGAAGTTTTGGTTCGCCAGCATGTGTATTGGCCCGGCATCGATGGCAATATTGACCTTCTAGTCTGCGGGTGTGCTGTGTGTGCGTCAGCAGGCGAGATCCCTTCAGTCATATGCACCCTGGCCTGTGCCCCGCTGGCCCTGGGATCTCATCCATCTCGATTTCATGGGCCCTTTTTTGGGGTCCATGCGGCTATGTATCATGGATGCCTAATCCAAATACCCATTTGTCGTCTTCATAGCATCCACCACCACAGAGGCCGCACTCATGGCCTTCTCGTTATTGAGGGCCTGCCTCACACATTGGTATATGATACTGGCCCCCAATGCACAGCATCCTCTTCCAGGTCTTCTGTCAGTCCAATGGTTTCAAACATATCTGTAGCTCGCCTTTCCACCCTTCAGCCAATGGCGCGGCGGAGAGACTTGTCTGCACATTTAAACAACAGTTGATGAAGGCTGTCGTAACATCTCCAACCACATAGGCCCTCACTCTGTTTTTGAGCAGCTATGGCACCATGCCAATTGACGGACATCGTCTGGTGGAGCTCCTCCATGGACGATAGCCGCAGCCTCTCCTCCATTTGCTGATGCTGTACCCCTCCCGAACCCCACTCCCTGCGCTCTAAGCGT
Source organism: Schistocerca serialis cubense (assembly GCF_023864345.2). Classification (NCBI taxonomy): domain Eukaryota; kingdom Metazoa; phylum Arthropoda; class Insecta; order Orthoptera; family Acrididae; genus Schistocerca; species Schistocerca serialis. Next base: position 65,744,700 of record NC_064644.1, on the reverse strand, counting down.
TACGCCCCTAGCGCAGCCACGTGGGCCTACGTGTACAGGTGCAAGCCGGGTTGGTGACCCACCATGCTCTTCGCGGCCCATGGGCGGTGTGTGACGATGGCGCAGACATCGAAAGGGTTGGAGCGCAACCATTACAACCAGCTCTGCTCATGTGCCCCTGTGGGACTCCCGCCACCACTGCCTCTTCTCCCATCCTCGGCACTTCCGAGGATTTTTCCCATCCTGCGCGCAAGTTTCGGAGAGGTCTCTACAGCTGTCAAGCCGTAGGCTGTGGCTGCGCAAGTCCCTGGCCTGCGTATAACGTGAGCACGTGGTACCAGCAGCCAATAGCGATGTTCCGTATCCTGTATATAATCGCCTGCCTCTTGTTCAGCTAAGCAGTCTGATATTCGTGTGTGTCTATCGACATCTCGGCTACAAACCGCGAGTTTACCGTACTTTGTTTTCGTTTACGAGAGGACATTGTGGATTCGTTTTGTTGTCGCTTGGGACCCCGTGGCTGATTGCGTGTTGTCGTCGTAAGGTCTTGCTCGGTCGTTCGTCGTTGTTCGCGTCCGTCCTTTCCCGTTCGTTTGTTTGTTCGCTAGCCGCTCCCGTTTGGTCCCACCGCGCTTCGTTCTAGGCAACCCCGCGACCTTTCCGGTCGCGGTTACCACAAGGAGTAGGGCTTGATACATGTCCTCAGAACCACCCTTCATGAGATGTGCTACCTTACGTTCCTCCGTCATTATAGGATCCACTATTTTACACAGTACCAAGACGTCTTGAATGTAGTATGCTGTAGTTTCTCCTGGTCGCCGTGCCCAGCGCTTTAACTTTACCCTTGTACTTCTGTCGTGTCGCCAAAATACTTGCGCAGTTTCGCCTGGAATACTTCCCAGCTTGTGAACTTCTCCTCATTGTTCTCATACCATTTCTTGGCAGTGTTCTCCAAGTAGAAAAATACGTTAGCTAAACACACAGTGTCATCCCAGTTGTTAAATTTCGCAATACTCTCATATACCTTCAGCTCTTATTTGGATCAGGGCCATCATCACCAGAGAACCCGGAAGAATGTCTCATGTCCTGGCACACAATTGCTGTCACCGTAACGTTCTCCTTCTGCCTCCGATAGATTTCGATCTATCGAATATGGCTCGAACTCGGGTTTCTCGCCACGTAAACGGCGGCTCTGTCGTGGCCTGATGGGAGCCACTGTGTCGTCGATAATGTGCACTATCACAAGTTCCAATACCAGTGCCTCTACCAGAATAATGTCACGTAGAAGAAGGTGTAATTAGATGAATGACGAACACTCACTTCACTTAACGAAGCAATTGCTCACGGCGAACCGCCTCCGGTCAGAACACATACCGTATATACACAGTTACAGAACATTCCAGTACAATGGTTCTTGACATTCGTGGATACTTCAAGAATGTACTCGAATTGAATGTAGAAATTAAAATTTTTCTGTTGAGGTTGAAGTTTTGAACTCATGATCTTCCAGGAAACAGTTTAGTATGATAATCACTACACCGTGCTGACTGTGCTACTCAGCTTCTTCTGCGACAATATTTTCGACGTACATCTGCAGCATTACTGTTGTTTTGATAATACGGCTTCGCCAATACTACCCTACTCCTTTTGTGCAAGCTCATGTTGATTCGTCAGCAAATGCACTCCGAGTGGTCCGGTGTGTGAGACTATGAACCACGACGTCTGATCACGGCACCTGGTGGCCATATGTAGAACTCGACGGTGGTGCTGTGACGAATGAAATTATCCTCCCCGTCCTGTGGACATTAGTAGTACATACTTTGGTACACGTACTGTAATTAGTTTCCTTGTTACAACGTGTTAAATAGGGAAAGGGTAATTATAACTATCCACTATAAATAAATAAATGTCGTGTGGCTAGTGCCTCCCGTCGGGTAAACCGTTCGCCTGGTGCAGGTCTTTCGATTTGACGCCACTTCGGCGACCTGCGCGTCGATGGGGATGAAATGATGATGATTAGGACAACACAACACCCAGTCCCTGAGCGGAGAAAATCTCCGACCCAACCGGGAATCGAACCCGGGCCCTTAGGATTGACAGTCTGTCACGCTGACCACTCAGCTACCGGGGCGGACACTATAAAGCTACAGTGAGTATGTGTGCAGTCATACTAAAGTACTAGTGTCTTTGAAGATCCGATTGAGGGAAATGTTGAAGGTCAACGCACTGGATCGTTTCTTTATCGTGTATCTACCCAGAAACTGTGCTGTTGTTTCCTAAGAAAAAGTCATAACAGCCTTCTTCCACTATCTGTGGATTTGGAGTTTTGGGTAAGTATATTTGGGGGAAGTATAACCTACCTTAGAACGTAAGTAATGAAGGATGTTCAAAATGTTCAAATGGCTCCGAGCACTATGGGACTCAACATCTTAGGTCATAAGTCCCCTAGAACTTAGAACTACTTAAACCTAACTAACCTAAGGACATCACACACACCCATGCCCGAGGCAGGATTCGAATCTGCGACCATAGCAGTCCCGCGGTTCCGGAATGCAGCGCCAGAACCGCACGGCCACCGCGGCCGGCAATGAAGGATGTGTAAAGTAAGAATGTGTATACTATCAACACGGTATAAGCTATAGAAAATACCTCAGCAGCGTCATTTATACAAAATTTCTGGAAGAATGTTGAGATGGAGTGATGGAGATCTCTTTAATTCGTCAACAAGCAAGTTTCCTCTGAGGAACGTATTGTACGTATCTGATTCTTAAACTAACCCAGTACACAGAAGCGTACTATTTTACAGCTGTAAAATTCATGGGTCTGATATCTGCTTGCGGCACTGTCAGTCTCCACATATTTGTTAAACGGGGCCTGTTGGCTTACCGAGTATTTGTTCCAATGACAATGAACTTCGATGCAACCCAGCTGCGAACTTTCAATCATAAACACCCATGGGAAAATTAAGCTCTGTGCATAGCGAGAACGAGTACAATCACGTACAAGATCACGACCATCATCGTCACCGTCGTTGTCGTCTTCAAGTATTAGGCCTGCTTACCTGTTCGGCCTTCGAATTGTTCACGCCAACTCCTTAAGGGGCATCCAACATTCCCCTTGCTGGTTGGGTTAAATTGTGTTACCGCTGTAGTTATTCTATCATTATCGAACGTTGGACATCGTCTTTCCGCTTAAGTCGCCGTTTTTCAGCAATATTTGTATTGGTCTAACAATTGGTCCTTGTCTAAAACTGGTATTTATTTTATGACCCATCAACGAATATCTCTGATGCTTAGATTGGTCGTAACGGATCGATGATACGGTCCATCATTCGCTACTATACAGCAGCTATTCCTTTCTAGAGTTTAATTGACGTTTGTTCCCGTACGTTAAGACTTAATGTTCGTTGTATCGTTCCACAGAAATACCTTAATATGGCCAATTTCTGATCTACAACATTTGATAAATTTTGTGACTCACAAGCTCGCATCTTGTAAAAGCAGCATTGCTATAACGCAGCTCCGAACCCAGGAATAATATCTTTAGGATGATTAGTTGGACATAGGGTTCTCAGCCATCAACTTTCTGTTCAAAGCCATTGTCAGACTGCTACCTTGTCTGGCAGATGTCTGTTCAAATCAAAAGAACCGGAAACGAACTGAGTAAGTCGTACACGTTTAATTAGTAGGACTGTGGGTTTCGGTGCTTTCCTAGATATACACTATATGATCAAAAGTATCCCGACACCCCCAAAAAATACGTTATTCATACTAGGTTCATTGTGCCAGAAACTCGATATCAGCGACCCCAGTTGTCATTAGACATCGTGAGAGAGCAGAATGGGGAGCTTCGCGTAACTCGCGGCTTCGAACGTGGTCAAGTGATTGGGTGTCACTTCTGTGATACATCTCTACGTGACATTTCCACACTCCTAATAATCCCTAGGTCCACTGTTTCCGACGTGATACTGCAGTGGAAACGTGAAGAGACAAGTACAACACAAGAGCGTAAAGGCCGACCTCGTCTGTTGACTGACAAAGACCGCCGACAATTGAAGAGGGTCGTAATGTGTAATAGGCAGATAACTATCCAAACAAGCACATAGGAATTCCAAACTGAATCAAGATCCACTGCAAGTACTATAACAGTTACGGGGAAGGTGAGAAAACGTGGATGTTATGGTTGAGCGGCTGCTTATAAGCGACACTTCACGCAAGTAAATGTCAAACTCCACTCGCTTCGTCTAAGGAGCGTAAAATTAGGATGATCGAACAGTGGAGAAACGTGTGGAGTGACGAATCACGGTACACAATGTGGCGATCGGATGGCAGGGTTTGTGTATGCCGACTGCCATTGAGCGTCATCTGCCAGCGTGTGTAGAGCCAACAGTAAAATTCCGAGTCGGTGGTGTTATGGTATGGTGGTGTTTTTCATGGAGGGGGGCTTGCACCCCTTGTTATTTTTCGTCTCACTATCACAGCACAGCTCTACATTGATGTTTTAAGCACCTTCTTGCTTCCCACTGTTGAATAGCAATTCGGTATGGCAATTGTCTTCTAACACGATCGAACATCTGTTCATAATGCACGGCCTTTGGTGGAGTGGTTACACGACAATAACATCCCTATAGTGGACTGGCCTGCACAGGGTACTGACCTGAATCCTATAGAACACTTTTTGGGATGATTTGGAACGCCGATTTCGTGCCAGGCCTCACCAACCGACATCGATACCTGTCCTCAGCGCGGCACTCCCAAGAAACCTTCCATCACCTGACTGAACGTATGCCTGCGGGAGTGGAAGCTGTCATCAAGGTTAAGGGTCGGTCAACGTCATATTGAAATCCAGCATTACCGATGGAGGGCGCTACGATCTTGTAAGTCATTTTCAGACAGGTGTTCGTCTACTTCTGATAACATAGTGTATCAGCTGGCAGGTATAGCTCCCTCAGATAAATGTCGAAAAAGAAATCTTGTCACTAAAACAAACCTTTCATTACATTATAAACCGAGTGAGGTGGCGCAGTGGTTAGAACACTGGACTCGCATTCGGGAGGACGACCGTCCAAACCCATCTCCGGCCATCCTGATTTAGGTTTTCCATGCTTTCCCTAAATCCCTTCAGGCAAACGCCGCGTGGTTCCTTTTAAAGGGCACTGCCGATTTCTTTCCCCATCCTTCTATGATCCGAGCATGTGCTCCGTCTCTAATGACCTCAATGTCGACGGAAGGTTAAACACTAATCCCCTCCTCCTTTTCATTGCATTATTATGTACCAACCGTCCAAAATTTGAGAAGCAGGAAGAGTTTACTGAGATTTGGCACTATCCATCCTTTAACCACCTCCATTCAAATGAAGAATGGTATACGGAAGAAACGATCTTCATTGGCAAGACACCTTCTGGCCACGGAAAGGAATACGTGACGGAGTTTCCACACTACTACGCTCTGAAACCCTAGATTTAATTGATCACCAAACTTCGACGTATCCAATCATCACTACAGTCTGAAACTGCAGAAGTGTGAAAGCCGGTGATAATTTCCTCTGCTGCCGAGTCTGTCAGGCAGTTCGAAATCTTTTGAGATTCCCGTTTTTCAGCACCCATGGAGTAACACTCCATATAACTGAACATATATGCTTTAAGCAACTTTTTGCCGGCCGTAGTGGCCGAACGGTTCTAGGCGCTACAGTCTGCAACCGTGCGACCGCTACGGTCGCAGGTTCGAATCCTGCCTCGGGCATGGATGTGTGTGATGTCCTTAGGTTAGTTAGGTTTAAGTAGTTCTAAGTTCTAGGGGACTGATGACCTCAGAAGTTAAGTCCCATAATGCTCAGAGCCATTTGAACCATTTAAGCCACTTTTTAAGTTTATTATGTAATCTCCTTTTGGTGTGTATTTGCACTAATATTTCAGATAAGAAATACGATGAGTATCTATGGAAGGGGTGCACTATACTGACCCTAGTGACAAGAACGATGTAAACACAATATCGTCCTGTCTCCCTTTTCTTGTATAACGTGGGACTATATGTTGGACGTGTTTAGCATATAAATGAGATATTTGTAACGTTAGTAGCTACCCACATCTCTCAAGAGTCAATGATGGATTGAAATGGCGATGAATGAATAAGAGCATGGATATAGAAATTTGTGAAATTTGGAGAGACATTGAGAAATGCGAAAAAAAAAGAAGTAGATTAATTTCAGACATCTACGATGTAACTGACGCCCCCCCCCCCCCCCCCCCCTAGAACCATGGACCTTGCCGTTAGTGGGGAACCTTGCGTGCCTTAGCGATACAGATATAGCAGTATCGTAGGTGCAACCACAGCGGAGGGGTACCTGTTCAGAGGCCAGAATCACGTGAGGTCCCTGAAGAGGGGCAGCAACCTTTACAGTAGTTGCAGGGGCTACAGTCTGGATGAGTGACTGATCTGGCCTTGCAACATTAACCAAAACGACCATTATTTGCTGGTACTGCGAATGGCTGACAACAAGGGGAAACTACAGCTGCAATTTTTCCCGAGGGCATGCAGCTTTACTGTATGGTTGAATGATTGCGTCCTCTTGGGCAAAATATTTCGGAGGTAAAATAGTCCCCCATTCGGTCGTTTGGGCGGCGAATACTCAGGAGGATGTCGTTATAAGGAGAAAGAAAACTGGCGTTCAACGGATCGGAGCGCGGAATCTCAGATCCCTTAATCGGGCAGGAAGGCTAGAAAATTTAAAAAGGGAAATGGATAGGATAAAGTTAGATATAGTGGGAATTAGTGAAGTTCGGTGGCAGGAGTTACAAGTTTTCTGGTCAGTTGAATACAGGGTTATAAATACAAAATCAAATTAGGGTAATGCAGGAGTAGGTTTAGTAATGAACAGAAAAATAGGAACGGTGGTAAGCAACTACAAACAGCATAGCGAACGCATTACTGTGGTCAAGATAGACACGAAGCCCACGCATCCCACAGCAGTATGCCAACTAGCTCCGCATAACACAAAGAGATTGAAGAAATGTTTGATGAGATAAAAGAAATTATTCAGATAATGAGGCGAGACGAAAATATGATAGTCATGTGGGAAATGGAATTCGATAGTAGTAAAAGGAAGAGAAGGAAAAGTAGTACGTGAATACGGAATGGGAGTGAACGATGCAAGAGAAATTCGCCCTGTACAATTTTGCACAGAGCATAATTTAATCATAGTTAACACTTGGTTTCAGAATCATAAAGAAGATTGTATACGTGGAAGAGGTCTGAGATACTGGAAAATTTATATAATGATTATATAATTGTAAGACAGTCAAGAACCAGGTTTTAAACTGTAAGACTTTTCCAGGGGCACATGTGGACTCTGACCACAATCTACTGGTTATCAACTGTAGATTAAAACTAAAGAAACTGCAAAAATGTGGGAATTTACGAAGATGGGACCTGAATAAATAGGAAGAAGCAGAGGTTGTAGTGAGTTTCAGAGAGAGCATTAGGAAACGATTGACAAATACTTGGGAAAGAAATACAGAAGAAGAAGAATGGGTAGCTTTGACAGATGAAATATTGAAGGCAGCAGAATATCAAATACGTAAAAGGACGAGGGCTAGTAGAAATTTTTGGGTAACAGAAGACATATTGTATTAAATCGATGAAAGGAGAAATTATAAAAATGCAGTAAACGGAACAGGTAAAAAGGAGTACAAACATTTCAAAAATGAGATCGACAGGAAATGCAAAATGGCTAAGCAGGCATGGCTAGAGGACAAATGTAATGATGTAGAGGCATATATCACTAGGGGTAAGGTAGATACTGCCTACAGCAAAATTAGAGAGAACTTTGGAGAAAAGACAACCACTTGTATGAGTATCAAAACTCCGATGGAAAACCAGTTCTAAGCAAAGAAGGGAAACCAGAAAGGTGGAAGGAGTTTATAAAGGATTTACACAAGTACGATGTACTTGAGAGCAAAATTATGGGAACAGAAGAGGACATAGATGAAGATGAAATGGGAGATATGATATGGTGTAACGAGTTTGACAGAGCACTGAAAGACCTAAGCCGAAATAAGGCCCCGTTAGTAGACAACATTCCATTAGTGCTACTGATAGTCTTGGGAGAGACAGTCGTGACTAAACGCCTCCATCTGGTGAGCACGATGTATGAGACAGGCAATATGCTTTCAGACTTCAAGAAGAATATAATAATTCCTATCCCAAAGAAATCAGTTACTGACAGGTGTGAAAATTACCGAACTATCAGTTTCGTAAGCCACGGCTGCAAAATGCTAGCACGAATTCTTTACAGACGAAGGAAAATCTGGTACAAGTTGACCTCGGGAAAGATCAGTTTGGATTCCGTAGCAATGTTCGAACACGCGAGGCAGTACTGAACCTACGAGTTATCGTAGAAGTTAAAGGAAAGGTAAGCCTACGTTTCTACCGTTTGTAGACTTAGAGAAAGCAATTGACTATGTTGAATGGAATACTCTCAAATTTTGAAGGTGACAGAGGTGAAATAGAGGGAGCGAAATGCTTTTTACAATTTGTACAGAAACCAGATGGCAGTTAAGTTGAGGGCATGAAAGGGAAGTAGTGGTTGGGAAGGGAGTGAGAGAGGTCTGTAGCCTATTACCGATGTTATACGATCTGTGTATTGAGTAAGCAGTAACGAAAACAAAAGAAAAATTTGGAGAAGGAATTGAAATCCATGGAGAAGAAATAAGAACTTTGTGCTTCGCCGATGACATTGTAATTCTGTCAGAGACAGCTAAAGACCTGGAAGATCAGTTGAACGGAATTGGCAGTGTGTTGAAAGGAGGATATAAGATGAACATCAACTGATAATGGTCGAAGTAGAGAGGATATAAAATGTAGACTAGCAACGGCAAGGAAATCATTTTTGAAGAAGAGAAATTTGTTAACATCGAGTGTAGATCTAAGTGTCAGGAAGTCTTTTCTGAAAGTATTTGTATGGATTATGGCCCTGTATGAAGTAAAACATGGACGATATATAGTTTAGAGGAGAAGAAAATAGAAGCTTTCGAAATGTTGTGTTACACAATAATGCAGAAGATTAGGTGGGTAGATCATGTAACTAATGAGGGGGTACTGATAAGAATTGGGGAGAAGAGGAATTTCTGGCACAACTTCACTAGAAGAGGGGATCGGTAGGTAGGTCATGTTCTAAGGCACCAAGAGATCACCAATTTAGCATTGGAGGGCAGCGTGGTGGGCAAAAGCCGTAGAGGGAGACCAAGAGATGAATACACTAAGCAGATTCAGAAGTATTTAGGTTGCAGTATCTACTTAGAGATGAAAAAGTTTGCACAGGATAGATTGGCATTGAGAGCTGCATCAAACTATTGTATCGAATGAGGACCACATCAGCAACAACAACGATATAACTGAAAGTATTAGTATGTCGTAAGCCGTTATCATAGGGCAACTTCGGAATAACGGCGATTATACTACGCACAAACGTCGTTTACTATGATAATCATAGTCCTTAATTCCGAAATTTAGGTTTATTTGTGTGAGATGTGGAATGGCACAGCCAGCACGTGCTGTATCTCCAGCAACAGGTTTGACACTGCCACTAGCCGTACAGGCATGTGCAGCGATTTGTTGAAGCTACAGTCTGCTAAAGACAGTACCCGTTGAAACAGAATGAAAACAACTTGACATCAACCCGTTTTTTAACACAGGTGGTGGTTTTTAACGGAACATTCAGCTCTACTACAATAACGTTTGATGTCAAATTAGCCAGCAGAGGTATAAGCATCGCAACGAACAGTGCTGCCATGATAGCGCTACATCGCTTCCTTGAGCCACGTACGAATGGCGGTGTTAGTCGATGTCCTTCAACGGGGCAAGTGTTTAGGTTCCCGTCTGACCACTCTGTACTCAGATCACATTCCGGGCTTGCTCCGCTGTGCCTAGCTGCTCATCAACCAGAATTCGTATAGCCAAGACAATGAGGTATATTTCATTGTAGTGCCCAAGACTTCAGTCATCTCTAAGTACCTCGTCACTGGACCTCATGCTACCGCCTTTCTGGGCTTAGTGTCAACTGTCGTTGAAGTCAACGTCTTGTTGAGCACTATTTTAGGACTGTCCTCTTGCAGCCTACAGCTATCTGCTGACCAAGCATGCTGGGCTTTGTTTGTGTAAGATCATACAAGTACAAGAGAAGTCATTGGCTTTCAGCGTGGACAAAGCAGTATGGTATGAATATGACGTCCCTCGGAAAATGTGTTGTGTTATGTGCCTTAGACTGGATAAACGAACAATTGTCCTTTGCTACCTGGGATCTTCCATCCTCTATCACGAACACTGCACATACCTAAAACAAGATTAGTCTCCACTATCAACCAACGACGATAGTGATGAAAAATTTATCGAAGAGGAGTATAATGAGATGTAATCGTTGTGTAACGTATAAATAACAAGTTAAATATATAAATTTCGTGTTTCACTTCTGTGGTAGCCATGCTATGACTCACTATGATATGACTGCAGGATGGAAAGGAAGTTGCGGCAGTGAGCAATGGTCTGGAATTTATCATTATTATGGGATAATTACATCACTTCTAATTAAGTCTTACTACAGCTGGAAACAGTGCATTGTAGTTATGACAGTCATAGCTAAAACAGTTGATGCACGGGCCAGAAGCCACCTATCTCGACACAGAGATCGTTAGAGTGTTTCGTTGAGTTGCATAATCTCATCTCTTAAACATCGAGCACACGTGGTCATGGGTTGTAGGGAGACTGGCAGACTATTACTTGGCAGTCTATCAGACTGATCAAGTCTGGCAAAAGACTGAAGTAGCTTGTAATAAAGTTCTTGCATTGGTCCTCCACCTTGGAGTTGCCACCCAGCCGGCTGAGAGCTATCACGCCTACCAGAAGTGTCTGTTATGTGTGCTGACATCCGATTCACACCCTGCATATCGTGTAAGCACTTACAAACTTAAATAATGAGAAGCCCTCTCCAGTTGCCGTGTGGAATTTCATTTCTTTTTCCTTTTCTTTTCTTTTTCTTTTTTTACTTTATAAGCATTTCTCATGTGTTTCTGAACTGCCGTACCTATGCTTGATCTACTATACATGTATATAACTGAAGATGAAAAACCAAGGCTTAAGTTTATGTTAATGGTCAAATTGACTATAAAACCTAAAGTTGGGGAAGAAATGTTCGAAATATATAGATATAAGTGTCGTATATTTAAAATCGTGTTTGTTTAGTGGTATTGTGAGAATGTTGTCGTCTCAAGACGAAAATATTCATTACATTACAATCATTGTTTGGTTTACAAACAATTATGTTTTGGCGTATTCGAATTTGCATAGTGTATACGTAGGAAAAAAAACTACTTTTTAATAAAGGAGCAGAATTGTACGCGTAGTGCACAAAAATTGATCTACAGGGAATTACAGAGGTTTTTTATAGCTTCGATGTTAATATATATTGGATGATAGCAAAGTTTGAATGTTGCGTGCACTGCATCTAGGGTATATTTACAAACTCTACCATCTAGATACCATCCAGAAAGAGTCACAAATTTGCGGAGTAACGAAGTTATCAGTAACGGGGTGACAGACGTCCAAGAAATTGTTGCCTTTAGTATGCATTGTTCATTGTGCGGCACCGGTAGTGCTCTAAATACAGTTCTACGTAGAGACTGAAGCGATCTTCCATTAATTAAGCGAATACTTATGGAGCGCTTTCAGAAACTAATACTTACAAATTTGTTCAGCTACCTGGGGACACCAGGAAATAGTGAGTAAGTTTCCAGAAGACGGGTCAAAACATTTTTTAGAGTAGAGAAATTTTAAAGAGGACGTGAGGCGGCCTAAAATCCTAGATGATTTTACCCTCGATGACAAAGGCCACGGACTGATATTGCCTTATTTAAGTAATACATATATTCCTCCTACGATTCTCTTTACCCATAATAAGTAGAATTTTCTTATTAGCTGTCCTTTCTTGTGTAGCAATTATGATGGACAGCAATGTATACTGAAACGTCAATTTTCAAACAATATAATACGAAAATGTCACTAAATTATGAATGTATGCTATTCATTTATGGTGCTGACGTAGACAAATACACTTTACTATGTCAGTTACGGTGCACGTAGTCTGCCTTTTTTCTGGGGAAAAGCAAGCCGCAAAATTTTTAATGTGAAAACTCCTAAGGTTTTTTATATAAGTAAAATATTATTAAAATTCACGCCATTATTCTTCACACCCACATACTTATTTCTCAGCTCACTCTGCCAACGAAGACATTTGTGCTAGTGACAGACCAGATTGTTGATACCGCCACTTGTAACGCCGGAAATGCATATCATCCTATTTCCATCTATTGTACTATAAACTTTTTCCTTATTTGGTTACCTGAAAACATGACATTTCTGTTTCATTATATATTGTAATTGTTTTACAATTTGTATGTATGTACTCATGCATTTATGTCGATGTATAATTGGTTCTTTTGTAAATATTATTTGTATTTTTACGCTGGGTCTTGCCTAGGAAAAACTATGCTATCGAACGATTACATCGATAGGTCGTGTGGAGAACCGAAGTGTTTAGTATCTTGGATAGTGTTAACTCTGCCGCGTGGAGCGCAGGCGGAGCTGAGTCTGGCTGGAGTCGGGCGGTGGAGCAGTTGTGTTGAGTAACGCTCCCGCGAGTTGCCGCGCTTTCGGGGTTTGGCAGCATGTAATTTCGCTCCACTTGCTATGATAGTTTCTGACACGGTGTCGCGGACGGGAAACATTAGCTGGCACACATCAAAAGCCCGTTTCCCTGGTGACCGTGCCGAGAAGAAGGCGCGGCATCGTCCAGCTTCTGCAACAGTGATGGCCGACAATAAGTAACCGTCGCCACCTCCTCGATCGACGACTTCAAACCTTCAATCAGCCGACAAGGAAGACTGGAAGAAGGTAAAGTTTTAGAAATGTATGGCAGACCTCAGCTTTTCAAACTGTTCCATTTGCATCACTAAAACACAGCAACTTAGCATAAACCTTTGTTGCTCATTGTCCCAATTGCATTACCAAGCAGGGTCCCTTCCTTTTCCGAAATGAACCCGAATGTCGTTGAAATTCAAACGCCAGCATTAAAGTAATATCATTCCATTTCACTGCTTTAATTTCAAAGTTCAGTTGAAGTATTCATAGCTAGCTGCAATAAACAAACATAAATATATTTATATTACACAAGAACAGATTAAGAGCGCGACTTTTGTTACCATATTTTAGCTTACCTGTGCCTTACCTGCTCAGCTTCAAAGTTAAATCTCTTATTTCTAAATTGCGTAGATTCAAGTTGCTTTTGAGATGATTGTTGAGGTAGCCCAAGACTAACTTTATTTTATTTTGTAGTGCTTCAGAAACAGAGTTCATTATTAATTTCAGTCAATAAATTAACTTTCAATTTTCCAGTATTATTAATTCTTTTGCTAAATTAAGTCTGAGTGTAGCGAAATTTATTACATCTAACAAACATTCAGTTTTCACACAACACGTGTCAATCTTCAGTTGCCACGCTTTTAGTGCTAATTATATGTGCATTAACCTTTCCTTTTCAGTTATTATAGTAGTTGTCCGTAGGACTGGCGACCGTAATTTTCTCCAAATCTCAAATATCTAAATAACGCCAGTTAATTATTAACGTAACGACCGCACATTTACTTTCTTTATTAACTTTACCCTTTTTCAGAATTAATTTCCACCAATTTCATTTGAATTTTTCCTTTCATTTAGATGCAACCCTTCCTTCCTCTTTACCGACAGATTAACTTCGGTGACGATTGCTTTTTCCAAATTTCCATTAGGTACACTCGGTTAAATTTTTCACTGTCATTAAGGTCGATAAGTGAGGGGGAGGTTACACACTGTCAAATGTTTGTCTACGGAGTCACAGCCTCACCTCTGTTTACATCGTTTCATCAATATTAAAGTGAAGTCCTCAAATGCCTTTTTAAGTTCTGGAGAGAGATGGGACACTTTGGAGGATGATCGGTGACAGTAAACCCAAGGCATCGGATTTTTGAAAATCTTGCAGCGCTCGTGAGTAGACTAGCATTGTCGTGCTGAAGGGAGGGGGGGGGGGGGGGGTGTTCTTGTGCAGATAAACTCTTATAATTCGGAATTCCATTACAGCATGCTGTTTCTCACAAACCAACGTAGTTACATCATACACCACCATGTAACAAGCTACAATTCTGAGCCCTCTAACGACAAAGGCCTACAAATACCTAGGCGTGAAGACTAAAGGCGTAGAAAGTTAGTAACGTTTGTTTCATTTAAAACATTTAAGAGTTTTCACATAAGAAATTCGGAAGCATTATTTCTCACCACGCCCTTGTACACATAAACATAACTGAGTTTGCTCGGAGCCCTCATATCACCAGTCCTACTAGCACATTCCTGTTTTGTCTGTTTATTTTCTCTCTTTTTTCTGTAACGTTCTCAAATCTTGTTTATTGTTGAACAGATCTTGTTTCTCAACCACCACCATGACAGACTAATATGTGGCCTCAAAGAAAATGAACCCCATTTAGTTATTGATTTTGCTCCTAAAGCCGAACTCTTCGTTGAAATCGTGAGAGACCGTAACGTTGTGGACGTAGGGGACTGTATAAGCGATGTAACGTGGCGATCAGTACCACAGGGACGCTTCGCTAGCTGTGAAGGCCCTACAGGAACGCTGAAAAGTGCCGGCGATTCGGAGTTCGTAATGTGCACATAAGTTGAAGAGGCACAGAAGAACACTGGAAGATGTGATTAAATATTCTGACCAGCATAAGAGATGGGAACATTGTGGCTGTGTAGATTTAATAAGAGCTGTTGGCAGGTTAGGCTAACAGAATATGACTACGAAGTCTTTCGCGACGGAGTCCTTGCATAAAAAGTTCTCGGTTTACATTCCGCATCAAATTTGGATGAAATCCCTAGCTTTGACGCGGCAAGTACACCGAGTACTTTTTATGCAAGGCTAACAGAAGGCAATAATTAATTGTACCACTGGTAGAAATATTAACAATTGTTCCACAAGGACCACTGTTAATGCCAAAGATGGGTATAGTGTTCTTTGTCGGTCAACCACCCTTACAACCTTTGCAACTTAAAACCTATAAGAGAAGAAAAATAATACATGTAAATTTGCAGAAAATTTTCTGATGTACAGATGTTATTCAGGATGCTTTAACCAATTTTCTCTTTTGGAAACGACGAACTCGGAAGAGAAACGATTTAGCACTGATATCGACCAATTTTCAGTGTTACAGGGAGCGCACAGGCTCACCTCGGTCGAGAACTTGGATTTTAAGATAGCGAACCAAATTATAAAACATGTTAAAATTTAAACTGTGAACGTGGTCCGTATTTTTACTCTTATTGCACAGGCCTATGGAGACGTCTTGGCCGTAAAATGTGAAAAAAATCATCGTCACTCTGCTTTCCGCAGTCTGCTTTTCATCTTGTTGTACTTTAAGCACGAGTGCTTTCTGTCTCAATTCACCGTTTTGTCAGTTTTGTTTTGAAGTACCAGTGCCATTCCCATGAACCCGTCAGAGACATCTAGTCGTACAATGAGTTACTTGCACGAATGTGGCGTATTGTAGCAGTCATTTGCAGTTTGCAAAGGAACAGTCGGTACGGAAATTGTGCTACGAGATTGTAGGACACTGTAACATATTTATTTTTCTTTTTGTTTCTTACTTTTATTTACTTATTAATTGTAGTGGTCATATTGAGAAGAACATTGAGAGTCAAAGGAAGTATATCAATAGTTATTGTGACGTAAATTAGAGTTTGTACTACTTCCATTATGAGTGGCTTGAAGTGGGGCAGTACCCAATTGTAATGTAAATTTATTAAATTATACGCCGTTTATTGCCGGTTATTTGGGACTTCTATTTATTTTAGGCGTTATGAGTTCATGGGAGTGTCGAGATGTGGAATTGTGTCTAGGAAGAATTCAAATTTGCTTTCAAATATATCACATGAAATAATGGGTGGTTGAAAACTGTATGTCCCAGTGGCTCTAAAACGAACCTTCGCCTTAAAACCTCTTATTGTTTACTTTTTGTCAATTTCTACTTGTATTTGTTGCTTACTATTATAATAAACGTTTCTTTTGTTAAATATTTGAGAATTATATACCAAAATGAAACTTTTACCTTAAAACAATGGTTGTTTACCTTTGCTATTTTCTTCTTGTACAGCTTGCTTGCTACGATAATAAGGGTTAATTTTTTTAAATGCTTCTAGTTTCTTTTTCTTCTTTTGAGACTCGAAGGATTCCTGTAGATTTAATCAATTATATCTTAAGGATATCTACAACACCATATTCGTTGACTGACAACCAGCTTGCAGCTCCACCGGCATTTCTCTTGCATCTTTCTTGCTTTAGTAAAACATCATATTAACAAAATTCTATATAGTAATTCTTTTGGACTATCTATCAAACTATGTTACTGATTTATATGAAACATAGAAAGCACAACATTTACTGATGTATTACATGAGAATGTTTAATACTCGAAAGGCCCCTAATTAATTTGCACATGTAAACAGTTAGCTTCATCTCTAAGTAAGGGATTAGCGCAGGGCTTAGTTCATACGATCTGTTAATTGACAGCAAATATTGCCCTAACTAATAGCCTATCATTTAGGGGTAGTCAAACAAACACCTGAAATTAACTAGATTATTAATTAATGTCCAAAAGAATATTTAGGTGTTCGGTCTCCCGATGCCAAATCTTTTCAGTAACGGAAGCGCAAATCATATAAAATATTGTTTCTCGTGGAAGTAATTCCTGAGACAATAACGTTGTTACTGGTGGAATAGTTCTGAGTTGTTTAAGCTTTCACTGAATAATCCGATCTCTACCTCAGCTAGAAAGTAAACATCATGGCATTCGCCATAAGCGATACAAAGAAACCACAGAGTACTTTCATCTACACTGCCACGTGGGATTTCTAGTACTGCCCTTCCGGAAAAAGACACATTGTCTTCCGACAAACATTTAAGATGGTATAATTCGTAAAGTATAGTCTTCCAACAACACCGGCCTTTTGATGTAACTTGATAATTTTTGTTTCGACATGACAATACTGTTGATAAAAATTATGACTGAAATATCAAGGATTCCGTAATTAAGATTTACGAGGGGACCTACTCTTGTTTAAAGCGAAATACATTTCTGCAACTATGCCTCTGATGTGGTGCATTGCCAGTAACTATTTATTTTGGCACTGTCAGAATGTGCAGAAAATATGACAACGTATATCTCTCAACATTACTTTAAAATTAGTATTTTCAAAACATATTTTGCGCTACTCGGTATTATCCATGGTCTACTATTGCATCAGAGAGATCTTTAAAAGACGGCAGTAAATGTATTCAGGGAATAGCATGGCAAATTGTTTATTTTATGTAAGTACACACAGAAAGCTCCATCACAAATTAATTTCGCAAGCTAGTCACAACATTCTATTATCATACGCAGGAACAAAACACAATGAGAAGGACCGAAAAATTCTTACATTATGGGAAGGATAGAATTCTCATTACACGGTCATCTCACGACGTGTTGTTATTTTTTTGTTGTTGCTTCTCTGCTTCAAACATTATTGCACTCAGCGATATAACCATAAATAAACATATAATCCTTTATTATATAGAGAGCGATCGAAATTTCTTACCCAATTTAAATATACAAACGACCCAGGAGACTGGAAACTACAGTTATGCGTAAATTCTTTGTCCCAAAACCAGAGTTCTCCATCCTATTAGTAATAACACTGATCAAATAACATTTTAATTTCAATAAACATTATGTTAGGAGTCTCTCCGTCCTTTCGCAGTGGGTCACGCGGTTACAGTGTTTCGGGCTATACGCGTTCTTTCTTACTCGGTGTGTTGTGTTCGTAATGAACTGTTATATTACTCTGTCGGTGGCTTGCCCTTAAACTGAGATATTGCGGAGTGTATTAATGTCTTACTGTGGGACAGTACAATGCGAGTTGCTGTTGCTACTATGAGCATTCCAGAGTAGCCAAATTCTGGAGCTGGATATTCACTGGACTATGTGAGATTTGTATCGTCCAGTATTTGCTTACACAGCAGATATCCTTTGCCAAGTGCCTCTATTAGGCAACAGCGCAAAAAAACGTAGTTACTTACTGTAATTATAGATTCGATTTACACACATTTATAAATCACAGCATTGTCTGCTGTTTCCACGATGACCAAGAACTGAATGAAATCATCACGCCTCTGTAAAAGGTGGATTCGCATTCTGAACAGGTGGGCCAGAAAATAGGAACAAAAGATGATTCTCTAGGGGGGGTATTATCTAATGTCACTCCTGAATGTTTAGTCTCCGTGGCTTTACATTATATGCTAACTTGTCTTGTGAACATTTGCCTGAATGCTGACTGTGGTTACTTTCTCGAAAGCGGCTTCCAATTTGTTGTTGCACAACAGCCAAGTCGATGCATTTCTGGGTGCCTAGTTCCTTCAAAAATCACATTAGATCAAATATTGCTTACTGATGCGTGTGTTCCTGTGCGTATTTATTCTATGGAATCAGCTTACGACAAGTTAGCACAGAATTATTTTTACTTCCCGTATGTCTCTCTGCCGAAGATTAGATGAGTAACAGAAGATCATATGCCACGATTTCTGTTACACACGAATAACTGATTTCTTCCGTTATTTTTAGGCACCATCTCAAAGTCACTTTTAGAAAAACAGGAAAAAATGTGGTAGTCCACACGATAAAACACAACCTGGAGAAGTAACTCAAACGAACGCATGAGCTATCGACGCGATAGACGACACAATAAGTACAAGTGAGAAAGCACCATGGTTAAGAAAATAGGTTATTTTTTGTGGTTAATGGGGCTCAAACATTTATCTGTTAATTGTCATCCAATTTTTCACGTATTTTCGAGGAAACAGGTTGAATGACGAAGGGTTTACCTGGATAAGGATACGGTCTATTTCTTCCCTACGTGTGTTAAATTGATCTCATGTTTCGCCTCTAACGGGCACGCTGTCCACGAGACATCTTACTTACTTCTTGTAAACAAGAGATTATCTGCACCCATATCTATACTCTGAAAGCCAATGTGAAGTGCATGTTAGTGGATACTTCCTAATTTACTAGTTTTAGAGCTTTTCCCGTTACATTCACGCTTAGATCGCGCTGGATTTATCATAATCTTTTCGTCACGATCCGAATGGGTATGATATGAAGGGGGTTGCAATATATTCTTAATGTTGATTCCTGAAACTGTCTCAGTAAACTTTCGCAGGACAGTGCGTCTGTCTTCAGGAGTCTACCAGTTTAGATATTTGAGCATTTTCAAGACAGTGTATCATGCGTCAAACAAACTTGTAGAAATTATGCGGCTCTTTCCTGAATACGTTCAATATCTCCTGTTAATCCAATTGATACAGGTCCCACACACTTCAGCAATATTCATTGTACATGATGACTCTCCTAAGAGTCATCAGGTGCATTTTCCCTGCTGTTACGCCAGACACTAGCAATTTTGTTTTGGCAAAGCGTAGCTGAAGTCAGCTCATCACGTGTTTCATGCGACGCTCAGCGTCAGCGGAATGCGTCTGTTTATGTTTCCCGTTCCAAACGAAATGATTTTGTATCGGAATCTTACGTGCCCAGTGGACACAGCGCTACCAGATACTAGCTTCACCGATGCGCGTTAACAGGAACAGTAAAACACGAGGAATAACTGGTACACCAGTAGCGACTGAACAGCACATTACTGCCTAGCGGTAGCAGTCATGGCGGGCCAGAGCAGTGCTGTCACTGCTGGAACACTCGTTATTCTTCGAGTTTTACTGACCCTGTTAATACATATCGATAACACGACTATCACACTAGATTAATCCGGTGACACTCTGTCGAATGGGTACATACGATTCCGCTTTAAAAATCATTTTGTTTGTAACGTGAAACAAACCGACGCTTTAGAAAACCTTCAGCAGTTACACTGGGATGAGGTGTACAAGGAACCCGATGCTAACTTAAAATATAACTTATTTCATGCTACACTTGTAAGAGAATTTGAAAACTGTTTCTCCAAATAATAGTTAAATCTAATTATATGAAACCATGCAAAAAACCTTGGCTTACTAAAGGAATAAAAATATCTTGTAACCACAAAAGGGAACTGTATCTAACAACAAGAAAACGTAATGACCCAGAAACAGCCAAATATTATAAAAACTACTGTGCTACATTAAGAAAGGTTATTAAAAAGTCCAGAACCATGTGCATCATGTCTGAGATAAATACCTCAGATAACAAAACCAAAACAGTTTGGAATATTATTACAAGGGAGACAGGGCAACCAAGAGTACAGGATGACGGCATCACCATCAAAGTGAATGTAAACTTGATAAACAACAAGCTGGAAGTCGAAAAGGTTTTGAATAATCATTTTTTAAATGTCGTAGAGAAAATAGGATCTAAATGTTCATTAGAAGAAGCATGGCAGTTAATGGAGGAGGCCTTACCCACACCATTTGATACAAGTGAAATTCCACCCACGTCTCCTTCTGAAATTAGGAAGATAATAAACTCTCTCAAGAATAATAGCTCACAGAGAATTGATGGCATTTCCAGCAGGGTAATAAAAGCTTGTTCCAAAGAAATAAGTGGGATTGTTAGCCGCATATGTAATAGCTCTCTGAAGCAGGGTATTTTCCCAGAAGGACTGAAGTATGCCATTGTTAAACCACCTCATAAAAAGGTGATACTTCTGATGTCAACAACTACCTCGCAGTCTCTCTTCTGACTGCCTTATCCTAAATTCTTGAAAAAGTAATGTATTGTACAGTAGCTTCACACCTTTGTAAAAATAAAGTTTTAATAACATGTTAGTTTGGTTTCCAGAAAGGTTATTCAACGGAAAATGCTATATATACTTACACTAATGAAATATTAAATGCTCTGAGTAACCGGAAGTGACCTGTTGGGATTTTTTGTGATCTATTAAAGGCTTTTGAGTGTGTAAATCATGGAATACTTCTAGATAAGCTCAAGTACTGTAGTATGAATGGGACAGTGCTCAAATGGTTTAAATCATACCTAACCGGAAGAGTGCAGAAAGTTGAAATAAGCAGTTCACATAATATTAAAAAAACTGGCGATTTCTCAAACTGGGGAACAATCAAGAATGGGGTGCCGCAAGGTTCGGTCTTGGGTCCTCCACGGTTCTTAACATATATAAATGACTTGCCATTCTATATTCACGAAGATGCAAAGCTGGTACTTTTTGCAGATGATACAAGTATAGCTACCACACCCAACAGACAAGAATTAACTCGTGAAATTGTAAACCATATTTTTCAGAAAATCGTTAAGTGGTTCTCAGCAAATGGGCTCCCATTAAAGTTTGACAAAACACAGTACATTCAGTTTCACACAGTAAGTGGAATGACAGAATTAATAAGTATAGACTTCGATCAGAAATCAGTATCTAAGATAGAATATTCAAAATTTCTGGGGGTGCATTGATGAGGGGTTCAATTGGAAAAACACACTGAAGATCTGCTGAAACGTTTGAGTTCAGCTACTTATGCTATTAGGGTCATTGAAAATTTTGGCGAAATACATCTCAGTAAATTAGCCTACCACGCCTAGTTCCATTCTCTGCTTTCGTATGGCATCATATTCTGGGGTAACTCATCAATGAGTAAAAGATTGTTCATTGCACAAAAGCGTGTAATCAGAATAATTGATGGGGCTTATCCAAGATCATCCTGCAGACACTTATTTACAGAGCTAGAGATCTTCACTGTAGCTTCAATTATGAAATTTGTTATTAACAATCCGAACGAATTCAAAAGTAATAGCAATGAACATGGCTACAACACTAGGAGAAAGGATGATGTTCACTACTCAAGGTTAAATCTAACTTTGGCTCAGAAGGGGGTAAATTATGCTGCCACAAAAGTTTTGGTCACTTACCTAATAGCATCAAAAGTCTGACAGATAGCCATATAGAATTTAAAAGTAAATTTAAAGAATTTCTGAATGGCAACTCCTTCCACTCATTAGATGAGTTTTTGGACATAGTAAGTTGCTAATTTCCCCGAACCCCACCAAACAAAATTAAAAAAAAAAATTTAGTGTCATGTAATATTTTGTGTAATGTAATATCTTGGATAGACACCTTTTATTAACCTGACCCGTTCAATATCATTACGAAGTGTCGCATTCACGATCTATGGAACAAGTACTAACCTAATCTAATCTGTCAACGCTGGGAGCCGCATAAAACACGTGATGAGCCGCATTGTTTGCGCTAATACCAGCTACATGTTGAAAAAACAAAACCAGATATTTGCGAAACGCACGATTCATTTGTATGCAATCATCTGTGTAGGCATTGTATTTCCCTACTATTCTGTCATTTGCTTTAGCTACTACTGAGCCTATGTTGTCATTCGATATCATCACCCTACAAATTGTTACACCCTGGTATTTATATGACTTGCCGATTCCAGCTGTGACTCACTAATATATCTGTCTTACGATATTACGATGTTCTTGTCTTCGAAGAGCAGAATGTTATATTTCTGAACATTTAAAGCAAGCTAACCATTGAACTAATTTTAAATCTTATCAACTACTGACTAAACACTTATGCACTTTTTTACACAGTAGTTCATTATAGACGATTGTATCACCTGTGGAAAGTCTGATTTTAATATTAATATTGTTTGCAACGTCATTTATTTACATGAACAGGAAGAGTCCTAACCTACATCGAAGATACTTTTACATGAAGAGTCTTCATTGAATATAACATACTGTGTCTTACCCACCAAGAAATCCTAAATCCACACAAATCTCACTTGATACTTCACTTGTATTTTCGTTAATTCTTGTATGTGTGGTACTTAGTCAGACGCCTTCCGTAGTTAAAAAACACTTCATTTCTTCCATCATTTCATAGTTGACTGCTACTGAATGAGGAGAGGAAGTGCTGGTCGCTAGTGACTTAATAAGTGGAAATTATAGTTCTAAAGCAAAACATTTTCTATTAGTCAATATCTTATTTAGCCCATGGTCAACACCATGTACAAAGTTTAAAATCATGCATAACACTGTGCTGCCTGTAATAATGTTATTTTCTTATTTTGGTGTCTGTTTCGGTTCTGAACTATAGTCAACGGCAGGATATCTATCACAGATACACCATACACCATACACGCTTTAACTGCGAATAAAAATCATAAACAGTTACATGTTTAAAATATGATGGCACATTGACACAAGGATAGCGCGTTGTCCTGGTGTCAATGCGCGATCATATTTTAATCTTGTAGCAGTTTAAGATTTTTCTAGGCAGTTACGATTTTCTGTGATAACTTATGTTGAAGCATGTGATACATCTGTGATAATTTCCCTGCCGTTGATGATCGTTCAGAACCGAAACCGATGGCAATATAAAAAATTAACATTGTGACACACTGCACAGTGCTATGCATATTTTAAAATATTTGTGAATAAATAAGTACACAGGCCTGGTGTAATACTGAAAGTCAGTAATAAGGGTGCGACTGAGAGATTTTTGTGCAACAAAACCCATTTGGACCTGGCCGCAAAAAAAAGGACGTGTATTATTTAACATGAATTAAATAACGTAATGTAAATCAAATTGACCCCCTATAAAAAACCTGGCAAAAATATTTGTATTCGACAGCATAGGTAAAAACCCTTTGTGGAAAGTAGATGTGTTATACGTGCGACTATTATGTCTTATAAGCAATAAACAAATTTTCTTGAAGAGAATATTGTGTATCGTTCTGAACGAGTAACATGACAACACTCCCGCCTGGAGAACAGTAGTCCTTCGTGTACATTGATGCATGTATATAGTGAATTTCTTGAGGTGAGTAGGTTTCGAGATAAGCTCTTTCATCTTTTACCTGTTATATAATATATACTCCTTTG